>NC_050576.1:419191924-419524688 GCF_011100635.1 Trichosurus vulpecula | reverse complement strand
AAATTTGTTTTTTCAGTGTAATCATTGCCGTATCTATTGTTCTATTGCTTCTACTTAATTCTTCATTAGTTTATATAAGTTCTCAAAATTGTTCATTTTTATAATATTTATTATAGAATATAAATTGGTCTGGTCTCCTTAACTCTGTTTCAGTTCATATAAGTCCATATTTTTTGAAATCATCTATTTCTCCATTTATTATAGCACAACAGGACTCTATCACACCCATATATTGGAACTTATTTAGTCATTCCTCAATTGTGGGACATCCTCTTAGTTTCCAGGGTTTTTTTTTTTTTGCTAACGCAACAAAGAGCTGCTATAAATGCACATAAAAAAGCTTTTATTTTTTTCTTTGATCTCTTTTAATAAGAAAATTGAGCCCTTCCTCCCAAATCATATTACAGATGTATATAGTGAAATTTGGATTTGAACCAGGTCTTATAGCTTGATGCCCTTTCCCTTGTACAATGACCACCTATAACCTGGATTGGTTGAAGATGTACCTACCAAGAACACAGATAACTAAAGTAATAGAGTAAAGAAATTATTTTAAATAATGCTATGCAGGTTAATTGTGACTTAAATTGTAGGAAAACTGATAAAGTGGTTATTTGATAAAAAAAAAACCAAACAAACCACTAACTCTACACCAAAAAAGCATTACAATTTAGACAACTTCTGATAAAATAGAATTATATATTATAACTGTTTCATTTGCTCACTTAAGCATTTCCAACAGAAGAAAAATGGCAGATCATTATTTTCCTACTTGCCCCCTAAGAGTCATGGGGAATAATGAGATTCGTTCTCCTGAAAGTTATCTCTCCCTAGCTTTATTTTCTATTTTCCCTACCCAAATAGAGCCAAGAGGAGGAAGACTACTTGGCTTACAGCAGCTTGCAGACAGTCACCATAAACAGTATAATGAGATCCCTAGATCAGCACTCCCTTAGCATTTGCTGATGTTTTATTAAACCTTGCATTGCTTACTGCTGAACAATGTAGTATGCATGGGTCTGTTGCTGACAGTGCCTACTGTACCAACGAATTCAGTCTCTAAGCTTCTGAATATTTGCCAATATGATCTGCAGCTTGCACATGGCAGATGTAATTGGCAAAAATGAATGAAGAATTTCCTTCTTGTAACTAGGCATCTTTCCAGATGTAAGAGAAGAATAACTTGAAGAGACTACCTGGCATACGAAGGGCTACTGTGCCTTTCATATAACATTCATTATGAAAATGCAAATTTTCTCTCAACCTGAAGAGATTTCTAGCTGCCCAGAAAAATTCCATTAACTGTGAATATTTCTTTTCATACTGCTTCACTATGTAATATTTTCTGATCCAGTTTAGCTACTTCATGGATAAAGCCTTCTCATAAATCCATATATTCATATGTACAAATAGTCTATAAATCATGTTGGTTGTTTCTTACTACTCATATAACCTAAATACAAAATCACTGAGCTTTTGCTCACTAAAGATGTCTTCCTGACATCTAGCTTACTTGGACCCTAATCCTCCACAAATAAAGGATGCTTACAGAATGCATTCATAATTTTCTATAATTTTGCTCCAGAGAGGTGGTTTTGGTTCTGAAAATGGGATTTTCCACATAAAATCTACTTTACAATTCCTATTGACAGAGAAAATGCATAAAGAAAAACTATTTTAAAATTATTATCTTAGGTCAGTAAAGTATCCTATTTGTTGTCTACTGACTAAGGATTAAGGAGAATGTATTGGCCATGATATATTGAGTATAACATTTAACTGGAACCAGGGAAGGAAATTAGAAAAAATATTCAATTAAAAGTGAGTCAAAATAGAAATTGTAGAAGGGTTCTAGGTTAGTCTGACTCATTTTTGTCTTCAAAACTAAGAAGGCTAAAAAGCTTTATGAATTACTTACATTTTTATAATAGTTCATCTTCTCTTAAATGAATTAATTGAAGATATCATAAAAATGCATTTTGAGAGAAGAACAGAAGGTTGTTGTTTAGTATTTTTGTTTGCCCACACAGTAGAAAACTGCTTTAAGAAAACTGGTAGGAAGAATTTATGAATATTTAGCTATTAAAAGAATATATATACAGCATGTAATGATGGAAATGTCAAGAAAAGGGAAGATAAGTATCATATACAAAAACTGAAAGATGCATATAACAAAGAAGAAAGGAGGGAATCTAAATGAATACTGTATAGAGTAATAATGTACAAAATATAGAAGAGCAAGAATCTGCATATCATATAGGATTAACCAAGAACAGAAATTTTAGAAAAAATATTTCATAATTTAAGGGAACAAGTATTTCATTTCATATAAAAGGTAAAGACCATTGTTTAAAGTCAACGTAATTAACAATTCTGTAGATTTCCTAAAAAAGAAACTACAAGTTCACTATTTGGAAGAGAAAATTAGCAGGACTTTCTAGGAACTTCAGGACCCTATATGTAAGTGATTATGTACTTCCAAATAATAATGTATAGAGTAAAAATAGAAGTTACAAAGTCAAATGCCACCCTAGAAGGAATGCAGAAATATTGCTCATGCCTTATTTTCCAGCAGAGACTTTGACACAGTATGCCCATGTGGGAGTGAGGATATATATCTCATCCTTAATTTCATGGCTTACCTCATGGTCATCTAGCAGTACTTCTTGTTTGCCATCCTTAGTGGTCCATCAATGGAGAGATGCAGCTTACTCCCACACCCCAAAAGGTCACAGTCTTCCTCTTCTCTCAGTCTAGATGCAGCTATAGAAGTTTTATTCTTTGTACTATTGTTACACTTTTTAACTTCAACTTTTGTGAGTGTATTTTTCCTTTTTTTTCAGCTACTAGAAAATTAAGCTATAATATCAAAAGATGAATTTATAGAAAATAATGACTTCAGCAGTTCAACCATGGTAGGCCAAAGAGGCAGCATTTCAAACTACATGTCTGATTCAAATCTTTATGAATGCATAGACAAGAGGGGGTAGGCATAAAAACATAAAATTCCTATGTACTTTTTTCAAGAAAACTAAACAGAGTGAAACATATTTCATATTAGATATCTCATAATTACTTCTTGTACAGATTGTGACCTTTTGAGTTAATTATATAATGTTTTCTTCCCTTAAGAGTGGTGCTTTAGTATGAAAAATTACTCATATCTAGATGCTTCATGGGGCAAAAATGTCTTAACTCGTGCAAATTTATAATGGTGTTACCTGACAAATTTTCTAGCTCTTCATTTTAAAGTTCCTGGAATGTTAATTTCCCAAAGAAATAGAGAAACAGTAAATAGATGTTTCTCAAAGTCCCTAAGAGCCACAGTTATTTCTAATTATTCAGAGAATACTTGTTTGGTTTGTTTACTAGTTGGGCTAAAAAAAAGCATCTCTGCTCAATAGCCTATAACAGTCTCCTAGCTGGTGATACTTGCAGACTAAACACACAATTGTACTTTCATCATGTAAATCTCCTGCTTAAGAATCTAGAATGATACCTACTTACCTACCACATCGAATCCAAAATTCTTTCCTTGATTTTCAGCAGGGGCCACAAACTGATTATCAAACTCCAAAATCAGACTAGACAGGTGAAAATATGGACTCAGATTGTTCAGGTATATAAACAATGGTATTCAGATTTTCAACCAGAATTATATTTGTTTTATTAACTCAATGTGGGGAATTTAGGGTATGGATCTAGTCTTAATAGATTATTCACTCTATGGCTCATTAATGCAAATAAAAATAGCAGTGAAGAACATATAAATATATGTGATATGTATATAATATTCATGTATAATGAAAAAATAAATTAATTCCCTGGAATTAATTTATTAATGACATTCTTGTTTTCACAAATTATATATGTCCTACAATTAACAAATCAATTAGATTGTTGTCAAATCTAAAAACATTTTATTTTCTTGATCAAAGTCTTTAGTGATCTTAAGTTACTGGTAATTAATAATAATAATAATAGATAACATTTACATAATTCATTAAGATTTGTAAAGCACTTTACATACATATATTACCTCAGTTGATTCCAAAATAACCCTGTGAGGTGAGTGCCTTTTTACAGATGAGGAAATTGAACTTAATAGAATTTAAGTGACACAATCATTAAGTATAAGAGGTAGGATTTGAGCTTGAGTCTTCCTGATTGCAACTCTGCTTCTATACACGATGCTTCTTAGATGTTGATGAAATTAAGTTTGAATGCCCATGGTTATGCTTCAGTTTCACAGGTCTTACCTTCCAAAACAGAGGCCCAGAATACAAATGATAGTACGTGAGTAATCTTGACAATGAGTGTACATAGGAAGGAGTTAAGTATTTGATAAGCCTTTACCATGTGCCAGTACTGTGCTAAGCGTTTTACAAATATTATCTCATTTGATCATTGCAATGACTCAGAGAGGTTAAATGAGGTGTCTAAAGCCACACAGGTAGTGGTAGTAATCATCAGAGCCAGGATTGAAGTGTGGGTCCTTTGACTTCAAATCGACCATTCTTTCCATTGCACATCGTGTCCTATAAACTTCAATGGATTTGTGATTTAATCAGTGGGGGCACTGTCTCTAGTGGTGAAGAATCTTATTGTTGTTCAGCCATTTTTTAGTCATGCCTGGCTCTTTGTTGACCCCATTAAGAGTTTTGTTGGCAAAGGTACTGGAGTGGTTTGCCATTTCCTTCTCCTGCTCATTTTACAGAGGGAGAAATTGAAGCAAACAGGATTACATGACCTGCTCCGGGTCACATAGGCAGTAAGTATCTGAGGTCAGATTTGAACTCAGGAAGATGAATCTTCCTAACTCTAGGCCTGGTGCTTTACCCACGGAGCCACGTACCTGCCCCAAGTGAAGAGCCTGTCCATTCCATTTTATCCTGTGATTCTCACCCATTTCCTTACATAAATTCTCCATGTAGGATTCACTTTAAAGGCTGAAGGCCTTCTTTGGTTCTTTTAGTATGTGTGCCTTTGGGCAAATTTCTTTTAATGTTTCTGGGCCTATTGCTCATTATCAAATAGTCTTGGCCTAGATAACCTTCTAACTCTAAATATAAGGTCTTACGATCCTACTGTTCTATGAAATTAGTGCAATACTAGGTCTGTCCATCCATTTTCCCTTACTTTTGCTACATATTCAACTCATCTCCTTTTCTAGTAATACATATAACATGACAGAATCCTAGAATTTCAAAGTTCATTTAGTGTAACCCACATCTGAAAAAAATTCTCCCTTATAACATGCCTGAAAAGGACCTAGAATCTATAATTGAAGAGCTCCAGTGAGAGGGAATCTTTTATCTTTTCAGGCCATTCATTTCATTTTCAGGTAGCTTTAATTATGATGAGATTTTTCTTTATATGAGGCCAGGCCTCATTTCCTGGGATTTCTACCTACATTGTTCTGCCTTCCCAGGCTAAGTAGAAAACGGCTAATCTCTATTTCACTTAAGTGTTTTCAAATACTTGAAGATAACTATTATTTTACTGTCTTATTTTCTCTAGGCCACCTGATTATATGCTAGTCCTTCAATCTTTCCTCTGGCATGGTCCCCCAGTCTTTTCAACATACTGGTCACCACCCCCTATATACAATCCAATTTGTGAGTGTCCTTCCTGAAATGTGGCATTCTGAAGTGAATACAATGATTTAGATGAAGTCTGATGAGGGAAAATAGGGGGACCATCACCTGCCCAGTGCTGACACCATGCTTCTTTTAATGCAGCCTAACATCCTGCCATTTCATATGTTCTGATTAACAGATAACATCAAGCTAGTTGTATCAATTTCTGGAACACCGACGAGCCTCCTAAATGAGATTCATAATCATTCAGAAGAGTTGGCTTAATTATCCACACAAGAAAAATCAAATGGATGAAGAATACCTATTATCTTTAGAGAAGTCATCTGTGAGTAGATATGTCTTGTACAAATACTGAAAATGGACAATGAATAGAAGGAGAAGAAGGGGCTACATTGGCTTTCTGAAATTATACATCCTTTAAATGATCTCGGACTTCACCCTGAAAGAGAGGGCAATATTTAAACAGTACTTCCCTGATGATGTATGGCTACAAGTCACAAAAATCAGAATCTCAGTAGAATTGAGATTGAGGATCACACAAAGGAAAGCTGACTGATGGGCATGAGCAGTCTACAATCCATTATAAATTAGGAATTAGGAGAAACACATGATATGAAGGATATCATCATACTCCACTGGAAAGGTGGATAATTACTTAGCAAAAGTGAGAGATGGAAAATAGATAACCCCATTTTCTATTTTGTATACATGCAAAACGAAGAGAAAGAAAGGAAGGCCCTTAGTACATAGCATATACTCTCTTGTGGTAAATTATGGAAGGACATTGATAGGGGTAAAACATGATAGGAAAGTATGTATGGTTTGTTATCATCTCTATCCACATTCATTATATCACAAATTAACTGTATTATGGCAATGTCGACTCACTTAAATTTGCTATCTATGAAAACCTACAGTGCTACTTGGGTGATTTGGCCTAGGAGGTTTCCATGCTAAGCTTTCTTCTGGCTTCTCTCCCCTTCAATTTTTGCTATTTGGTGAGGCAATACTGCTCAAAATCTGCCACCTTCTGTGAAGTTTTGGGAGCTTGTACTAAAAACCAGTATTACCCTTGGCTACTATAACTATGCTCAGCAAGGAGATTTATTTGTTACCCGAGATAATTTCTGGAAATATTTTTACCTCACAATTTTGGCAACTGTACTGCCTATTTTTTTTCTATGAAAGGATGACTTGTAATCTGATTCAATGTCTTCATTTTGTCTATTTCCCGCCTATCAGAATTGACAACTTGTTTTAACAGGTAGAGTGAGAGCTACTATAAACATGCACAGTGTCTTTGAATGTTTAGCCTTTCTTAAAATCTGGTTTTGTTTTTGAGCTTTGTTTTAACCAGCTCATGATCTAACTGCATGTAGAGAGTCAATATCTTTACCCTGGTCATTTTCCACCTTGCTTCTACTGCAGCTACTGCTCTGTCCTCTAAACTCAACTAACCAGAGACCCACCTTGGGAGAGCTGCATCATTTTGCTCTGGAG
Organism: Trichosurus vulpecula; assembly: GCF_011100635.1. Classification (NCBI taxonomy): domain Eukaryota; kingdom Metazoa; phylum Chordata; class Mammalia; order Diprotodontia; family Phalangeridae; genus Trichosurus; species Trichosurus vulpecula. The sequence goes on along the minus strand of NC_050576.1, from coordinate 419,517,588 downwards.
ACCCAGGTACCGTGCATCCTCAGCTTCACCTCTGCCATTTTTCACCTGCCCAACTTTCTCTTCCTTTCTCTGTCTTTCCTTCTCTTGCTTGGGGAACTGTAGTGAAACCAACCCTACTATTGTCTCAGGAAAGGATGTGTCAATGGACAGTACTACTGTTCTACTTACTATCCCCAATGGCTTCTCAAACCAAAATACCACTCCCTGGCCGCTGCTCCCCAATATGTATTATTTCCCTCATTTAAATGTAAGCTCTTGGAGGTCAAAGACTGAATCACTTGTGTATCCCTAGTATTTTGCATGTTGTAAGCACTTAATAAATACTTTTGGTTCATTCATTTGTTCTTCATGCATTCAACCAATTCTGAAGTGACTCAACATCATGACCGAGTCATTTCCTGTCTGATAAAATGTAGTTATTTCAGTATAGATCTTCCATGGGCTACTCCCACTACTAGCAAAAGTATTTAATAAGAGGCATATTAAGAATGTCAACTATGAAAGATTCCCTCCACAAACTTACACAAATATATACATAGAATCTGTAGGAAGATTAGGCATATGATGGCAAAGCACACAAACACAGATAACATATGGCCAAAGCTAATCTAACTCCACCACTACTGGGTCTTAATGTCCTTCTCTCCTGTAGAGTTCTCACAAAGTGTTCTGCTATCCCCCCACTCCCAAAACTAGGTGGTTGCTTAGATGTGCCTCCAGGGTCTATTCCTCACAGTGGATCTTAGGAGGTCACAGACAGCTTTTTCTCTGATGCTAGTTAGCAAGGTTCACACTCCTTGAAGCTGTTTCTGTCCTCAAGTGACTACTTGTCTGAGTCTGGCTTAAGTGTTTGTCTTGCCCCTTCAATTGTCCTTAAAGCTCTCTGGAACTGGCTTTCCAACTGTCAGATGGCTATAAGGATGAGGAGACAAGAAAGAAAACTTCTATTTCTCTTTCACTAAAAGGTAGACAGTTGGGTTTTTCCCCAACTGCTAAGTCTCTTCAATTGTCTCTGAATCTCAAGTCAGGTAACTTTTAAAGTTTACCTAGCAGGTTACTGTTCATTCAGTTGTTCATTATTCATTCAATTGTGTTCTCCTCATTCATAGGACTTGTTTGCACAACATAAAAGGATCTCCTGGCTGACAAAAACTTCTTGGTGTTTTTGTTTTGTTTTTGTTTCACAGTTAAACAACGTGTTCTTTTTCTGTGATTAGGTCCTGGTTTTTAAAGGACCATCTCTTTTACATCAGTTATTATATATATTATATATATTTGTTTTAGTGCCTTCCAATTCTCTTCTCAAATAATATTTTGATGAAAATGAATACAACATTAAACAATAACAAAACTCAGGTCACTTTCATTCACTGAAATAACTTATAAAAGTTAAAGCATACAGTTTTTTTTTCTGTTAGAAAACAACAAATCTATAAGTATGAGGCTGAATCAAAGATTTAGAGTTAGAAGGGACTTCCATTATCATTAATTCTGACTCCACCATTTTTCAGATATGGAAGCTGAGGCAGAGACATTTTAAGTGATCTGCATGGGGCACCTGCATAGCAAGTAATCAAGTGGCCCATGCTCAGACTCCAAATTCGGCTCTTTCCCTACTGTATCACCCTTGTTTCTATGCTTTTATATTAGGAAGGCAGAATTTATGATTTCAAAGAGAATCTCATATGTGCCTAAAAGGTCTGGAACCGCAGGATATAAGGAATTCTCTAGGCAGAAGGCAGGAGAACTAAAGCATGTATTTACACTCCACAATAACAAGCCCACAAACCAGCGTCCCCATTTTGATATTTTCATCAAAAGCTTCCAGGCCCAATAAGTCCGCCTTATAAGAGTAACCAGGAGGCCACAGAGAAGCGAGATGGTATAAGGCAAAATCGTATACATGCTTCCCCTCTATGGTAAGAAGATTACCCACTAGTCTCTAGTCAGCTCTGCTACCGGCAGCTCAGCTTCGGCTGTAGGTGTCTCTGGCTCCAACCGGAAAAGGAAAGGAGAATCTTCAAGCCGTCCTCTCCCCTCTTATAGAGTTTTTGACATCATCAAGCGCCGCCTGAACGACCAGGGCTGATTGGTTCTTGACTTGGCCCTTCCCCCTAGCGTAGACCACGTTAACACACTTCCCTTCAGCCAGCCCCACGACTCATCACACAGGAAGCTCTGGTCCTGCCCCGGAAGAGCAAGCCCCAGCGTCCAGGGAAGCTCAACGAGGCAAGTTGAGTCATTCAAAGAAAACAAAAGTCCATTCTGGCTACAGCTTTTCTGCTTGCTTTAAAGGAATGTACTTTATGTGTGGTTTGTGAATTGCTTTAGATTTGTCCACTATGTCAAAACAAAACTTATCAAATTAAAAGTTTACAAAAAACAAAAGTTAGAAATAAAATAATTTTTTAAAAAGTGTTTATTCCTATTACATAGGTAGAAAATTTTAGAGTAGTAAATAAGTAACTTTAATTTCTTGATCACAATCATATTTTCCAGTGTATTTTTTTCTGATCCTTCCATATGTCTAATTTAATAGTGAATTCATATGTTAGTCTTTGGAGTATCTTACCAATTTATTCACAGGATTTTTCTACTTTTTCATCCTTGGCAACATCTGTTGGCACATAAGCTACACTTATTTCTCCAGTGCTCTGTTTGTTTATACTCTGTGAGCACTGGAAGGCTAGATGGCCAAATGTCCCATGAAATGCTATTTCCTGTTGCCTTTGGGCATAAAATGAAATGAACTCTGCCAATTCATTTATTCAACTCTTTGGGGAATTGTTTTTTGATTAAGCTTCAACTTCTTTAAGTTTTCTGGTTTCATTTATAGTGAGAATGTCAATATGAATATGGGTCAATTTTTTTAGTAGTGTGTCGTATCCGGTCATTGGACAAAGGTTGCCATTTCTGATGAGATGGAGCTTGCCAAAGAAATCACTGGTAGATCTGCTCCATTTCATATCTATTTATTTTCCGCATCAGATAACCTATGAATGCTACTGGAACAATCTGGTTTAGCTGGTTCTCACACTGAATTCTCTTCTGAGAGAACTCTTAAATTGAAAGTATCATTGATTAAATGAAGAGTTTCAGATGGTCTAATAATTGTATTATACCCCCTATTTTCTTTCCCAGAATTTCATTGACATTATTACAGCTATAGAAGGGCACTGCATAGGACTGAGAGCTGTTAAAAATATCTGTTTTACTAGTTGTAGGGGAAAAAAATTATCACCTAATGTAGTGGTGTCAAACTGAAATAGAAACAGAGGGCACTAAGTTGTACATGAAGATCCCTGGAGGCTGCATATCGACTTAGAAAATTTTACATGAATGCACAAGTATAACCTATATTGGATTGCATAATTTCTCAGGGAGGGGTAAGGCTGAGTGAGAGGGAGGGAGGGATGGAATTTGGAACTCCAAATTTAAAAACAAACAAATGTTAGAAATTGTTTTAACATGTAATTGGGAAAGAATATTATTTCAAAGTTAAAAAAGGAAATCACAAACTAACTTTTTAATATTTTATTGTATTTTCACTTATTTTATTACATATTTCCCAATTACATTTTAATCTGGTTTCAGCAGTATGGTAGTGTTACCTGCTGTGCATTTGACACCTCTGACCTAGTAGATAACCTTATGACCATGAGATTCTCTCATCTTTGAATGGGAAATAACAGTTTGTCACTAGGCCCTAGTTTAAAGCATTTCCTGTCTGATAGAATCCCCCTGAGTTTTTGCTCTTCAGGTATAGCCTTTGAAAGCCCAGAGTCATCTTTATGCCACAATGAGGAAGATCCCACCTCATACTTCAGTGAAAAAGAAATGAGTCCATCCAGATTGAGCTCTTTCCTCCCCAATTCCACACTTGACCTTATGATCCTCCATCTTACTCTTCTTCCTCCAGTTTCAGAGGATGAGGTGGCCCTTCTCGACAAAGCCAGTCCTTCCACTTACTGTCCTTGATACCTTGCCTCCAAATTTCTTTCAGGACGTTGCTCTTTCAATCACTGACCTTCCCTCATTTTTAGCTTTTTCTTTCTGCTCAAAAATAAAATAAAATAAAACAAGCACTCGATCCATTGTGTTTTCTCATCCTATCACCCTATCTTTCTTGTCCCTTTCATAGCCAAACTCTAAAAAGGTTATCTATCCTGACAGCCTCTGACTTTTCTCGCTCACTTCTCTGCTCCTCTAATCTGGTTTTCATCCCCATCACTTCACTGAAAATTTCCTATTCCTGTTTAAGACAGTACCATTTTTTTAGCAACCCAGATTCCTGACATAAGAGAAATCCTTCACATTTCATCTCTCTTCCCTCTCATATTCAATTAAATATTGTTGATTCTACTTCCACACCAATCCCTTCTGTGCCTTTCTCTCTACTTATATAATCAATCAGTCAACACTTATACAATAAGCCCTTACAAGGCAATCCCTACTGTCAATGAGCTGACATTCTAATAGAGAGAAAGCAAGTGCTTACAAAAATAAATACAGCAGTCTGGGCCACAAGAGCAGCAAGAGAGCATTTTCTCAGATCCCTATGACTTGCCAAATGTCTCCAAAACAGAAATAATGCACCAAAGACAAACCAACTTCAGCTGTCCCTGTGGTTTAAAACACCCAGAATACAAAAGGAGGTTTAAAAAAGCCCCCAATCCTCCCCAAGCCAGGACCTGATGCTCCCAGACTCTGAGCTCATTCAGCGTACCTCCCCCAATCCCGATGGTAGCAGCAAAGAGGCTGTACTAGCAGACCCAAGGACATGATAGAGGCTTACATCAAAACCCTCCCTCTTCCCTCTCCCTTTCTCCATTGTCATAGAGACCTGGATCCAGGCTGTGGAAGTTTTCTTGAGCCTCAACAACCAGCTTGGCCACAGCTCTTCAGGGGCAAAAGCGTTGGAAGAACTAGTGTGGCAGTAATTTGGAAGCACCAATGCTAGAAAAAATTGGAACTGGTAGTGCCAAGGACAACAGGCTCTGAACTGAATGTCCTGGGCCAGAGAAACTGTAACAACAATGTTGCTAGCAGCTGCTGTGGGGGTGAAAGACAAACAACACCAGCATACAGAAGGGCTGCCAGCACACGTTCTTTGATCTGCTTTTCTAAGGAAAGCAACTTTAAGGGGTTAACAATCTCACTTCAATCAAATATACATATATCATTCACTTTGTCCAGGCGGAAAAGCCAGCACCTTGAACTTCAGAGCAAATAGAAATAGCAATTACAAACAGAGACAATATAAACAGAGCAAACAACACAGACCAGAGTATCCATAGCAATACCTAGTTACCAGTGAAGCACTAACATTTGGGTTTCTTCAAGGCCAGGAGGCTCTTAACAAAAGCTGACCAGAGTTTCGTCTATCCAAATCACAGGACACTCTTCCAATGAGTGAGAGCCCTAAACAAAACACTAACCTCTGAGTTTATATACCCTGTTCAGGGTCGAAGGGCATCACAACCATGAGACTCAAAACCATGTGACGCTTCTTCGAGTGTCACAGCCATGGGACTCAAACCTATGTGAACTAGGCTTTCCCTTGCTTCTTAAACAAGTCATCACAGATTCCCAGATTTAATCAAAGAAACAAAGGCATTTGATTACTTCAGTGCTCCAAAAGGGAAAACAGTAAATAAGTCCCACCTTAATTACCAATACAGAAATGAGGAACATAAGAAGTGGTACAGGTCACCAGGATAGACCCCCACATATGTGGTGGGCTGTCCATCAAGCATGAAGGAGAGGGCATAGCATGTAGCTGGGGATACTTCTGACTACCCAAAAATCACATGGTGCAGAGATCTAGGCTGGCAAACCGAATTGTCCAGTGTGGAGGAGGCTGAGATGACTTGAGATCCAGTTCCCAAGGAAACCACAGAGCGAAATGAATTAGGAATTGAGTGATAAGGAAAATAAAGAGGAAAAAGACTAAAAGTACTAAGATTCCAGGGAGAAGAAAACTCAGAGACTATGAACTGGAATAGATAAATCAACAGGAAAAAAAAACTAATGATATCAGAAGGAAATATGGCCTCTGGATGTAGTAAACAAGTTCAGGCATTTATGAATAAATACTGTAAAATAAAGGAAAATGATCTAACACTTGACAGAGGACCCTGTGGAATTTGAGGAGAATATGGAATTACAACATGCTATTTCTGAGCAGTTAAAAGAGACATGAGAAAGCAAAATTTATGTTCTATACAGCAAAAATAATGAGCAGAACAGAAAAACCTCAATCTGCAATAGCAAGTCTTACCAAAGAAATAAAAAATAGTAAAGGAAAGCCTAGAAGAGATGCAAAAAACCCAAGAATACTAAAATTATCATTATGCAAGCAAAGAATACTGAACTTGAAAGCCAGATGCACAGAGAGAACTTAAGAATCATAAATCTCCCAGACCACAACAGGACAAAAAAATCTTAACCCCACAATGAAAGAAATAATAGAAAAGAACTGCCCCAAACTACTAAACATAGAAAACGAAATTCACTTGAAAGAATTCACAGATCACCTCCAACAAACCAAACAAATAAAAACTCATCAGTAAATTCCAGTTGATAATGTGGTTAAATTTACCAATTCGATTGAGGAACAAGTTCTACAAACCTTAAGGAGAAAAGCCTTTCAAATACAAAGGAAAGGACATTGAAATAAAAGAAGGCTATTCTGCACTCACTAGAAAAAGTAAGAGCGAATGGGATAATGTGTTCAAAAGAGCCCTGGAGCTCAGGGTACAGCTCAGGCAACCTATCCTGTAAATGTGAGCTTAACCACAGAGGTCAAAAGATGGATATTCAATAATAGAGCAAGAATCCCAAAAAACAGAAATGCAGTACAGTAAGTGAATTAGTGTAACAGGCAAGGGGAGTAACAGCAATAGAATGACAATAAAAAGACAAGTAAGAGATTTCTTTCTAAATGCCCAGAAGGGTGAAGACAGAAATCCGGTGAAGGTAAGAGTGATGAGGTGGACATGGGGCACTATGGACAGAGCCTGGCTACGTCCTGCCCAAAACTGAACACTTCTTTTATGGGACTACTTTAGAAGAGCAAGTACATAAAAGACATGGTGGGGGACTCTGAAGTGGTGAGGAGTGACAGATGGCCTACAATCAAATCAAGGGCTAGCAATGAAGGGAAGGTGAACTCTGTGGTCTCGGGAAGAGAAGAACCTCCAGGGCAATGGCTGAGGAAGAGGGAAGAAGGATAAAAAAAAAAGGGGAGGAAGAAGGCCTTTCTTTGGCCGTGAGAGGAGGTTCCACTGATAAAGGCTCCTTTGGGTGGAGATAGTTATCCAGGGAGTTGAGGCCCTTATCCTGGATAAGGCCTGGGGCAATTGTTGTTTTAAAGTCTACTTGTCCTGGGAGAGAGGGAGTTGGAACCCCTGGAGGAAATTGGCATCTGGTGGAAAAGGAGTGCATGGACACAGGGAGATTTCCTGGAAAATGTGGGGAAAAAAAAGTCAGCAAGAGAAATTATAGATTTTGTGGGCTGCATGATCAGGGATATGGTAGGGGAGGGCCTTACCATGGGGCAATGCTGTCACTGACACTTGTAATAATTGGCATTGCTCTGGAAGTGAGACCCAATTTAGTAGTTTTGGGGAGCATTTGGCTACAATGACAGCCCAATTTGCAAGAAATAAATTCCAGGCCGTGTGACATTTACTTGGATCTCCAAATGGAAACTGATCTCTTTGAGCAATATTGGGAAAATAAGAAATCTAAAAAAGGGCATCAAAGAGTTACAAATGGGACTTTTTCTTGGTTTATCTAGAGTGGGACAAATGGAGATGGTATAGAAAAAGAAGCAGCTCTGTCATCCTGAGGCATCCTCTGGACTGAGACTCCCAGACCCCAAATATCTCTCCAACAGTTTAAAATTTTGCCAATTAGATTCCATTGTGTTAACAATTTCAATTAAAATATAAACGCCTCTGGGAAGACTGAAGGTGAGAAACAGGGAAGGAGGTCTTCAACCTCAAGTGTCATAAAGGGGGTGGTGGGAGAGGCTCACATTAAAAGGAAGGGTGTGTGTGCTAAAGGCAGATTCACCAACTTGGAAATTATGGAAAGCAAACAAAATTTTGCCTTTAATTTTCTTCCTAGAGGTGGGATGGGAAGTATCTTCTGGCTTTTCAATAAAGGACACCAGGAGATTGGGGAGTAAGGGAGTGCTAGAATATCCCTGTTTCATTATTTAGAGTCATGGGGAACCTGTTGTGGAGACTAGAATGGGACTCAAGTTAACTTCTTTCAACCTGGCATCTGAGCAAGCTGCCTCATGGAGTCTTGTGGGCAGTATGAGGGCCTGAAGAGCATGCTCCTGCTTTCCATCCTCCTGACCTACTTCTTAGCCTTGTTGAGAATCACCCACCTATTATTCTTTTCTGGTACCTACTGATAGGAGCTTGAATTAGACTGTAAGCTGGGGCTAAAGATCACTGGAATAGTCACAGGATTATCTGTTTGAGGCAAGTAGAAAATGTGCAAAAGTACTTCTGACTGTCGAGTACAAAAGGGCAGGCAAGGGGAAAAGCTATTAGTCTGAATCCTCTTTTTCAACTTTTTCTTCCTAGACTGGTTTCAATACAGCTATTGTTTGATGGTTTAAAAATGTAGAGATTGAAAGCAAGTTATAATCTACAAATGTGTTCTGAGGTTCTTGAATAAAGTAGGCTGTTTATAGGGGAGATGTGACTTTACATCAGAAACTCAAAGGTTTTATATTTTTTGAACATGACTCTTCTTAAAAGAAAAAGACAACTGTTTAATGAACTACGATAGACTCCAATCCAGATGTAGTCCACATATGTGTGGGTACACACACACACACACACACACGTACACACACATATGTACACACACACACATACACACACACACACACACACACACACACACACCCCTAATTCAATGTAGCATATTTTGATTTGAATTCTGCTATTTTATATCATCACTCTCCAGTCAAAGAGCAGAGAGAAATAAATAGCTAATTGGATTAGTTTTCTTTAGGAAAATAGGAGATTTCACCAAAATTATTTTTTTCACTGATTGTTGGACATTTAGTCATAATCCCCTCTTGTTCTTAAATGAGCATGAGTAGATTTTAAATCCTTCACTCAAACTGTTCTCTTTTTATCTATGGCGAACCATTCACTTTGTCTTATTTTCCTGGCCGGGTATAGGATGGGGAGAAATAGAAAAAAAAACCTGAAAACTCTCTTTTCTCCCAGGAATCTCTGTTTTTGTATGAAACATAGGAAAGTAATTACGTTGTAGCTTTCAGTAACACTTATGTTATTATGGGCACAACTGAAATTTACTACTTTAAGCACTAGATGGCAGAATAAGCTAGGAGTTGAACATTTTTAAAACACTTTCAATGACTAAAATACCATAAATGAATGAAGAAAGGCATACTCAAAACTAAATACATACATATGTACATCTATATATATATCTATATGTATAGATATATATAGATAGATAGATAGATACATACATACATACATACATACATATATAATTCTCTCTGTCTCTCTCTTTCCTTTGCTAATCATCACTTGCAGGTATGCCAAAATAGAATCTTTTAAAAATAAATTAGTCCTTTAATTTACTGCTGAGACTTTATATCATATCATCACAGAAAATCCCATTCAGAAGACTTGTAAAATGACATTTTCTTACTAAAAGCTTTTATCGAAACACCATAGAATCATACTTTGTTCCTTGAGCTACATTATATCTGGGTAGGGCTTGTTCCTACCTTCTTCTGTGCACAGATCCCACGTTATCATCTGGTGAAATGTTGCTCCCAAAATGGGTTCAGAATGTGACGTGATGATTTGTTGTGACCATCGAAGAAGAGATTCTCCCGCCTCTCACATTGCTTTTGGAGGATAATGCTAGAATGTGTCTGCTCAAATGAAATCTAAGGAAGTAGAATCAATTCTTATCCATTCCATTAAAAAAAATACAGCTATGCTTTTCAAAAAACAAAGCGCAGAGTTGGCAGAAAATAAGAAATAGAGACTTAAGAGGACATTATTTAACGACTATGTGGTGTGGTGAAAAGAAGACTTAAGTTGGGATCAGAATACTAGGATTTGAATTCTGGCCTGACACTTATTCACTATGTAGTCGCATAGCGAATAAGTCATTCAACCACTAAACCACAGTTTCTTCATTTGTAAAATAATAAAAATTAATAGCTCGTATTTGCATGGTATTTTAAGGTTTATGAAATACTTTATAACATCATCTCCTTTTGTTATCACAACAATTTTGGGAATTTGATATTAGTACTAGTCCCATCTTTTAGAAGAGGGAATTAAGACAGGACGAAGTTGTTCCCAGTATCATACAGTGTTCCCAATTATAGTGTGAGTTACTGTTACCATTAACACTAGTTAATCTGAGGTAATAAAATTCTGAAATAACAAAACAATCTAGATTCAGTGTGATTTAAAAAAATTGTTAATTGCCAACTACAAGCATGGTATGCTAGATAGTAGGGATACAGAGGTTTTATTTTGTGGTTTGGTTTTTTTAGAGATCATCTAGTTCCCAAATTAAAGACACTTTCATGCTTATAGGACAGCAATCACATATACAGTAATAAATATAATACACAGCATGTATGGAGGTCAGCATAATTAGAATGAAAGTAATAGACAAAATACTGCATGAAAATTTGAGGAGAGAAAGAAAAAAACTGGTGAATAGGTTAGAGGAGGTCAAGGAAGGCTTTACATAGAGGTGATTTTATGAGGGGCTTTGAATAGAATGGTTTCCATTGGCAGAGATGAGAAGGAAGTATATTTCCAGTATAGGAGAAAGACTGCACAAATATCAAGAGACTGAAGGTGGCAGGATGAGATTAGGGAAAAGCCAGTAACCCAGTTTGACTAGAACATGTAGCTTGTTAATGGAAGTAATGTTAAATAATGCTGTAAAGGCAAATTGGAGCCAAACTATAAAGAGCCTTAAATGTTTGTTATGTTATACAGTTGGCATTTTATTCTATAAGTTAGATAAGAAGCCACTGAAAGCTTTTTTAGCAGGGGAGTGAAAAAATGAAACCTGTGCATAGAAAGATTATTTTGGCAGTTGTATTAGGGATACTGGATTGGAAAAGGAGGAAAAGATCCAGTAACAACAGTTAAGAGACCATTAAAAAATAGGTCAGGTGTGAATTTATGGCCCGCAGTAGAATGGTTTCAGTGAGGTGATAGGAATGAATCCGTATAAAAGTGTCTTAGAGAAAGAATTGATAGATCCTTGGCAACTGGTGGGTGGATGAAAAGAGAGAGAGAGCAAAGAATTAAAGATGATTCTGATGATTCAAGTCTGGAGGACTGGGAGGAGGATAGCCTAGGGGAAGTTGTAGAAGTCATAGGAATAGATGGGCAGATGTTGAGTTCTGTCAGAGGCAAGACATCTAGGTAAAGATGTCTGGCAGGAAGTTTGGGATATGGACCTGGAACTAGAGGAGATACAGCAACCACTGTAGCAACAATGTTGCTAGCAGCTACTGTGGCTGTGTAAGACCAATAACAGCGAGCATACAGAAGGGCTGCCAGCACAGGTTCTTTGATCTGCTTTTCTAATGAAAGCAACTTTAAGGAGCTAACAATCTCAGTTTAATTAAACAGACATAAATCATTCACTTAGTTCAGAGGGAAAAGATCAGCCCCCTGAACTTCAAGGCAAACACAAACAGAAATTACAAACAAACATCAAGCAACAGACCTTGTCTGATTTAAATCACAATTCATAGTTACCAGAGAAGCACCAACATCTATCTGGGTTACAAAGCCTGGGGTGGGGGTGGGGAGGGTGGGGTTCAACAGCTTGTCCAGAGTCACCCACATTCTTTCAATGAGTGTACCCTCAAAACAAAACGCCAACCTCAGATCTCAGAGATACCCATCTCAGGGCCCTGGGGGCTCGAAGCTCACCATTTAGGGTGTGGGAAAGCTCTCAAATCATGGGTAACACATCATATACAATTCGATGACTGTCCATTGTCTTAGTGATGAGAAACATTCCCAGACAGAAAAGATCCCACTTTACCTGCCCCATTCAAACAAAGGCCAGACTCATTAAAGGCACTTAAGAGAAGAACAGCAAAAAACCCTGCCCCATTAGCACTACAACCCCTTATATAGATTTGGGAGTCATATGTATAGAGTTGTAGACTGGATTCATAGAGGGCAGATTGTGAGAGGTTTGGGATGAATGCATGATTTTGAGAATTGGAGAATAAAACATAAGCGAGTCCTCAACAAATGTCCACAATTTTCCCGTGAAGATAGAGTTGGGGATGGAAGAAGAGAGGAGAATGTTTTTGGAAAAAAACTGTTGTAGGGAATCATTTAATCAATCAATGAAACATTTATTAAGCACTATATTTCAGACATTTTGCTAAGAATTAGAGATAAAAAACAAAAACAAGCAAAAAAACAGTTCCTGCCTTATAGTACATTCTAACAGAAGATATATCCTGAATATTCAGGTCTACATAAAACATCTAGGGAGAGTCTGTCATTTCATTGCCATAGGGAGTTCTCTAGTGAGAAAACTCCTCTTACCAATGCAGGTCAATATTTGCTCTGCTGCTTATAGTCCTAGAGAGCTGTTAGAGCTCTGAAAGGTTAAGTCACTTGCCCAGGGTCACAAAGCCAGAGTTAGCACTTAAACACAAGTCTTTCTGGCCTCCAAGCTGCTTCTCTGTCCACTACACCACACTCTTTCTCTATAACAAAACACATATTTGTGTATATACAAAATACATGTAATGCAGATATAAGGTGTCCTTGAAAGAGAATGCACTAGTAGCCATGAAGACTAGGCAAAGATTCATGAAGAAAGTAGTATTTGAGCCAAGTCTTGAGGCAAACCAAGGATTCTGGGAGGCAGAAGTGAGGGAGAAGAAAATTCTAAGAGCTGGGGACAACTTGTGCAGAGGCACAGAGCAAGGACATAGAGTATCTCATGTGGAGAACTCAAAGTGAGCCAGTATAACTGATCTGTAAAATGTGAAGGAGAAATATGTATAAGAAGGTTGGAAAGGTAGGATGGGGCCAAGTTGTGAGGAGTTTTAAATGACAAGAAGTTTATATGTGATCCTAGAACTAGGTTTAAATTTCACTTTTAATGCTTATCACCCATGTCCTTGGAGAAGTGAATTAACTTCCCTTGGTCTTAATTTCCTAATCTTTAAAACAGGAGTGCATAAATTAGATGGCCTCTGAGATCTCTTCCAGCCTTAGACCTATGGATCCTATTATCCTAATAGGCAGCTAGCAGAGTCTACTTGGGTTGGGAGCTAGACATGATCAAGCTAGGACTTTAGGAAAATCAATGTGGTGGCTTGCTGGAAGGTAGATTTTAGTAAGGAGAGAGGTAAGGCAGGGAGACCAATATAGAGGCTATTTAAACAGCCCAGGAAAAAGGTAATGAGGATCTGAACTTGGTTGGTGGCTACATGAGTGGAGAAAAGGAAGTGTATGCAAGAGATATAAATGTGAAGCAACAAGATATGTCACCTGATTGGAAATGTGCAGTGAGTGAAAGTGAAATGTCAAGTGTGATGTTGTTAACTCGGGGGACTGGAAAGTTGGTGGTACCTTCAATGATAATGGGGAAGTTTAGAAGTTTGGGGAAAGATAACGAGCTCTGCTTTCTACATGCTGAATTTGAAGTGCCTATATTAGTGATGCATAATTGGCACTTAATATTGAGACTAAGACTAAATATACACATCTCAGAATCATCTGCTTGAAGAATATAATTGAATTCATGGGAACTGAGGAGGTCATCAAAAGAGAAAAATGAAGAAGGGCAGTCACAATGCCTTGAGTTATGCTCACAAATACTGGGAGTGACATTAAGGATCGTTAACAAAGTAGACTGTCCAGTAATTGTGAGGAGAACCAAAAGAGAGTGCATCATGAAAACTACAGGGGAAGCAGTTTCTATGTGGAGCATGGGTTCAACAGTGGAACATGCTGTAGAGATGCTGAGGAAGTATGACGACTGAGAAAATATCATTAGAATTGACAATGAAGAGATCACTGGTATCTTTGTGGAGACTGACTTCAGTTAAGTGATGAGATTGTAAATGAGACTACAGAGGGTTTAGGAGAAAATGAGAGGAGAGAAAGGGGGCAACAAGTGGAGACAGATTTTTTTCAATGAGTTTAGCTGAGAGAGGACAATATAGGAAAATAGCTTGCAGAGATGGTAGGACCTAGTAAAGGCATGGGGGAAGATATGCATGCTGCAGAATGTGAGGAGGGAATTGTACATAAGGAAGGATTGGAGAGACATGGGTGAGGGAAGGTTGGTAGGAGTGTGCTAGAGAAGACAGGCCACATATGTAACACCTCACTAGGGTTTATCCCCTGTCCCTCACTCACAAGTTGGTTGTTCTAGGGGGTTTGAGGTATTTTGTGGATCTATATTCTTGTATCTCACAAGCCCCAACCAGTGCATTTGCCTTTAGTAGTCAGTCAGAGGATACAACTAACTTACAGCAAAGACTGTTACTGAGAAGAAATTATAATAGCAGCTTCTACAAACATTCCTCCTATAAAACTGGGGCATACTCTCCCACAAGTATGTGGTATTAATAAGAATAGTGGGGGTCATATAGAGGACACTATTAAAGAGATACATAGGGAACACATATGGCTCAAGAAATTAATACTAATACTATCACAGGGCCCTGATGTCCTTTTCCTTCATATAGTATCACTAGACCTGCTTGCTACTGGGTGCAGTTTCTCTTAACTGGCTGAACAGCTATCATGCAACATATTCTGACTCTGGGGAGTGTAATAGGGGAGAGTGGAGGAGAGAGAAGTCTCCTCTCCCTCTGAGAGGCAGAGCAATTCCTTCTGAAGAGCTGGATTCTTTTTTCATAACTGATTTTCTTCTCAGCTGCCAGAGGTCAAACTTTTCAGAGCTATCCTGTTATGATTACTTCCTACTTCTTACTTTTTGAAATGGATGGAAGCACATGATCTGATCTTTAACAAGGCAATGGTCACTTACCCTCTAATGCCTTCAAACTGTGCTAGGCTCTTCTCCCCTTTGAAAAGGGTCACGATAGAGACAGATTTTTGAACTTCTTTTAAGGCTTTAAAACTTAATTGACTCTTTCTTTTGGTAATCTACCACTTTCCTTTGGAAATTTCATATCCAGGCTAGAGAAGGGGATGTTAGGAATCGATTGATTAGGAGTATTCTGCTCAACTTCTTAGTACTTCATACATAGAAGGGCTACCCTTAATGAGGAAAACTGGGTAAAGGGCAGTAGAGTGGGAAGTTATGAAGTTATGAAGTTATGAAGAACTCAAGAAGTTATGAGAAGAATAGGTTTAAAACAACTGCACGATGAGTGGTATAAAGAATTTTTAGAAAAGAATAAAAAGATGTCTTTCCTTGACTGAGAGCCTGACTGAGATTCGTTAACATACATTTATGAGACACATGACAGGAAATCAATCAAATATGAGTAAAAGGATTGTTGTGCAATAATGATGGCTCGGCCAAAAGCTAGATAGCATGAACTGGTCCCAGTATTTCCTTCAGCAGTGATTTGTGGCTCAGAAGTCACATCAGAGAAGGCATTTGGTAAGGGAGGTCAAGGGCCAAGGGTTAAAAAAATAGGAAGAATCGAATGGAAGCTCCTTAAGGGTAGGCACTGCTTTGGTATATGTCCTTGTTTTCTCAATGCCAAGCATATGGTAGATACTTAGTAAATGTATTTTGGATTGTAGTGTTGTATCATATGTTTAATCAGTGTAAAAACATTTAATAAGTGCTTTCCATGTGCTAGGTCCAGGATGTATAAATACAAAAGAGAGATACTGACTCAACAAAGGTGATGTGAGAATTCATTGCAAGCTACAGGGTGATTCAGCTTCTTACTCAGTAAAAAAAAAAACAAAACTACATCACTGTTGTTCATATTTGTAGATACATGGTCAGTATACATATGATCTGAATTTTACTGACTGATCAAAATGCTCATAAAGCAATGAAGACTTTGAGTGAGTCAAAACTTAGGGCAGCAGATAAAACACATGATACACTTTAGAAAAGCACTGTCTCTGCACTGTATGTATAATGGAACAATCAGTATGGAAAGGACCTGTGAAGAACAGTGGCATAGAATGACCTCAGGATAAGGATGGTAGAGGAGAAAACTCAGAAGTTAAATTATCAAGAATTAAGCCTATTTTCAATTCCAAAATGCTACACACAACTATTTTGGTAAAAAAAAATCTCATATTTAATATATTAGAGGGAAAATACAACTAATCACCCAATTTTCTTAAATAATCTCTTTTCACATCAAAGTTTCAATATCATTAAGAAAGGATGAACAGTAACTTGAAACTCAGTAGATAAAGAAAGATGATCTGGACAGGGCGAATTGGATACTCTGAAATTCTAAGTGATGGTGACAGAGGATGGGAACTCTAAAGAAAGGAACATTTTTGTCTTTGGATTCTTCAAATTCTTCAGAAACAGACACAAGGAATCCTCTTGATCTTTAGGAGGAGGTCAATGTTTGTTGAATTGAAGTGAACTAAATAGATGGTCTCTAAGGGCCCATCTATGTAGATCACTTCAATTCAACAAACATTGTCTCTACGGTTACTTCCAGCTCTAAAATTCTTTGGTTCTATAGAAATTGCTAGTCTTCTTTTCATAGAAATTTTAGTTTGAGTGCTATTTTGGACTGCATATATGCCTGAAGAATTAATAACTTTTTCCTGAACAATTTATTACATCACAACTGTTATCAATCAACAAGTATTTATTAAATGCCTGCAAGACATCAGGCACCATGCTAAGCCCTGAAAATATAAGTCCGAAGGGTAAAATAATCTCTTTTCACAAGGATTTAAGTACTCAAGTATGTCTAATCTCCATGTGGAAATGCCATACTAAATGATATTCCTCTGATATTGTGTTATTTTCTTCATTCCTGCTAAAGAATTTGAACATTTTCGGTGGAGCAAAGATGGTGGCTGGAAAGCAGGGACTTGCATGAGCTCCCCCCCAAGTCCCTCCAAAAACCTATAAAAAATAGCTCTGAACAAATTATAGAACTGCAGAACCCACAAAATAGCAGAGGGAAGCAGGGATCCAGCCCAGGACAGCCTGGACGGTCGCTGGGTGAGGTCTATCATGCACGGAGCTGGGAGCAGGAGGGGAGCTGAGCCCAGCATGGCCACGTGGATTAACTAGACCAGGAGCTGGGTGGAGCAGACCCTAGCGCTCTGAATCAGTGAGCTGTGGCAGTTACCAGACTTCTCAACCCACAAACACCAAAGACAAGAGAGAAGGTTAATGGGAAAAGCTGTGGGAGAGAGAATGGAAGAGTTTGTGGTTTGGCCACTGCCCTGGGGGCAGCGGAGGTGGAGCAGCTAAAGGAACTACAGCTGCAGTTGCTTCTGGCGCCAGGCACACCTGGTGGGAGGAATTAAGTGGTGGATCAGAGTAGGAGTCAGAGCCTGCATAAGATCTGAGTCCAGTCTGGGTTGAGGTTTCTTGGGGAAGGAGAAGTGCTGGTGTGGCAGGGCTGGCTGTAATAGCTCTGAAAACAACAGTGCATCCCCTCAAGCTTGCGACAAAGAACTCTTTACTTTACAAGCAGTCATACCCCGCTGAAAAACTCAAGGGTCAAGTAAGTTGCCTGGGAACATGGCCAGGCAGTAAAAACGCACTCAGATTCAGTCTCAGACTTTGGAATCTTTCTTTGGTGACAAAGAAGACCAAAACATATAGCCAGAAGTCAACAAAGTCAAAGAACGTACATCAAAAGCCTCCAAGAAAAACATGAACTGGTCTCAGGCCATGGAAGAGCTCAAAAAGGATTTGGAAAAGCAAGTTAGAGAAGTAGAGGAAAAATTGGGAAGAGAAATGAGAAGGATGCGAGAAAACCATGAAAAGCAAGTCAATGACTTGCTAAAGGAGACCCCAAAAAATACTGAAAAATACACTGAAGAAAACAACACCTTAAAAAACAGACGAACTCAAATGGCAAAAGAGCTCCAAAAAGCCAATGAGGAGAAGAATGCCTTGAAAGGCAGAATTAGTCAAATGGAAAAGGAGGTCCAAAAGACCACTGAAGAAAATACTACTTTAAAAATTAGATTGGAGTAAGTGGATGCTAGGAACTTTATTAGAAATCAAGATATAAGACAGAACCAAAGGAATGAAAAAATGGAAGACAATGTGAAATATCTCATTGGAAAAACCACTGACCTGGAAAATAGATCCAGGAGAGACAATTTAAAAATTATTGGACTACCTGAAAACCATGATCAAAAAAAGAGCCTAGGTATCATCTTTCAAGAAATTATCAAGGAGAACTGCCCTGATATTCTAGAGCCACAGGGCAAAAGAGAAATTGAAAGAATTCACAGATCACCTCTTCAAATAGATCCCAAAAAGAAAACCCCTAGGAATATTGTCACCAAATTCCAGAGCTCCCAGATCAAGGAGAAAATACTGCAAGCAGCCAGAAAGAAACAATTTGAGTATTGTGGAAACACAATCAGAATAATCCAAGATCTAGCAGCTTCTACAATAAGAGATCAAAGAGCTTGGAATATGATACCGGAGGTCAGCGGAGCTAGGATTAAAACCAAGAATCACCTACCCAGCAAACCTGAGTATCATGCTCCAAGGCAAAATATGGATTTTCAATAAAATAGAGGACTTTCAAGCTTTCTCAGTGAAAAGATCAGAGTTGAATAGAAAATTTGACTTTCAAACACAAGATTCAAGAGAAGCATGAAAAGGTAATCAATAAAAAGACCAAGAAAAAGAAATCACCAGGGACTTACCAAAGTTGAACTGTTTTGTTTACATTTCTACATGGAAAGATGATGTGGATGATTCATGAGACCTCAGTGTTAGGGATGCATATATATGTGTGTGTATGTATATACATATATGTGTGTGTGTATGTATGTATGTATGCATGTGTATACATACATACATACATATATATATATATATATATATATATATATATATATATATAGACAGAGGGCACAGGGAGAGTTGAATATGAAGGGATGATATCTAAAAAAAAATCAAATTAAGGGATGAGAGAGGAATATATTGAGAGATGGAGAAAGGGAGAGATAGAATGTGGTAAATTATCTCACATAAAAGTGGCAAGAAAAAACAGTTCTGTAGGAAGGGAAGGGGAGGCAGGTGAGGGGGAATGAGTGAATCTTGCTCTCATCAGATTTGACCTGAGGAGGAAATACCATACACACTCAATGGGGTATCTTACCCCATAGGAAAGAAGAAGGAAGAAGATAAAAAAGGGGGGATGATAGAAAGGAGGGCAGATGGGGGAGGAGGTAATCAAAAACAAACACTTTCCAAAAAGGGCAGGGTCAAGGGAGAAAATTCAATAAAGGGGGATAGGTTAGGAAGAAGCAAAATACAGTTAGTCTTTCACAACATGAGTATTGTGGAAGGGTTTTACATAATGATGCACATGTGGCCTATGTTGAATTGCTTGACTTCTTAGGGAGGGTGAGTGGGAAGGGAAGAGGACAGAATTTGGAACTCAAAGTTTTTAAAAACAGATGTTCAAAAACAAACAAAAAAAGTTTTTGCATGCAACTGGGAAATAAGATACACAGGCAGTGGGGCGTAGAATTTTATCTTGAAAGGAAGGGAAAAGCAGATGGGAGGGGAGTGGGGTGACAGAAGGGAGGGCTGAGTGGGGAATGGGGCGACCAGAATATACGCCATCTTGGAGTGGGGGGGACAGTAGAAATGGGGAGAAAATTTGTAATTCAAACTCTTGTGAAAATCAATGCTGAAAACGAAATATATTAAATAAATTAAATAAAAAATACAAAAAAAAGAATTTGAACATTTTCTTTCACAAAATAGGTCTATATCATTTAACTGAAAAGAGTATTAAAATTATTTGAAAAGAACCCATTTTGATGTACAATGTTAATGAAGGAAGTGTATGAATTTCAAAAAATGCCCACTAGAAGGTGATATTGTTTAATTTTTGCTCTTTTTAAAGTTCATGTGCTGTATGGTATAAGTAAGTGATCAGGTTTTTAATAATTGATTGTCACAGTTTTTTTATTATGTTCATAAGGCATTTGTTTTTCTCCATTCCACTCCCCCCACCTCCCAACTTTCTCCTGTTCTCAACTCTTGTTCACGCTCTGCCAAACTCCACACTGGGATTTCTCCTACTGTCTCCCTGTTCTAGTCTGACTTGTATATTGCTTATTAGTGCTGGAGAAAGTCTTGCAACCATGCAGACAGGACATATTACAAATTTTCCTTATCTAATCTCATCTGGGCACTCACTGCCATGAGGCAATCCTTTTCTTCTTTCCTAATTGACTGAGTCAATATTATTAGGAGTGACAATGATAAAACTGTCCAGTTAGCAGCATACATATTAAAATGTGTACGGTGATGAATATTTATGTGGCCGGACTATTTTTTGCCCAGATAAGGAATGTTATTTTACTTATATGTAAAATGAATTATAGTAATATATGAATATTATATCAACCTATATTCTCGGGTTCTTAGAATTAAATTGAAATAGATAGATCAGTCTATTTGTTTAATACTTTAAAATGTTTATTTGTGATTTTCCTTTTTTATTTTTACCTTCTTTAAAGAGAAACTCATCCAATGAAAAATTGCTTTGGTTTTGTGAATTAATTCTGGTGAAATTTTAGAGATAGTTTAGGAAATATATTTATTAAATTTACAGATCCCTTAAAACATTTTACAGCAACAGTAACCATAAAGATAATAATTATTGTGACTTCTCTTTAGGTTAACTGTTTGATCTCTTTTTCATTAAAAATATATTAAGTATTTTCTAATGATTTTCTTTTGTTTGTTTCATAACAGTACTTCCCACAAAATTTTCAATAGTTCTGGTAACTATGATTATCTCTAGTGGGAAAAACACTGGACTAGGACTAAGCAGACCTCGGTTCTGGCCCTGGTTCTTCCACTAGCACTGGCAACTGAAGTCTTTATTTAACCTCACTGGACCTTCCTTATTTATAAAATGAAAGGGTTAGATTCAATGATTTTTAAGTTCCCTTTCTGCTCTAATAGTCTATAATGCTACAATTCTAAAGGTTTAATTGGATTGATAAACTTACTGGGAAAAACAGATGTTAAATATGTATCTAAAAGGAAATTTATCTAAAGAAAAGAGCAAAATTTCCCCTGGTTCCAAATAAAAGATTTTATATTCAACAGGGAACTATTTTGAACTCTGACAACAAGCTGTCTAAAATATGACATACTCTGTGTTAAGTTAATTTCCTATAATTAAATTTTAAGTACTCTAATAGAACTGAGTCAGGGCATATCTCTGTCTAAACACAATGGAATCTATTTTCATTTGAATGCACAGGAGAGCTACAGGCATAACTCTAATTAACACTAATGGGAATTATGTGAGTAGATTCTCCCTTTTTTGTATCCTGGGAAGAGTATACATATTTCAAGACTATTTCTGGAAGACATTATTTCTTATTGACTGAGTTTTTATGAATAAGTTGGAAGAACCATGTTTCTAATAAGAAGACAACTTTAGACCTACACTATTGTGTGCTTTATGTCTTCTATGCAATTTATTAAAAGTGCACAAGAAGAAAAACTTAAGCAATTATCTAAATAAATTTCTGGCTGAATAATTGGGGAACCATTTGGTTAAAAAAAAAGAATGCAAAGCATTTTATTTTAGCTTAATTCAATTTTGTTGTTAGAATGACCCTGTTGAATAGAAATTGGAGTTAAAGCCAAGGAACTTAAACTGTCAGGCAGAATATCTTTCCTAATAAACAGAATTCTGCCAAGTTTCATACCACATATTCACAGAAATGATTTATAAAATAATAAACTATAGTGGAAGAATTCATGAATTCTTATCTACAATAAAAGAAAACACCTTCTAGTAAATTTACTCAATCTACTGAATGTCAAAGATATATTAATTCTGTCAATGTCAAAAGGACAGAGGTGTGATACTATGAGACATAAAAGTCTTATTGAAAAGGTAGATACTGTAACAGTGATAATGACATATTCTAGAAACTTTAACTAGGCTCTCACACATATAGCTCTGAAGCCCAAGAACTGTCTTCTAATATTATCAGGGAACTGAACAACCAGGCTTAAATTGGAGTTTAAATGCCCAGAAACTAGTAACGAAGGAGGGATTGGATGCTTTTCGTGCCTTCCATTTGAAATGTTTGTTCTAAAGACTCTTGAACAGACCCACAGTATGACCTTCCAGGGACCTGGCACTCTATCCCCTAGCTTCCCTAGTTGACAAACACAAGACCGACCGTGTGACTCAGGGCAGCAAATTATAGGTCAGTGAGAGCACTCCTTTAGCAGGTCAAAAATAACTAAGTTTAGCATCTAGTGACTGCTATTAATTGATTAAAGTAAGAAGCTACCCAGTTCTACTGCCCTGCTCCTTCACTAGAGATGGCCTCCCCAACTGTCCTCAGGGTAGGAAAGTAGACTTAGATTTGAACTCTCCACTTGGGACAATGTAAAAGGGCCCATCTTCTTACACTGCTTTATGTTGCAAGTTGAAGACATCTCATGAACCTTCTCTGTTCCTCTATCCCTCCTTCCCAAAATAAAAACAATCCCTCTGCTTAATTATTTTTATTCCGGGTTCCAAGATGATAGCTACAGTTCTGGACAGATATGGGGTTAGTAGTTATTTCCATATAATTATTAATGTGCTAATTTTGGCCTGACAATTAATACCAAGAAAACACAGGTTTTCCACCATCACACCATCCATACACGGAATCATTGGTTACAGTAAATGAAGAAAATCTGAGCACTGTGGCTAAGTTCTCTTATCTTGGCAGTATACTTTCTAGGGATGTTCACAAAGATGATGGGGTTGATGCACACATTGCCAGAGCTAGCTCAGTGTTTGGGAGGCTCCAAAGGAAAGTATGGGAGAGAAGAGGTGGAATGTGGTGGGAAAGGTGGGAGAGAAGAGATGGGAGGTGGTGGGAAAAGTAGGAGAAAAGACTCCCACCAAAGGAAAGTGTGGGAGAGAAGAGGTGGTGAAGAGGCTAAAGAAAAATGATGATGGTAAGGAACCATAGGTTTTTAGGGATGCTCGAGACCCCAAAATACCGACATGCCAGTCCCGCCAAAAGAATTCGACTCCAGCCTTCTCAGCCAAGGAAAAAGATAGTTTATTAAGGATTCGCCATATTAGGTTATCTTAAGAAATCTTGCCATTTGTGGTGCTTGTTTTCACAAGTGGGCCAGATTCAATCTGAGATTGAATCTGAGCACCTTCATGGAGGCAAGATGGAGATTATATACAGAAAGATTGTGGGAGGGATTGAAGAGTGGTCTGGGGTGACTAGAGGAGGAGTTTAGGGAGGGTCTTGAGGAGAAGTCTAAGGAGGAGCTTGATGGGACTGGGGTTACCAGAGGTGAAGACTCCAGGAAAAAAGAGAATGGGATTTTGGTAGGATTAAGGGTGGGAAGCAGCTGGGTAATAGAGGGCTAGGCTAGGTAGAGATTTGGGCCTAGATAATGAAAGGCTTATGGCCTCAGGGGAAGGCCAGATCTAGTGGGAAGATTCAAGGAGAGTTCAAGGGGGCTCCCTTGTCAGTGGGAGGTTGTGGGAAAGGTGGGAGAGAAGACAACCTAGAGCTCAGAAGGTCTACAGGCCCATGATGCTGATTTCATTGTTGTCTGCCTGTGAAGCTTAGACATTATACTAGTGCTGTGCCGAGGAAACTTTATAGCTTCTATCTGAATTGTCTTGGGAAGATTCTGAAGATCATCTGGCAAGATAAGGAGCCAGTAGCCAACATTGAGGTCCTTTCCCAGGCTGACCTGCCAAACATCCAAACTCTACTGCTGAGAGGTCAACTCCAATGGGCTGGCCAAATTGTCTGAATGCCAAAAGTTTGTTTGCCTAAAAGATTATTTTACAGAGAACTCACACAAGGCAAGTCCTCACATGCAGCTCAGAAGAAGCAATACAAGGACACTCTCAAGAACTCTCTGAAGAACTTTGGAATCCATTGCAAGACATGGGAGACACTGGAACATGACCCTCCAGCATGGCATGCTCACATCAAAGATCACACTAATGCTCTATGAGCAAAGCAGAATTGTGGTAGTTCAAAAGAAACATGAGATGAGCAAATTCGGAGCCATCTCCACTCCAAATATCCATCTGTGCTATTTGTTCCCAATCTGTGATAGAGCATTCTGAGCTCATATTGGTCTTATAGACCACAGTAGGAAACACTGCACATTGGTCCCAACATAGTATGTCATTTTGGCCATATGAGAATGAAAGACAACAACCCACCAACTAAACTCCTACCCTCTATAGGAAGTTTTCCTCAACTCTTCTTACTGCTAGTGCTTGCGTGCTACTATTTCCTATTTTTCCTGTATAAGACTTGTTTTGTAAATATTTGCTTATATGTCTCTTCTCCTTAGATCGTAAGCTCCTTAAAGTCAGGGACTGTCTTTTGCTTCTTTTTGTAACTGGAGCAGGAGGGCTTAGCACAGTGCCTGGCACATAGTTGTTGCTTAATAAATGTATGTAGATTGATTGATTGAGTGAGCGAGTGGGTAATGACATTCTAGTATATGACCATTTTGGAAAGGGAGAGGATTTCCTTGGGGACTCCTCATCCAAAGCATGTACACATGGCTCATGAATACAGGCCTTGAGTCTGTTCCTTGGCATTTATTCTTTTGTTTTAGGTGAAGGTTGGAGGCTATAACCTTGTTAGTTTCAAAAGGTCAGGATAGTGAGCCAACTAAAGTGTTCAACCTTGAGAATGGAGCTCAGGCTGTGTTCTGCAGCCAGTCTAGCCCTCGATTCAACAACCCTGTGTGAGAGTGGCAGCTGGAGAATCAGGCTGTTTCAGCCAGTCTCTTTCCAGATGTCGTGTAGCTCCTATTTCTCTTTGATCCTCTCCTAGTCTGATCCTCTTAGTAGGTGCTATCTGCATTTTTCATGCTCATACTATGTGAAATAAATCTTGGCAAAAACCCTGACGATGCCTCAGCATGAATCCTTCCTGGTCACTTCACACTTGGTTCCCCTCCACACCTCCTTTTCTGTCACTCTTGTAAAGAACATCTTGACCAAGTCATCACTAGGGACTCATGACTATTTTCCCCAATTTGCACAGGTGATCCTCAACAACTATTCAGAAATCTTTTATTCATCTTTTCTTAATTCTTTATTCTATACCTTTTTTTGTCTTCCACAAATATTTTCCTTGTTCTCAAATTCCCAGCCATACTTCTTTTGGTTTTCTCTGGGAACTTGGCCTATTAATAATCCCTTTTCATTTTCACATTCAATCTTTTTTTCTTCTTCTATACATCCCTTTACTTCTTGACTAAAAACATGTTCCTCTATTTTAAGCCAACTTTTCCTAAACTCTGCTTATTAGACTGAAAGATGAAGGGCTGTTTCAAACATATTTTATAGGGCTAGGAACCTGACAAAGATTTTCATGAATATTTTGTAGGTGATATGGAGGAAAACAGGCTGAATTATAGTAAAGCTGAGCATATAGATTGGATGAGTGAAAGCCTAGTGCTCTAGCCACTACACCAAGCTCTGTAGTTTGATTAAAATACACTTTGTCAGATTATTATATTATTTTATATATGTATAATTATATAATATATTATATTATCATATAAACATAAAAATATGAATATATTCTTTTATCATATTATTTCTTTTCATTTACTGGTTTCAGCCAAAGTAGATTACTAGCTGTGTCATAGTCTCATTGTGCCTCGTGCATTTGTACTGAGTATATCCCAAGCGCCTGGACTGTATTCCTGCTATAATTCAGTCTCTTGAAAATCTTTCTCTTCTGGTAAGGCCCATTTCAGGTACTATCTCCTCCATGAAGTCTTTCTGATCCATAGAGTTGAAAGTGATTTTCCCTCCTCAGATTTTCC
The DNA here is from genome assembly GCF_011100635.1 of Trichosurus vulpecula. Classification (NCBI taxonomy): domain Eukaryota; kingdom Metazoa; phylum Chordata; class Mammalia; order Diprotodontia; family Phalangeridae; genus Trichosurus; species Trichosurus vulpecula. Next base: position 419,491,515 of record NC_050576.1, on the reverse strand, counting down.
TACAGTATTTGTCTGCGTCTCTCCTTTGCTTTTTCAATCTTGTTCAGCCATTTTTCGGTTGTATTTGACTCTTCATGACCCCATTTGGGGTTTTCTTGGCATAGATACCAAAACAGTTAGCCATTTCTTTTGCCAATTCATTTTACAGATGAAGAACTGAGGCAAACAGGGTTAAGTGACTCGTCCAGGGTCACGTAACTAAGTGTCTGTGGCCAGATTTGAACTCACAAAGATAAGTCTTTTTGACTCCAGGCCCAGCACTCTCTCCACAGCACCACCTAGCACCCCAGTCTGGCTCCGCACTTGCTTATGTATATGTCTCACTTCACAGACATAGTAACACAAAACCCTCCAGGGGAACTATGATTTTTTTTTTAATCTCTAACATCTACCCTAGGGCCTTCCACATAGTGTTTGTTGATGTTTCATGCAATTAAACTGAATGGAAGGGAAAATGAATGCAGGGAAGGGAAGGGAAGGGAAAGGAATAGAAAGGAAGGGGCAGAATGCATCCATCTTCACATATCTGATGGTCTGTTATTTATGGTAAAAATGTTGGCTGGCAATTAAAAAAAAAAAGAAAAAAGGTGAAGAAAGAGCACAGGCTCTGGAATTACGGGATACGTGTTCAAATCTCACCTCTGAGGGAACCTGGATGATGATGGACAAGCCACTTCACTTCCCTGCATCTCACTCTCCTCATCTCTGAAATGAGTTGGCCGGACCAACTGGCCCCTGAAGTAGCTTCTTGCTCAAGATCTCTGATCCTGTGCTTCCTATTGATTTTCCAACAATTGCTGTTGAGTCATTTGGTTGTGTCTAACTCTTTGTGACCCTGTGGACCACTTCCCATGAGGTTTTCTTGGCAAAGATACTGGAGTGATTTGCTGTTTCCTTCCCCAAAGGATTAAGGTAAACAAAAGTTAAGTGACTTGCCCAGAGTCACAGAGCTAGTAAGTATCTGAAGTTGGATTTGAACTTCTGACTCCAGGTCAAGCACTCTGTCCTCTGAGACATCTAGTCGCCTCAATTAATTCAATAAAGAATTCTAGCAATTAGAGCTCATTAATGGAATCTGAGTGTCCAATGAGGTAGTAAACTCTCTCCTTCTACAAGTATTAAATCATCTGTTAGTAATGCTAAGCGAGACTCATATTACATGGAAAATGGAGTTTAATACCCCAGAAAACGCCTTTCAATTCTAAGATCCAATGGTTCATATGGAACCTTTGGAACATTTCTACAAGAGACATTGTGTAAACAAAACAAAACAAAAATAACAAACCTGTAGATTTTAAAGGATGTGTGATCTCAGAAATAGAAGAAGGTACCGACAGAATTAGCAACTTAGGAACAAGCTATTAAGGGGACACTCCCCAGCCAGTATACATACACATGCACATGCATGCAATATGCACAGAGCATTATGTAGTCTTTTAAGGTTTGCTAAGTACTTTACAAATATCTTATCATTTTATCCTCACAACAATGATGGGAAGTTGGTGCTATTGTTTATCTCCATTTTAGAAATGTGGAAACTTGGACAAAGTTTAAGTAAGTACTCAGGGTCTAATAAATTACTGAATGTCTAGTAACTACTAAGTGCCTGAGTTTCAGTTGAACTCAGGTCTTCCTGACTCCATTGTTCTGTCCAGTATTCCACCTTGCTGCCCTCTACCACCCATCCCAAAGCTCCATGCTACTACCTGAACTTTTTCATTCCACTATCCGACACTGCCAGAAATTCTTTCAATTAAGGATTTTGTACCTCTGTGTGTATGTGTATGTTAACAAATGATAACTTGCTTTTTAAAAGGCAAATACCTCTAAAAGGGACCTCCAATCAGTCAACTAGCTTGAATTTATTCATATCACTTTCTTCCAACAACCTAGCTCAAATTGTTGTACTGAGGAAATGGAAGTTTTATTGTTAGGAGACAGGAAGGCATAGATTATTTGGGAGCAGGGAACACTTTACAGGATGAAATGATACAGCTGTAGAGTTTAGGACAGTATTAAGCATTGGGCTCCTAGGGAAGCTGGCCTAATAAGCACTTGAATGTTTGAGCCTGGTGTAGAACTGGAGGTGAGATATGACCAAAAAGCATCATTGCCTGTATCAAAGTTTTGCTTAAGTTAGTGGGTACTTCAAGTTTCTTGTAGGTGGGAAAGGAAGGATCAACTTGCTTTGTTCCCTTAAATGCATGATCTCTCCTTTTAGAATGCATAATTCAATTTTAGCACTACTAATATTGTGTTAAATAGGTTTTTTCCATATACCTTTCTAAAATTTATAACATTGTCTACATGGGGAAGGACAGTACTATATTCTAAACTATGAAATTAAAAACTTTTAGAATAAAACCTGGCCATAAAATGGGGAGTTTCTACCAGAAACTATTTTCCTTTGAATACTTGCACACAAACCCGGCAATTCTAAAGATCAAGTTTGGGCATTAGACCTCCTTTTCCTCTACTTAGAACATTAAAGAGGCCAAAAAAACTTTCATTCAAGCCTTAGACTTTTAACATTTAAAATAGCTAACTCTATTTTGAGAATATTAATATTTCTCCTTGAACATTATAACATGTTAAAGAGCCTAATTTTTGAAAGCCCTTTACAAACTCCTAGGCACTATACAAATATGTTCTATTACATTTGTTTGTTATTTTAACATAAACATTAATTGAATTGTTATGTGGATAAAATTAACATTTGTCCCCAAGAAGAAAAAAAAATAAACAAAGCAAAATAGCTACCTTTTATAATACTTAATATGCTATGTACTTCTTTTGTATCCCCCAGTGCTTAGAAGAATGCTGAGAATGTAGAGGTATTTAAAAAATCATTTTTTAATTTGATTTCCTTCCATACCTGACCCTAATGACAATATTCTCTTTCCAAGATTTCGCATGTTCACTACAGAAAGAAAGACAGAAAGAAAGAAAGAAAGAAAGAAAGAAAGAAAGAAAGAAAGAAAGAAGGAAAAAGAAAGGATGGAAAGAAGGAAGGAAGGAAGGGAGGGAGGAAGGAAGGAAGGAAAAAAGGAAGGAAGGAAGGAAGAAAGGAAGGAAGGAAGGAAGATCATTCAACTATTGGATAATCACTTATTTTTAAAATCATTCACCAGTCCAAGTAATAAAGGAGAATAGGGCATTTTGCCATGTTGTCTGTACTGTCAAATCACAGTAATGGACAGATCCAAAAGAGACTTGTACTCCAGGCCTTTCACACCCTCTCTTCTTGGATTCTTAATTCTGTTGTTTGTGTAATCTTGGCAGAAACTATTCCATTTCTGACTACAATTATAAAGGTAAAGTCTACATGAATTTAATCCTTACGGTTAGTTCCACAAATTTAATTGCCGTAGTCAAGTTTTTCCTGCAGATTTTTTGAAAAACAAAGCATGATTATCTATTTCTTTTTAATGTTTTCTCTAGAGGAGGAAATTTTAATTTTTCCTTATGCAGCAGAGCTTTAATATTCTCTCAGAGAGTTTTCAAGAGAATCTACTGCTTAGTACACTTAAGGCTCAGATCTCAGCCTTGGGGGCACCTTGTATCCTCATCAAATATCCCGTCCACCTATTGGCAGATTTATTAAGGCTATTTTAAAAATTAAGTCTGCTGGATTTCCTGTCTCCAAATAGAATTTGAACCTGATCCTGCAGGCACTCACCTGACCTCGCCTTGAACCTCTTTAAGGGGCCTCTCCCTCCCTTACACCGGCCTCTCAGGCCTCTCTCAATATTAAAGTGCTTACTCTTGCTGCTTTAACTTTCCCATACTGTGTAGGTGAATTCTATTTCTCTTAATCTTTATTGTCAGGGATCCGGCTGATAGCTTTTCTATTGTTTTTCAATCACATGGTCCCTTTACCTGTCTTCTAGTCTTACTGGTAAGATGCATTTACCTTCACTATATCTATTACAAAATATGCTATGTATGTCCACCCCCACCACCTGAATTTCACTATAATTTATAAGAATCAAAAATAGTTAGCCATTAGCAGGACTTGAGGATTTTCTTTTGTAGATATCATACATGTATATGTGTGTATTTATATGCATATGTATATATGTATACATACACAGAGGTATAATACATATAAATATAATGTATCTTTGCTTTGCATATAAATTTATATATGCAAACTATATAGGAAACAAGATAGATTGTAGTATTGTTACATATTAAATATACATATGCTATATATTTAAACAAATAATATTACCATATTATATATATATTAAAATATTAAGAAAGGTCTTAGCTTTCATTCAAGCTTTACCTTTTTCCAATGAGTGAATCATAAGAGTTCTTAGCAAAATATGCAATTGGTTGCAAATTATGTGAAGCAAAATATAAACTGGATATATTTAGAAATGGAAATGAAAACTGTTTATTCTGAATTTATGACTGGTATACTAACATGGCTAAACTGGAAGAGTAAGTCAAATTGAACCATTGCCATCATTGGGAATACCATGCCCCAGTTTAATTCTGTACTTCAATATTCTTTGTGTGAGAAAAATAAGGCAGTATTGGAAGAAGCTTGTAGAACAGCCACCTGGGATGCTACTGACCAGACACTATAAAGATGATCTATTAGGAGAATGGTGCCTACCTATGTATACAGATTCTTCCAAATTATTGTCTTAGGTCTCATTTCTTTCCAAAAACTAGTACTGAAAAACCTTGTAATTTCAAGCTATGGATATGTTACCTTCTCAGGAGAACCAGCAAAGGAATATTTTATTTGCAATTGCTTTTCTATTATAGCATTAGATCCCACAATTAGGAGCTTCCTGAGGTTATTAGAATCTCTGGGGAAACATCAAACCCCACCACTTGAGTCCAGAGTCCTGCTACTTCTACCCTTGAGTAATGTGGATAGAACCAGATTCTACATAGGTAGAGTTGAGCTGACCTGACTCCTAAAATGGACAGGAGGCTCTTAAACTCACCACAGAAATGGGGATAGCAGATTTGGAGCAACTATTGGCCTTAGTATATTTAATAGATATGTAGCAAGCTTGCAGTTTACTGCCTACATATTTATTAAGTAAACCTATTTTCAGGAATCAACTTCTCATTTTTTCCTAACTTTTTTGAAGTCAATACACTGAATAGATAGTAAGTCGATGGCATAGGACTCCTTTTGGAATACCAGATATTTCTTTTCCAGTTCTTTTCATAGTTAAATATTTGTAGATTTTTATAAATTAAAACTATGCCAAATATTAGTTAAGATATTTTCATTGTCATGTGAACAATTTACCAACATCGACTAAATGTATTTGTAGAGATCTTAGAGATGGTACAGTGTATTATTTAATTAGTTCTGTCTTTAGACTAGTATATTCTAGACACCACAGAAAACAAACACAAATCCAAACCCTTATGTAAAAATGACTAAATCATTTTTCAGAAATATTGCAAGTTGATTTATAATATCTCAAGTCATATAATACTCTACAATTCACAAAACACTTTGTTCATGTCAACTTTGCGAGGTAGGCATGTAGTAGAAATATTAGGATTCCCATTGTGCACAGCTGGGGCTCTGAGAGATTAAGAGACTTGCCCAAGATCCCCTGGTCTATAAATAAGGGGTAGAGACAAGACCAAGTCTCCTGGCTTATAATATTTTCACTATACCACAGCTGTCACTATATTAATTAATACTTATTATCATAGCATTTTAAAACTGCCAGGAGACATGAAGGTAGTTGTGTCTGTGAATACAGAATGGATGTAGCATAGGGAATATTATCAATCATGAAGATGACCATAGGAATCGGTTTGGCTGTGCTTTGGTTAACTGGCATCTGCCTACACATTGCTAGAATGATCTACCACCATTTGTCACTAGCAAACAATTCAAAATGTGCACAAAAAGCATCAAGGCTGGCAAAGCTAGGGAATTGGCATAATTTGAACCTGACAACTTTCTAAGTCCTACAGAAGTGCTGACATTTCAACAGGGTTATTTCCTATTTTTTTCATACTTTGTCAAAGTGATTCATCATCTTAAATAATGCAGTCCCCTTGTTGAATGGGCATTCATTTCCTAAATGCCTAAAACTTATGAGCAAATGTTTCCTTTTAAAGCTGTATGTAAATGCTATGTTAAATTTTATTTTTGCAATCTTTTTAATCAGAAACAAGGGAATTAGCCAGCTGTTTGGAACTCATGTTAAGAAGTAATTAAGCATCTGATTGAATTTCTATGCATATCAAACAGCAGTGCCTAGTATTTGCACACAAGACAGATCACTTATATTAGAATTAAAAAAAAAGAATCTTCTTAGCATATGACAATTGGGGAAACTACTCCATTGTTTTGTATATGAGCTATCCCTCCCCCAAAAGCACACAGCTAGCTTTATATGCCAATCACATCCAGCAGATTCATTATTGACTGACATTTGGTTTTCCCTTTCTCTGTCTTATAAGGTTTAGTAAAAAAAAAAAAATCCATAAAATATCAATTACCACGTTGTGAAAACATGTTTTAGAAACACCTGGGCTCATGCAAAATATATATACAGAGAGATACATCTAACCAATACTTGACAGTAATTTCTGGTTTAAAGCAATGTTCACCTTAATGATTTATTTTTGGGAAAATGCAGATTTTTTTGAAAAATCTTTTTGCTGAAAACATTTAATTTTTATAGCCAAAATTAATAGGATAATTTAATAGTGACTGACATCAAATTATTGCTATGCCAATAACTTTAAAACATGTAACTTGTGAAGCTTTCAACTGGGGTGAAAATAAAGCCTTGATTTTAGCACAACTATATTACTGGTACTAAATTTTTGCTTGATTAATTTCATGCTTGAAAAATTCTGAGAGGCTATTTAACTACTTAAAATCATCTGCAATTTAGAAAGAATTAAAATGTCATATTTTTTTAAGCTTCAGATAGGATTTGCATAGCAGATCAGGCTATTCATCCTTGTAGCCCAATGTCATATAGAGGCAAATTTTTCATGCTTAAGAGGAAGATAAAATCCTCCATAACGCACATAGCCAATTGTGCAGTGAAATTTTATTTCTTATACTTCTGAGTAAAAAGTGACTATTAATCATTGTGTTCAATTTTATGATGTCGACTACTGCCCAGAGGAATTCTGAAAGAAAATCACAAGATTAATTTTACATGTGGTAGCGAGTTAGAGTTGAAATCTATATTTTAAACTTTATAGTAATTCTTTCACTGATAAAATTATTTTCCATATTCCAACTCTACAGAAGATACTGAAACTTCTTATCTATGAATTATTATGTTTGATAAATTGTAGAAAAGCTGTATTTCAGGGGTGTCACAGTTTGGAACACTTTCTTGTAGGAATTTCAAGATTCGACAATATTCTAGTAATTTTAGCATAGTAACTTAAAAAGATCACCTACTAACTCTATCTAGTACCCTGTTATAAAATAGATTGATTCCATATGGAGTGGCTAGATGGGGTTCTAGATAGAGATTCTATCTACCGTAGAGAATTCTGGTAACAGACCAAGTCTGCTTTCCAAGGACCAATCTGCATAATATGTAGAGTGGTCACCATATAGGATGATCACTTATTGACGAATTATTTGGCCATGCCAAAATCTGAAACAGAATACAAAACATCCTTTCTACTTTTTCAGTGATGGAAGCACACTGACAGAATAAGAGGAAGAGTAAGTTATTAATATTTAAATTGTTTTTAGTCTGCTTATAAACATTAACAGAGCTCTTGGTACTCTAAATGTGAGATTTTTGTCTAGTGACTAAATGGACATATTTAAAGTAACTGATTCATATAAAATTTGGTTTTCTTATTATATGAGAAAGCAGAAGACAAAAGGAAGTATAGCTGAATGAGGAAAAAAATGGCTCACAGGCAGTCAGTGTAGATGATTTTAAAAAAAGGAATTGATGGACTTGACTTTACCATCTATCCAAAGACAAAAAGAAACATTTTTTAATAAAACTCTTGGTCATCTCATATCATAGTGATCCTGGTAAGCATTTGCATAACAAACCTACCATGATAATAATTGCAATTTTTGTGTCAACGTTTGTCATAGAAGATGAAGATGTAGGAAAATTGTACATTGAACTCAATGATTTTCTAAATTAAAACAAAACATACTTTATTATGATGTAAAGGTTCTTCATTGGGAAAGACAGTGATAAATATGTTGAAAAACATGGTTCAGCAGTAAGAAACTAAAGAAGTCAAAGAAAGGCTTATACTGAAGTCTCATAGCATATACTTTATGAATACTTTTCTTTGAGAAATGATTAGGAACCGCTAGGAAAATCAAACACCAAATAAGAGAACACATACATAGAGACAAAATTTAAGTTGATTAGTTTTTAACAGGCAATGACTGGTTACTGATTTGAGGATAATTTCTGAATAAGTTCTCTGAGTACAGCCATGCCCACTAATTTGTTAGGCAAAAGATGTAAATCAACACCATATTAGAAGGGGAAAAAAGGCAACTGAGGAAAGGTCAAACTGAAGAAACTCCCAAGTGACCTATTCTTAAAAACTGTTCATGGATAAAAAATGGACAAAAAGACCAACATCAACACAGATTATAATAAGTTTAACAGTTTAACATATGTAAATCAGTTACCATCCCCAATAAGAACAAGAGTCTAGAAACTACCCCAACCAGTGAACATTTGATCTCTTTGCCAAATGAAGATGATATGGATCTCTGTTGTTGCCAAGATCAACAATTTAAACTATAAAAACATTTGTAAAATTGTACAGAGAAATATCATATCATATCATAATATGCTAAGAAACAGCAGAGGAGGAAAGATTACAGAAAGTTTGCAAGACATCCAACTAAGTAAATCACCCTTAGAGCAGTTAATGATGAAACTAGGATGAGTTCAACAACTAGATGAGCAATGGCAAAGATCTGTAAAGACATATACAAATATCACTTCCATTTGAATTGTCTTAGGAAGATTCTGAAGATCACCTGGAAGGATAAGGTACCAGACACCAAAGTCCTTACTTGAACTAAACTACCAAGCATTAAAACTTCAGAGAGTACAACTCTGATGGGTTGTCCACATTGTTTGAATACAAAATGTATGCTTGCCAAAAAGACTATTTTATGGAGAACTCACACAGGGAAAGCATTCACATGGTAGTCAGAAGAAGTGACACAAGAACTCTCAAGGTCTCTCTTAAGAACTTTGAAATTGACTGTGTGCCATAGGAGATACTGGCACAGGATTGCTCAGCATAGCAGGCCAACATCAGAGAAGGTGCTGTGCTCTACGAGCAAAGCAGAATTGAAACAGCTCAAAGGAAACACAGATGAGCAAATTTAGAGTATCCACTCCAAATGTTCACACAAAGTATTTGTACCCAACCTGTGGTAGAGCATTCCAATGAGCCATAGTCAGACACATTGAAACTTGACTTTAGCATAGTGATGTCTTTTTGGTCCTCTTTGAGAATGAAGAACAAAAACCAACCATGTATGTATGTATGTATGTATGTGTATACACACACACATAGATACATAGCCATCACTATTGGATTCAAACATCATAGCCTTTTATATGTTATATAAGGATGTAGGAGAAATACTAAAGAAAGTACTTTCCCTTCTTTTCTACTCCCACAGCTCCCACTTTATTTCTAGTCCTCACCATCTTTCCTTTGGATTACTGTCAATGGCTCCAAACTATTGACCTTAAGTCTAGTTTTTCCCTTTCTTCTGGTGCCTCTTCATTTTATGCTAACCCATTTTAAATACTTCTGTCACAATAACACACAATTTTAGACAAGTAACTTACCTGCTCAAAATATTCAACAAAATTAATTTTTAAGAATGCATTAGTTTCCCTTTATATGAGGGAAATTAGTTTCCCTTTATATGTACAAGGGCAGATTGGTTTAGGTTTAGATGTCCTTCATGGTTCTCTAGTGGAGGATTGTGTTTATGCAGCTCACTTGCTCTCCAGTAAAAAAAGATATGTCACTTTTTAACAGCTTTAATTCTTAGGAATTATTTTAAATGACATCAAGGCTATTTGTTAATAAGGAAAACTTTCTAGGGGATATAACATTTGAGATGGGTTTTTGGAAAGAATTAAAAATAGGCTGACATAAGGAGGATTCCAGTATTCTGGAACAGCATAATAAAAGGCATGGAGTTTGGAAAATGTGGCATGTATATGTGTTGGTAAGCAAAATGGCCTTTGTTTTCTTTGAGTAATCCTCACTAGGTGCTAAGTCCCAGGTCCAAACCCCTATTAGGTGTAAAACATATGTGGGTGTGGATTGGCAACTAAGGTGGGGCCCAAGGTGGAGCTAACTCCAAGGAGGGCCTAGTTTACATGTCTGGGACAGCAGAAGCTTTTAGACCACGTGGGTTTAAGTCTGCCTCTTTGTGACAATTCTAGGTCATGTGTGCATGTGTGTAGCATGTGTGACTCACCCCTGATGCTGAAAAAGATATAAAAACCAGGGGCTGGCTGTCTCTTCCTTGGAGCTCTTTGCCGCAGCAGTGGTGGCATGCATGACTCTGGGTCAGCCCTTGTTCTGAGCTCCCGGGCTGAACCTAGATGTTGGTAACTATGAATTGTATTGGGTCTGTCTGTTGATGTTTGTAATTTGTTTGTATTTTGTTCTGAAGTTCAGTATGCTGGCTTTTCCCCCTGAACTAAGTGAATGATATTTGTGTGCTGAATTAAAGTAAGCTTGTCAACCCCTTAACCTTGCTTTCCTTAGTTAAGCAGATCAAAAGAACCTGTGCTGTTGGCAGCTTTCTGGGTGCTGGCTGTGGGTGGATCTTACACCCCCACAGAAGCTGCTAGCCAGATTGGTGAAACAGTATACAAGGAAGAGAGCTCAACAGAAGTATGAAGTGCTTCTATAAGTAAGTGATAAGTAAGAAAGTGATAAGAAATAAGACTGGAAAGGTAGGGTAATGACAGAGAGAGACTATAGAGAGGCTTAAACTCCAGGGAGATAAGGAAGAATTTTACTTCATAGGTAATAAAGTCACTGAATGGTTCTAAGCAAGATTCACTTATTCATTTTTACATCCACAAAAGTGCTTAACAAAATATTTTATGTTAAGTGTTGAATTATATTGCATTGGACAACAACCTGAATAACTGTTTATGATTTTTCTTGAATGGAAAATCAGATCCTTGAATATTCCTAAAACTTGTGTTTCTGATAATAGAAAATATAGTTGTATAATTTCCCTTAGTGAATAATGATTTTCAAAAACATATTCCCAACTTATGACTGCACAGTTACCATAAAAATATTAAGCTTGAAGAGGTTTCTAACCAACTAAGGAATGGTTTATCTTGTGGCCATATATATTAAAACAGGCTTTCTAAAACACTGAAGCAGAAAATTAGAATCTGTGATTTTAGAAACTTTCATAATGGAGACAGTTAATTGCCACTGACAGTCTCATGGAGATGAAAGATCATTATATTTCAGGTTTGGTCAAATGGCTGCCTGAGAAAAGTAGTCTTCAACAGAGGATGAACTAATTGAGATGAGGAGCAAATACTATAAAATCAGAGCTCATGACCTAGTTGATGAATGTATTCAGTAATTCTATTAATAGGTGCATTAACATAACAAGTTTCATCCACTAAGTTTCATGGTTCCTTTTGTTGTATTAACTAAAAATGAAATATCAGTGAGAAAAATGGAGAGTCTTAAAGTGTAGAATGAGGCAAAACAGGAACAAAACTACTGTGGAGGATAAACATGAGTACTGTGAGTTTTGGGGAAATATTTTCCCTAGATAAAGAAAGAGATCAAAGAAACAGAGCTATGGGGTTCTGTCAGTAAGAACCTCTCAGGCTGAACTTTATTCTCCTTCCTGGAGACAAAAGGATGAGCCAGACTGATTCAGTCTTGAAGGAGGACTTCTCTATCTTAGAGATTACTAACTGGAGAGAAATTAATTTTCCTACAGGAAGATTCCACCTGATCTTTATCAATCAACTCTTATAACTCCAAGGCTTGCACACTTCTCCCATTTTCTTTCTGCCATGGAATTACACTTACTGGCTGTGTACTTTGAGTGACCATAAAATGCTCTAAAAACCCAAACTAAAACCTGTATCTGAAACGGGTTGTCAGCAACTTTTGTTCAGCTTCTGAAATATTGTCAATGACTTATTCCTTTAGATTCACTCCTAGTTCTCCTTGTCCACTGTGAAGTAATATGAAAGTAATGCCAAAACATGAACCCATTCAATAAATTCAGGAAAACACCATCAGCTAAGACAATCCCTACAATTATAAAAATCAATTTAATAATCCCATAAAAAATCAGTAGCCCTAAAACATGCACATGTGTGCATGTGTGTTTGTAATTGGTATACATAAAGGCAAAATTAGTTGAAAAAAGGTTTTTAAACTGTTTTTTATACACACATACATGCATATATATGTATATGTGTATATATACATATATATGTGTATATATACACATATGTACATATATATAGGTATTAAGTTAAGCTTGCTTATATTTATTTACCAATAGGAAGCTAAGCTATTAGATTAGAATTAGAATGGAAAGAAACAAAAAAATCAGGTCATGATATGCTAGGCTGGGAAGGAAAATTGTTTTAAAAAGTTATTCAGTTCAACTATCTTAATAGAAGTAATTTCTTGTTTTTCAGTCAAAACTACGGTAATGATTAGTATTGCCACAATCTTCACAATTTTTCTAATCTTCCCCCAAATTGATATATTGTATAGGTTGTTCTCAGCAATGCTGGGGATGAATCTAATATTCTTTAAAAACAATATAAAGCTAATTTATATCTTGAATATGAGATTTTATTATGATATCTTAAAAAAGGACTAGATGACTAATATTGACTTCAAGGGCATAGCTGGCAATTTGGACCATTAAGGGATTTTTCTACCTGAATTACCTAGTAAAAATAAATTTACTTCTAGCAATTGGTGATGAATTGATAGTTCCTCATCAAGCTTAGTTTCTGTGAGAATTATCCCAGCAAAAATGAAGAGTGCTAAATCAAAAAGATTCAATAAAACTAGAGAAATTTTAATATATTCCTCCTCCAGTACAGGACTACTCCAGCAGAAGACTGGAAATCTGTGTATGTTCTGGTCTGAGGCACACCAGGAAATCTGAAATCATTGCTATCTCCTTTAGATAGAGCCTGAAGTCTATGGAATCTCAGTTTGGAACCTGCCAGGATCAAATAATGGGACAAAGTCCTGGTAAGTGACTGTGTAAGGTGACTAAATGGCTGAAGCTCATAGTGGCATTGGGCCATGGGGAACTAGAAGTAGGAGCCAGGTACCATGTGGAAGAAGGCAGGAAAGAGAATGAAGATCCAGTTGTGTCGTCAAGAACAGAGTCAGGGCCACAGTAACAACATCCAGCTACAGTGTGGATTTGTAACGAGCCAACTACTCCATCCAAAATTGCTGCAGGAGGGAGAAATACTAATCCTTGGCAGAAAATCCCAACTTAGGAACTGAGCCTGGAGACATGAGTAAACAAAGGAAAGCTCTCAATATGATGAAATACTATAGGTTAAGAGAACCCCAAAAAGAAGAACTCCTTAGAAAGCAGAATAGGCTAAATGGAAAAGGAGATACAAAAGCTCACTGAAGAAAATAATTCCTTAAAAATTAGAATTGGTTAAGTGGAAAGTAATGATGCCACAAGAAATCAAGAAACAATTAAACAAAATTTAAGAAATGAAAAAATAGAGGAAAATGAGAAATGTCTCATTGGAAAAAAACAACTGACCTGGAAAATAGATCCAAGGAAAGAGAATTTAAGAATTATTGTACTACCCAAAAGCAGTAATAAAAAAGTCTAGATATCATCCTTGGCAAAATTAGCAAAGAAAACTTCCCTGATATTTTAGAATCAGACTGTAAAATAGAAATTGAATCAGCCACCCATTTCCTGAAAGAGATCCCAAAATGAATCTACCAGTGAAGACACATATTACTTATACAGAACTACAAAACATTCTTTACATATAGAGAAATTTACATATTTGGAAAGATACTAGTTTTCCATGACTGGACAATGTTCATGAAATAAAAAAAAATTATTTACTATTGAAATTAATTTACAGATTAAGTTAGATATCAATTAAACTCCCATGGATAGTTTGTAGAACTAGATAAAATAATAAAAAAGTATGGATGGATAAATGATCAAGGTTGTCAAGGGAAATAATGAAAAAATAAGGAACAATCAGGTGTAGCAGTAACAGATTAAAAACTAGGATACAAAACAACAACCCTCAAAATAATTTGGTAGAAATATAAAGAAAAATTCTCTAAAGTATTAATTAAAAGAGAAATGCAAATGAAAACAACTCTAAGATTCTACTTTACAACCAACAAATTGCCATAGATTTAAAAAAAGAATGAAATGCCAATTACTAGAGATAAGCACTGTAATTAACTCTTTGAAAAGTGATGAATTGGTTGAGACATTCTGGAAAATAATTTGACACTATACTCAAAATATCATCAAATTCTTTGATCTAGCCCTACTAATATATATCCCAAAGGGTCAAAGACAGAGAGAAGAGAAATAGACACAAATATTAATAGTTGTACTCTTTGTTGAAGAAAGAACTTAAAGAGGGCCCTCATCATTTGGGAAATTACTAAATAACCTGTGGTATATGGAGATTAGGAATATTATCAACTAATAAGAAATAATGAATAGCACAGTTACAGAGATAATGGGGGAAATCTTGTACGAACTTATTCAAAGTGAACTGAATAGAAGCAGGAGTATAATTAATACAATGAACAGAATAATGTAAAGGAAAACAGCCTTGAGAGACTTCAGGGCTCTAATCAATATCGTGACTGATCGATTTCAGAAGATGATAAAATATGTCTTCTACCTGTTGTCAGAGAAATGATGGACTAAAAGTGATGAACATATGGCTACTGTGTAGATTTGTTTTGCTTGATTATAGTTATTTCTTAACAAGGAGGGGAGACCTCCTCTGGGAGGGCAAGAAGGTGGCACATCGTGAGAGAGATGAAAAGAGGATAAAAAGGAATAAGTGGCAATGAAACATTAAAAATACAGAAGAGAACTGAAGGAAGTTCTTAAGAGAATACATACAAAATGGCCTTTTGTTTTTAACTACTATGTTAGATTTAATATATAATTTAAAACTTTACATAACAGAAATTCATAGTTGCATGTATAATACTTTTGTTCTTTAAATACTGAAATATTCACGTTTGTGGAGCTAATAATAAATTTTAAAAAATAAATAAAACAAATGGAGCTAACTTATTTGTGAGAGCACAATTAGAATTAGACCAGTTGTATCTGTATACCTATGTGAACAGTTGCTTGGCAGTTCATTCTCAAATCTTAATACAGACGATGATAATAATGGATGTCAATCAAACAGCACTTTAAGGTTTACACATTGCCTTATAAATGTCAACACATTTTATCCTCACAACCGCCCTGGCAGGTAGGTGCTATTGGTATCCCCATTTTACAGATTAAGAACCAGAGACAGTCAGTAGTTTAGAGACTTGACTAGGGCCACACAACTAGGAAGTGTCTGAGGCCAGAGTTGAAACTACGTCTTCTGGTGCAGCAACCTAGCTTCTTCTAAATGACCAGATTTCAGGGCATAAGTGTTAAGGGTGGAGAAGTACCAAAAATTAAGCAAATAAAATGTAAAATATCTTGATCTGTCAAATTTTAAACCTGTTGCTGTACTTTAAATCAAATAAATACTGCAAATTAGCTAAAGTAGTAGTTGAGAATCAAATTTGAAAACATTAATTTTAATAAGTGTATTAATGATAGATATTGTTAAATGACATGTTTACACATACAGTCACTTTTATTTTCCTGTCATGCCATCCTGGAACTCATCAGGGAGTAACAATTTACCTTCTTACATTTTACAGAGTTTCGTTTCTTAACAATGTTTCTAAATCCCACATTAAAGAAGAATGCTTACATTGTCCTTTTCATTCACAATCACACAATGTATGCACATGTTGAAATACATTTTAGAACATTCTGGAAAAAAAGAACATGCATTTTATGTGGTATCTGAGGAATCCTAAAGGGGAGATGTTTAAGATTTACTTTCTTCAAGTCCAGTCCGAGAAACTGTCACTCCCCTTGTTCTGTATAATCTATGGTATTAAACAAGGCATACTTTTCCTTTTCAAGTTGATTTGTGTTCACTGACATAGGGATATCACATAACTATGGGGTCCCTACCTGCTCTAGATTGCCTAGGAGAACTATAAAATTGGCAAAAATGATAGAATGTCACCATAGTACCTGATTGGGGGGAAGCAACACCACGAAACTATTGATATGACCTGTTAAATAGATTATCTGAGCAGAATATAAAAATTTCTTGTATATTAAGTTGTCAACAAATTGATTTATGATTAATGTTGGGTGAATAGTTCACAGGAATAAATCACCACTTAATTCATACAAAGGCACACATTTTTTTTTCAACAGAAGCAAGACCTTTTCACTAGCTGAGTTTAGATCCTGCTTGTGAAATCTGTCACTATATACCTGTATCAGGAGGGCAGAGTTTATAATCTCAAAGAGGATCATAAACATGTCTGAAAGGTTCGGAACCGCCGGATATAAGAAACTCTCAAAGTAGAAGGCAGAAGAATCAAAACATTTATTTAGGCTCCACAGTAACCAACCCATGAACCAGAAGCCCCATTTTGATATGTTGATCATAATCTTCCAGGCCCAATAAGTACGCCTTGAAAGAGTAACCAGGAGGCTACAGAGAAACATGATTGCGTAAAGCAAAATCATGTTTCCCCCTTTTATGGTAATAAGATTACCCACTGGACTGAAGTCTTTGTTCAGCTTCCTCCCGTAGATCAGCTCTGCTACTGGCAGCTCCTGCCTCAGCTGTGTCTGTGGCTGAAACTGACGTAACTGTCGTAACTGCCTCTGTAACTGCCTCTGGCTCCAACTGTCGCTGTAACTGTCGCTGTAATGGCCTGAAGTCTTTGTTCAGCTTTCTCCCGTAGGTTAGCTCTGCTACTGGCAGCTCCTGCTTCAGCTGTGTCTGTCGCTGTGGCTGTAACTGACGTAACTGTCGTAACTGCCTCTGTAACTGTCGTTGTAACTGTCGCTGGCTCCAACCGGAAAAGGAAGAGAGAGTCTTCAAGCTGTCCTCTCCCCTCTTATAGGGTTTTTGACATCATCAAGCTCCGCCCGAATGACCAGGGCCGATTGGTTCCTGAGTTGGCCCCTCCCCCTAGCATAGACATTAACACCTCCCCTCAGCCAGCCCCATGACTCATCACACAGGAAGTTGTGGTCCTGCCCCAGAAGAGCAAGCCCCAGCGTCCAGGGAAGCTCAATGAGGTAAGCTGAGTCATTCAAAGAAAACAAAGGCCATTCTGGTTACAATACCACGAAATGGGGGAAAGGACTAAATCTAGTTTGGGCTTCATTCATTTACACTCCCCAAGAGTTCTTTTAAAACAAACGAGAGAAGCAAATTCTAAGATATAAAAAAGGTATGTGTGTGATGGGGAAAGGGGTATGGATCTTACAGTCATATCACATCTACAGTCATATCACAGATACCTACCATATATTCTCTCGCCCATAAACTCATGGGAAAAGGAGAAAAGCACAGATAGTGAGGCAGAGAGCAAAATAATGTCCAGCAACAATAGATAATAAAAGTAAAACAATGTCTGGATTGTAGAACTGATTAAAAAAACATTTTTTTTACAAAGTACCTATTAGAATGAACAAACTAAAGAAATAAAAAAATGTAAGATTTCAGACATCTGTAGGACTAAACTATATCCATAGCAATATTAGACTTTCTATTTATCATTTAAATAGCTTGAAAGAAAATAGTTTTTGAATATTTTAAATTATCTTATTAAACTATTTTAACATGGCAAGGAGAGGAATATTTTCCCTAGACTATTAAAAGATTGAATGAAGAGCCATTTCCCAGATGCTTTTAAGAGTAAATATTTTTAACTGTCATTCTGAAGTTCAAACCTAGTGTTATCATACAATATTCTTAAATCATATTGCCTTGCTGAATAGTCAAAACATCTTTTCATGAATTAAACTTAGAATTTATTAAATTGTTTAAATTTAAGATACTATCAATATTTTTCTTTAATATTTTAAAATTAATTAATGGATTGAAGTTTTAAATTATGTATATCTCTACAGTAAACTTAATTTCATTAAAGGTTAATTTATAATGCTGGTGGCAAAAATGAACCCATTTGCAAAAAAGCTTTTAGCTTTGGGAATATATGAAAATTTTTCTAAATAGTCTATATTTGAACTCAATAATTTTGCACATTAGGTAGCTGCTATAGTTCATGATCTCTTTTTTCTCCCTACTAATCAGAAGATTTAACATTTCTTTTTTATTTTATTTAAAAAGTTTTTTTCCTTAAATAGTATTTTATTTCCCCCTATAATTACATATCAACAAAATTTTTAGCATTCACTTTTACAAGATTTTACAAATATTTCTTCTACCCTCCCCACCCTCCCCTTTTCTGAAACATTCATCACAGTTGTGGAAGAAGAAACAGATCAAAGGGGAAAATAAAACCACGAGAAAGAATAAAGTAAGTGGAAAAAAATAGGCTTTGATCTGCATTCAGAGTCCATCAGTTCTTTATGTGGATATGGATAGCATTTTCCTTCATGAGTCCTTTGTACTTGTCTTGGATCATTATGTTGCTGCGAAAAGCTGAGTCATTCATAATTGATCATCACATGATGTTGCTGATACTGTTTCCAGTGTTTTCCTGGTTCTTCTCATTTCACTTTGAATCAGTTCAAATAAGTCTTTCCAGGTTTTCCTGAAATATATCTTTTCATCATTTCTTATTGCACAATAGAATTCCATCACATTCATATGCCACAGCTTGTTCAGCTGTTCCCCAGTTGATGGGGAACCTCAATTCAAATATTGGGGAGTCACAGTCAGGATCACACACAAGACTCGGCAGCTGCAATATTAAAGGATCTGAGGTCATGGAACATGATATTCCATATGAATTCACCTTAGTTTCCAATATTTTGCCACCACACATAGGGTTACTATAAATGTTTTCAAACATGTAGGTCCTTTCCCTTTTTTTATGATCTCTTTGGGATATAAACCTAGTAGTAGTATTGATAGATCCAAAGGTCTGAAGTTTGGTTGCCCTTTAGGCATAGTTCAAAATTGCTCTCCAGAATGGCTGGAACAGTTTTAAACTCCACCAATATTGCATTAGTGTCCCAATTTTTCCACATTCTCTTCAACATTTATCATTTTCCTTTTTTTGTCATATTAGCCAATCTGATTGGTGTGAGGGTGGTACCTCACAGTTGTTTTAATTTGCATTTCTCTAATGAAAAGTGATTTAGAGCATGTCTTCACATGTCTATAGATAGCTTGGATTTCTTCATCTGAAAACTGTCTATTTGTATCTTTTGACCATTTATCATTTGGGGAATGACTTGCATTCTCATAAATTTGACTCATTTCTCTACATATTTGAGAAATGAGGCCCTTATAGAGATACTTGCTGTAAAGATTATTTCTCAGCTTTCTGTTTTCCTTCTAATCTTGGTTGCATTGGTTTTGTTTGTACAAAAGCTTTTCAATTTAATATGACCAACATCAGCTATTCTACATTTAGTAATGCTCTCTGTCACTTTTTTGGTCATGAATTCTTCCCATAGATCTGACAGGTAGAGAATTCCTTGCTCTTCTAATTTGATTGCTTCATTGTCTATGGTACCTTTTAGCAAGATGTAGTTTCCTTCCTTATGTCTTTTAATTCGGCCTATTTTTGCTTTTACTTTGTTTAAGATCAGGATTGCTATACCTGCTTTTTTTTTTTTTTTACTTCGGCTGGAGCATAACAGATTCTGTTTCATGTAAGCAACATATTGTAGGATTTGGGTTTTTGATCCATTCTGTTATCTACTTCTTTTTCATGGGAGACTTCATCCTATTCACATCCACAGTTGTGATTACTACCTGTGTGTTTCTCTCCACCCTGTTCTTCCCTCTATTTGTCCTCTTTCTCCTTTCACCCTTTCCCACCTCACTAGTATTTTGCTTCTGTCTACCACTCCCCCTGATCTGCCCTCCCTTCTGTCAGTTCTCCCCCCACCCAATTTAATCTCCTCCTCTCCTATTTTCTGGTAAGATAAAACAGATTTCTGTATTCAACTGACTGTGTATGTGATTCTCTCTTTGAGCCAGTATTGATGAGAGTAGGGTTTAAGCAATGCCTATCTCTTGCCCCCTTCTATCTTCCCCTCCATCGTATTAGGTCTTTCTAACCTCTTCATGTGAGAGAATCTACCCCATTCTTTTTCTCCCTTCTTTCTGTACCCATTGCATTCCTCTTTCTCAACCCTCAATTTTTTATGTAATTCTCCCAAATTCACCTTATACCCATACTCTGTGTCTATGTGTATTCCTTCCATGTGTACTGTTATGTGATACAATATTTAAGAGTGTCATCTTCCCATGTAGGCCTGTAAACAGTTTAACATTATTGAATCCCTTATATTTTTTCCCTTTTTACATGTTTATACTTCTCTTGGGCCTTGATATTGGTGGTCAAATTTTTGGTTTAGTTCTGGTCTTCTTATGAAGGTTGAAATCCTTCCATTTTGTTGAATGGCACTTTTTCCCTTTGATGCATTATGCTTAATTTTGCCACGTAAGTGATTCTTGGTTGTAGTCCTAGCTCCTTTGTCTTCTGGAATATCATGTTCCATGACCTCAGATCCTTTAATGTTGCAGCTGCCAAGTCTTGTGTGATCCTGACTGTGACTCCCCAATATTTGAATTCTTTCTTTCTGGCCACTTGCAGTATTTTTAACTTGACCTGATCTGAAATTTGGTTATAATGTTCCTTGGGGTTTTTCTTTTGGGATCTCTTTCCTGAGGTGATTGGTGGATTCTTTTAATGCTTATTTTGCCTAATTGTTCCAATACACCAAGACAGTCCTTGATAACTTCATGAAAGATGCTGTCCCAGTCCTCCTTTTATTATGGCTTTCAGGTAGTCCAATGATTCTGATATTGTATCTCCTGGATCTCATTTTCAAGTCAGTTGTTTTTTTCCATAATGTGTTTTACATTTTCTTCCATTTTTCCATTCTTTTGTATTTGTTTCATTGATTTGTGATGTCTCAAAGTCATTAGCTTCCACTTGCCCAATTCTAACTTTTAAGTTGTTTTCCTCAATTAGGTTTTGTACTTTCTTTTCCATTTCCATTACTTTTCCAACTGTACTCTTTAAGGAATAGTTTTCTTCAGTGAATTCTTATATCTCCTTTTCCATTTGGTCAGTTCTACTTTACAAGCAATTTTCCAAGCTGTGGCTCTTTTTTCACAATTCTCTTGCTTCACTCTCATTTCTTTTCCCAATTTTTCTTCTACCTCTCTTATATGATTAAGTTCCTTTTTGAACTCTTCCATGAGTTCTTTTTGGGCTTGAGACCACTACCTATTTCTCTTTGGGGTTTTGCCCATAGGTATTTTGACATTTTTATCCTCTTCTGAGTTTGTGTCTCAGTTTTCCCTGTTACCATAATAACTTTCTATGGTCAGATTCTTTTTTTTTTCTCTCACTTTTTTTTTCCTTTTTTAAAAATTTGATCTCTGCTCCCAGGGTAGAATGGGTTCTGTCTCATTCTTCTTCTGCCAGTGGCTGTAGGCCCTAGCTGTTTACTTTGGCAACCCTTGGGTCTGGTGCTATGTTGCAGGGAGGTGGCTGGCATTGCTGGAGGCTGTATGGGTCTGGCAGCTTACCTGTTGCTGAGCTAGTGTCCTAGTGGGATTATCCGGTGTGTACTGAGGCCAGGTGGACATTTTTCTGGGTCTCCTCAGTTTTCCTCGGGTTTCTCCAAGCACATGGAGCTCTGGACCCTGGAAGATATCTATTTGCCCTGGGCCATGCTGAAGCATGTGGTGGTTCTTGGAGCTGGGGTGTGCTTGTTCCCCTGGCTATGCTAAGGAATTGGGGTGGATGGGATGTGTTCCTGGTGTTGGCATTTGCCTGTTCCACCACACTGGGGCTCTGGATCTGTGGTTTGGTGGAGTGGGGCTTGCTGAGATGGTTCTTGTGTTGGAATGCACTCCTCTTTCACCCAAGTGAGATGTACCTTTCTCTCCAATCCTCCAAGTCTCTCAGGCTAAAGAGACTGCTCCACCCCATCTTTCTATCGGCTCTACTGTTCCAGGATTTGTTCTGGGGGGCTATTTTACTGTTGTTTAAAGGTGAATATGGGAGAGCTACAGTGATTTACTGCTTACTCCATCAACTTGGCTCCCAGAAGTCCCATTACCAAAATTTAATATTTCTATTTTCCATTCATATTTAATTTTACTTGGGATGAATGTGATTTAGTGTTTCTAAAGCATGTTTAAGTTTAAGAGTGTTAAATGAAGGTGGATGAAAGAAGAACAATAGTATTTGTAAAAGACAATTGCTTTGTTCCTACACTGTGGTATGACATGAAGTATACCACTGACTCTGACATAGATTCAAATCCTGCTACTGATGCTTATTATCAGTGTTGCCTTGACCAAGACACTTGGTCTTAGTTTCCCCTTTTATAAATAAGGGAGTTTAATATTCTTTGAGGTCCCTTCAAGCTATAGATCTGTGGTCATATGATCTCATGTGATGACAAAGCAGCAGGTAACTTGAATGTTCACCCATGTCACATTGATGAATAGTGTTGGTTGGAAAATATTGTTCTGTTGACGATCCAGGATGGTAATGATCTGTCACATCCTGCATCTCACAGAATCTTGGAGAGCCCCTCAGTTTTTAAACGAAGCTGAGACCCAGAGGATTCAGTGATCTGCCTAAGGTTATACAGCTTGCTAAAGAGAGATCAAACTAAAACAAAATTACCCAAATCCCAGTACGGCCACTGTAGGATGATTTTATGCACCTGCTTTCACATTAGAATTAGGTTCAAGGAGACAGTAGCTCTCCTAGGATGGATAAGGCAGGAGAAAGAATCATGTAGAGCAGGGCTGTCCAACCTTAGGCTTTTATTGAAACAATAGACAATATGTTTTGATTTTCCATTTTAGTGAGAGCTCTGCAGTAGTTCGGCTTCCTTTACTAAAGCATTTATGTAAATTACTATGCCTGTAGGCAGGCTGCATAAGTCTCACTGAGGGCCACATTTTGGACAGT
The DNA here is from genome assembly GCF_011100635.1 of Trichosurus vulpecula. Lineage (NCBI taxonomy): Eukaryota > Metazoa > Chordata > Mammalia > Diprotodontia > Phalangeridae > Trichosurus > Trichosurus vulpecula. Next base: position 419,468,241 of record NC_050576.1, on the reverse strand, counting down.
CCTGATGTAGATAGCATATTTAGCAGAAGTTTTGGGAGCCTAGAACCAGTTGAAATTGCCAGGGTTATATGCCATCACATTCACTCTAGAAAACAAACAAACAAAAAACCAACCAAAGAAAACTCCCCTTAGGAATGTGCATCGTTAATTTTTTGTATATCAGTTCTAAAAATCTAGGTATTAAGTAGGCAGTAGTAGTCAATACTCAATTGTAGGAAATCTAATTTTAATTTCTTACATTTCACAGTCAAAGATGATTAAGTTATATAACACAGGAAGTACTTGAATGTGCTTATCTTTTTAACATGAAGATGACTTGAGTGGCTGTGTCAGTGGAATGCAAGCTCTGGTAGGTCCTAACAAGCTAGACAGAACTTGAGTATAGGCTGAGCAAAGAGTATAGTCCAAGGACCAGCCTGAGTGTGGAGAACACATCAGCTGAGTTAGGCACCAAAATATGGAGGGATTCTGAACAGTATCTCTGATGGGAATATCTATAGTGTCAAGATATTGCACTGCAGGTGGGAGTCTCAGGCCCCACACATCAGTCCCAAACCAGCTGTCCAGAGAAAGCTCTCCATTGGGGGTGAAGGACTGGAGAAGAGAGTGTGTTGTGCTTGCTGAGTTACCTGCTCCATAGTTGACAGAGTAGTCACTCTTGTTCACTTATATCTGACTCTTCACAACCCAATTTGGGATTTTCTTGGCAAAGATAATGGAATGGTTTGCCATTTCCTTCTCCCGCTCATTTGACAAATGAGGAAACTGTGGCAAACAAGGTTAAATGACTTGCCTATGGTTAAACTTGCCCATGGTAAGTGTCAGAGGCCAAATCTGACAGGAAGCTGAGTCTTCCTGACTCCAGGCCAAGCACTGTATACACTGCATCATGTAGCTAGGTTTCATCTTCAATCTTCTTGTATCCCACTCCACTCACAGCAAGGCCATCCTTTTGCATCTCCCTAACAAATTCACTACCCCACTTACCACCTGTTCAAAACTTTTTTATTCCTCCTAAAACCTGCCATCTCTTCCCCTCTTCCATTCTCTCTTCTTAAAACTTTGTTAAATTTTTCAATAAAAATTCTGAGCATATTCACTGAGAGTTCCCTCTTATCTATCTTATCTATCCAGTTCCTCATCTCACATTATCCAGATGCCTTTCCCATGATCTTTTCCATTCTCTTTGGTCTTACATGAAGAAGTGGTCCTTCTTCTTGCAAAGGCAAGCCCCTCTACACACACAGGTTATTATATGCTGTCCCATGTTCTCCAGCAGATTGCTCCCTCCCTCTATCATCTCTACTCTCTGTCTCATTTTCAGTATCTCCCTGTCTACTGGCTTCTTTTCTCCTTCCTATAAACATGCCCATGTCTTCTCCATTCTGAATGAACTCTTACTTGATCCATTAATCTCCCCTAGCTATGTCCCACATCTCTCCTCCCTTTTGTGGCTGAACTCCTGGAGAAGGTTGATACTACCTTTCATGCTCTTATTAACTTTACCATCTGGCTTCTCACCTTATCATTCAACTGAAACTGCACATGCTCTCTTTCCATGTCTCTCTCTGTCTCTGTCTCTCTCTGTCTCTATCTCTCCCATAGTTACTGGTGATCTCTTGATTGCCAAACCTTTTCTCAATCCTCAGCCTTCTTGAGCTCTCTGTAGCTTGTTATCCCATCAACTACCCTCTTTTCCTTGATATTTTTTTCTCTAGATTTTCATGGTACTCCTCTATCCTGGTTCTCATCTTCCCTCTCTAATTATTCCTTATAAAGATTCCTTTGCTATATCTTGATCCAGGATGTGTCTCTGGGTATCTGCCAAAGCTCTGTCTTATGATTTCATCTCTTCTTCTGCTTTGCTATTTTGCTTGGCGATACCATCAGTTTCCATGGATTCAAGTATTTAGGTCTATTCTAGTGACTCACAGATCTACTTATCTGGGCCTAACTTCTCTCCTAACCTCCAATCTTGCATTTCCAACTGTCAATTGAACATCTCAAATTGGATATCTTATAAACATCTTAAACTCAACATGTCCAAAACTGAGCTCATCATGTTTACCCCCAAGCCTTTCTCTCTTCCTGTCTTTCCTCTTATGGATAGCTAGGTGGTACAGTGGATAGAATGCCAGGCCTGGAGCTAGGATGACTCATCTTTGGGAGTTTAAATCTTTCCTTAGATGCTTACTAGCTGTGTGACCATATGACCCTGGAAAAATCACTTAACCCTGTTTGCCTTAATTTTATCATCTATAAAATGAGGTAGAGAAGGAAATGGCAAACCACTCCAGTATCTATGCCAAGAAAACCACAAATGGGGTCACAAAGAATTGAACATGACTGAAAAACAACTGAACAATAAAAACAAAATTGTTTCTATTAATTTGAAGCACCACCCAACTCCTAGTCATTTAGGCTCAAAACATAGGTGTTACCCTCCACTCCTCACTCTCATCCCCTACATCCAATCTGTTTCAAGTCTTCTCTATTTCACTTTTATAACAACTCATACTTACCCTCTTTTTTATATTCACTTTTATTTTATTTTCATTTCCAGCTTTTCTTTCCCCCCAACCCCCCTACTATTGAGAATAGAAAATCCTTTACAAATATGAAGCCATGCAGAGAAAATTTCTGTATTAGCCATGTTGAGAGAGAGAGAGACAGAGACAGAGAGAGAGAGAGTGAGAGGGAGAGGGAGAGATACATGCTTCAAACTGCACTCTGAGTCTATTACCCTTCTCTTGTCTGACACTGCCACCAGGCTGGTACAAGCCCTTACCTCATGCTTTGACTACAGCAATGCCTCCTGGATGGTTTCCCTGCATCATCTCTCTCCCCTTCAGTCCAGTCTCTATTGAATCATATTGCTCTCCTGCATTTAAGACAGGGCTGCTCCCCTGTTTGTGTAATTTTTTCTTTTGATATAAGGCTTTGTGAGATCGTGAAAGTACTTGCACAACAGAGTATGAGTTATCAGAATACATAGTTAGAATAGAGATAATGGCAGAAGCAGACCAACTTATAGGCACAGTATTTCCAAAAAGAAACAGACTTTGTGGGAGAGAGACAGTGCAGAAAGATTCCATTTTTCATGGACCAGGCTATACTCAGTAAAAGTTCAATATAAAACATCTAATGAGCAGCCCTGTGGCAAATGTCTCAGAAGTCTTGAATACTAGCTTCTCAAATGATTGTGATGAATCTATGAATTTTCAGTGCTTCATGTTTCCTTTTCTGTGGGAGATAAAACTGCCTATTCTGTACTTGATTCATGTTTCTATGGTACTCTGGGTATCCTACTTTTCCCCTTCTCTCCCTCTATCCCCCTTCCACTCTCTCCCCACTTTGGGCTTTTCTGGGAACTAGAATTAAAAACAAAGTTGTTCCTTAGGAAGGTGGGGTGGGGTGAAATTGAAACTCTTGGAGCCTACTTACCCTATAGAGAAGACTGGTAACCTCAAAGCAATAAACCCCAGGACAAAATTAAAGGACAAGTAGAGGATGGGGATTAGCCAAATTTGCCAGCTCCTGACTGTGGTCTCAGCCTAATCATGACTGGCTAGCTGCTGTACTAGATAGGAGAATCCATCATTTACACAGGAAACATTTAAAGAAATGTATTATAAATCTGTGGCTATCTAGAGACGAACTTTTGGGGACCCACATATTCACAGAATTTCTCTGAAAGCCGCTGGAAAAGAAATTTGTAAAACAAACAAAAAACAGAAATTAAAACTGCCTCTAAGCACCCCAAAACAAAAAAGAAATGAAGATTAAACTTGCTGCATTTGATTCAGTAGTTCAATATGAGGAAACAATGGGAACTGTGGTTAGCTACAACAATATATAAATGACCAGGCTTTTCAAACGAATACTGAAGAGTGACAAGGGATACGTGACAAAAAAGAAGAAAAAAATAGGGAAGAGGGAAGGGGCAAGGGAGAGACAAGGAAGGGTAAAAAATAAGGAAGAGAAATTTAACATTCATTAATGTAACCCTTGAGGCATAAGACCTATCTCCATGGCCTATGTGGAAACAGCCACCAGGTGTATCTCTAACACCCCATGGTAAACGATCCTAATAATGGTGACCTGAAGACATTAAGAAAAGGTTTGTTGTGGACAGTTTATTTAAGAAAACATAAAACATGCATGCTAGATTTAGAAAGTTAAAATTGTACTATATAAGTACCATTTTCTACAGGAAGGAATTTTTAATATCTTTCCATTAATGTCCTTCTACTCCAATCTACCATTTAAAAATATGTTCTGTATATACCAATGTGTATATATGTATGTATACATTGATTTCCCTTCATGTAATATAAGCAAAGATATCATCTTGATGACATGGACTGTCAGTTAGTCAACAAATATTTATTAAGTTTTTAACACCTACCAGTCATTGTAAGTGCTAGAAAAGAGGCCTTACTTTCAAGGAGCTCACATTCTAACGGAGGCAACATGCAAACAACTATGTACACATAAGATATGTAGCGATGTAAATAGGAGGGAATCTCAGAGAGAAGGCACTAATTGTGGGGTGAGAGAGGTAAAAGGTCTAGAAAGGACTCTTACAGAAGGTGAGACTTGAGCTGAGTCGTAAAGGAAGCCAAGGAAGTAAGGGGTAAAAGCAAGGAGAGAGCATTTCAGGCATCAGGGAAAGCAGTGCAATGACACAGAATTGGGAGATGGAGTATTGTATGTGAAGAAAAGCAAGAAGTCTAATCTGGTGAGATTATATAGTTCATAGAAGGGATTAAATTATAAAAAGATTAAGAGTGAGTAGCTTTAAAAGTCAGAGAGAATTGTATATTTCATGTAGGAGGTAATAGGGAGCCACTGGAGTTTGTTGAGTACAGGAATGAAAAAAATCATGTGAATGAATGATTCATGCACTTTAGGAAGATCATATAGGCAGCTGAGTAGAGAACGGATTGGAATAGGGAAAGACTTGAGACAAGAATACTAACAGCAGGTTATTACAATAAACTTGCTATGAGTTAATGAGGCCTGCACCAATGTGGTAGCTATGTGATTGGAGAGAAAACACTTCTTTTTATAAGAGAAATGTTACAAAGGTAGAAAAACAGGACTTTGTAAAAGATTGAACATGTGGAGTGAGTGCTGGGGCTGAGCTGAGGATGATGACTGGAGGAATCATGGTGTCCTTAACAATAACAGAAAAATTCAGAAAAGGGGAAACTTTTGGGGAAAGATAATTCATTTCTTAAGATGTCTATAGGACATCTAATTCAAGATGACTTTTAAAATTAAATGACAGGCTGGGGCTAGACAAACAGATCTGATAAACATTTAACTATTGATAATTGAATTCATAGGAGATGATAATGTCACCAATCAATACAGTATAGAAGTAGAGGATAAAAGGGCCCAGGACAGATCGTTGGGCAATAGATGGGTACCAGCATTAGTGGATGTGACCAGCCAAAAAACAAAGGAAGATGAGATGAAGTCAGAAAAGTAAGAGTTAGAACCAGAAGAGAGCAATGCCATAAAAGCCTAGAGAGGAGAGAGTATTTAATAGAACAGAGGGATCCACAGTGTCAAAAGCTGCAGACAGTCCTAATTACCATGATTCCAAGGATGAAAAATGAGAAAAGGTCATTAAATGTGTCAGTTATATGAGATTAATGGTAATTTTGGAGAGAGCAGTTTCAGTTGAGCGATGAGATTGGAAACCATACTGCAAAAGATTTAGAAAAGAGGATAGGAAATGTAGGCAATTATTATACATAGCTTTTTCAGAGAGATTAACTACAAAAAGGAGGAGTGATATAGGATGACAGATAATGGATCAAGTAAGGGATTTTTAAGGATGGAAGAGACATGAGCGTGTTCGTATGCAGCAGGAAAGCCTCCACTAGGCAGACTGAAGATTAGTGAGGGAGTGGGGATGATAGAAGGGATTGTTTCACTTTTGTCTTTGTATCCATATCATTTATATCCATATATTTAATTAATGGCTTGTTGATTGATTGATACACAAAACAAAATTTAAAATATTGAACTGAATATAACCAAGTACCCACATATTTTCTACAATTAGAAGATCTTAGCAGTTAGATAACAGATACCATTTTGAACTGCAGTAGCTAGTAGGCAGTTACGTGGCACAATAAATAGTTTTGGCTATGGATTCAGGAAGGTGTGAGTTCAAATTCTGCCTTAGACACTTAGCTCTATAACCCTGGGTAAGTCGCTTAACCTCTGTCAGGCTAGTTTCCTCATCTGTAAAAGGGGGACAATAATACTTACCTCCACGGATGTTGTGAAGATAAAATATAATAATATTTGTAAAGTACTTTACAACTTCAAAGTACCAATAAATGCTAACTATTATCCTTAGTCAAATAAGACTTCATGGATGAGGTGAGTTTTAAGTCAGCACTTTTAAAAATGCATACAATTTGGTTATAGTGATAAAACTGGAAGTACATTCCCTGTAGATTAGTGCAAACAAGCTTAAATGTGCTAATGAATATAGTCTATGGGAGACGTTGTTAGAAGTAGACCTCACTGTAGTTATTGGAAGAGTTTTTATTATGATAACATGTGATATGACATCATAGGGTTAGTCTGGGCCAAATTATGGAGGATGTTAAATGTCAAAATAAGGAGTTTGGATTTGATCATCTTGTCAAGTGCCGAGCAAACCCCCAAGTAGGAAAAGGATAAGATGAAAATAGTATTTAAGAAGATAAGGCAGTATGGTGACTCAACGGTAATTGTAGGTTTCTCTTGGCTATTTCTTAATTTGCAAAATGGTTACATCCTCAACAAAGCAGAGATAGATAGACAGAGATTTATCAAGCACTTAAGAGTCAGGTACCATGGTGAGCACTCGGGATAAAGATAAAATGAACACAATAATCTTTGGCCTTTCATTCTATATAAGATGTTACATAAAGGGGGCCTGGGAAAGCAAAAGGGTGGAGGGAGTGTATGAGACAGAGGTTTGTCACAGGGGAGCAGTAAATGGTAAGTTCTGGGAAAGTAAATGTTGGGAAGCAGTAAATTGTTAACTGCAGAAACACCGATTTAGGTATGATAAGGCTCAAGCTGGGCTGGGCTCTCTGGCTCAGAGCGGTTTCAGGAGACACAGTACAATTTTTCTGTGAGGAAGAGGAGGTGGTAATGACAGCCTGAATGGAGATTGCAAAATTCATTCGTTGACTATCTCCAAGTAAGGACCAGCAGAGACAAAGTTCTAGAACTGATGTGTGGCTGGCATCACTTGAGTATGATGGTTTTGTACTCTTTGAGTACATCGAGTGAATAGTCATCAGATATGCACCTGTCCTTGCTCCATGTAGCTTCAATGAGTATTTAGAATATGTGGAAGGCAACTGATCTTTTGACATATATTTCTTTTCTGACCACATTAAGTACTTACTAAAACATTCTTTACAATACATAAACAAACAAAAAAATTAATATAATACGTGACCAAATTATAATTTTTCAAGGCAAGGGAGATTTTAAAATTATTCCTGTACTTTCATATAATAAAACATGAGAAAATTTATAATGTATAATCATTATATGTATATAGAGAGATAGATACAGATAGATTTTGTTGTCATTCAGTCATTTTCACTCACGTCTGATACTTTTTGACCCCATTTGGAGTTTTCTTGGCAAAGATTTTAAAGTGGTCTGCCATTTCCTTCTCCAGCTCATTTTACAATAAGGAAACTGAGACAAACAGGTTAAGTAACTTCCCTAGGTCACACAGCTAGTATCTGAAGATGGATTTGAATTCAAGAAGACAACCTTTCCTGAATCCAGGCCTGATGGTCTATCCACTGAACCATCTAACTGCCCCAGATATAGATAGACATTTCAAGTCACAAAGTGCTTGTGCCAAATAAGTTGAGAAATAATATTTAAGAGTTTTAAGAACCTGATGTATATAAATTTCAGATTTCATGCAACAGTTCAAGATTATTACTCGATTCTCTACCCTTTATCTGATTCTTCTCTATATGCAGATACATATATACAATATACATACCTGCGTATATGTATACATATGTACACAAATTAGTTTAAACAAGTTATAAAATCACTTCTTCCTCTGGATTATATGATTAAATAAGCTTTTTTACTACTCATTTTGTTTTAATGAATTCTTTTTAAAACTTGAAGGGTGGAGATGTCACACAATGAAGCTATATGTGATTGACTTCCATGTAATTTAGAATTCTAGAAGGCTTACAGTTCCATAGCTGAAAACATTCACATATACTTGCAATGTATAAACTATAACCTGGCAAAAAATTATAGAATTTGTTGGTATGGTTACAATCACCTGTAACTCTCTCTACTAATATCTGACCACTTTATTCTTGTTCCACAGCCTTTTATGAACAGCAAATAAATGCTTGCCAGAGAGACTTGATACTTTCAGTAGTTAATTTAATATTAGCAGATTGATTTTGTTAAAATAAAACACAAAAACCTTTCTCATGGTGCAAAAACTGCATTTAGAAAGTCCCAGGAAAATGCTAGCCATGCCCTTCCACAAGGCAAGTCCCTATAGTTCAACTATTTGTATGACTGCTCTAATCAGTATTCGGTTATTACAGTATAATAATTTATTCAGCTGTTAAGCACATTGTATTCCCCAAGGCATGACTCAAGTCCTACCTCATCCATGAAGCTTTTTCTGCTGAGGCTATTATAGCTTACATAAACAAATGGAAATAAAACCTTGTAAATGATTTTTCCTAGCCATTGTAACTCAGAAACAGACTGCTAGTTCAGCAGGTGTGAAATTTCACTTTAAGTACAAGCTACTCTAATTTCACAGTTGAATCACAGGGTTGTCACAGAAACCCCATTGAGTAAATTCCACATTTGCATGCACTCAAGGTCATTAGTGAAGGTGATTGAAATGAGATTAGACATCACCATTTATTTATTGTCAAGGAGTTTGGCTTTTAAATTTGAACAAACTCTAATCACCATGATTCTATGCCCAAATCGAGGTTATTGCAGGCCTCTTTTGACTTGTCAAAGTGGAAATCCTGCTTCTAAAGTACCATTTTCAATGACCTTAGTCTTTTATCAGATTTCAAGTCTAGTAATTCTGATAGAGATACAAACTTTTAACCATATAGTGTAAATATGCAGTACACAGCTTCATCATTTCATACAATTTTCCCTTAGGAGTTAATGATAGAAATTTTCTCAGCATTAGAATATACATAAAAGCCTCATTCAAAGACACAGTTCAGTATCAATTTCCAGGGTTATATTAAAGAATCTCTGGAAAGCATTCATTTGGTGCTCATAAGAGACATGTATCATATCAAACATGTACCAAATGCCATCTCTTAAAATAGTAGCTACAATGGATGCTGTAAGTATTGTTTCTCAAAGGAAAGTTGGTATCATTACCCTCATCAGCTTTATCATTGTCATTATCTTTTTTTTTCAATTTTTATTTGAATCACATTAAAAACGATGATTTTCTTTCAATGTATTAAAATGCAATAGAAGAAATTCCACTCTTCTGATGTTCATAATGTAAATTCAAGCACTAGATCAATCCAAAAGGCATTGGCAATGATTTTAAAAAGATGTTGCTTATAATATGTAACCAAACCACATGTGAAATATACATAACTATGCTATTTTTCCCTGTCCCTCTTGTATCTCTATGAGGGTGAGGGGGTAGGGAAGAGGGTTATCTACTTATAGTTAAGATGCTGGCTATGCTTTTTTATATGTCGAAAAACATTTTTAAAAACTTGTTTAATTTCCCTTCACTCACAAAACTTTATGTTGAGTTGATAAATAAGTAGTCAATTGTTAAGCAAATAATCAATAAATTTAATGCCAACTTCCTTTTCCAGGGTACTTGGGCATTTGTAATTTTTGTAAACTATTTTGCTATAAATACATTTTAACACTGGCTTTACCTAATCCCTGCCTTCTTGAATGTTAAATTACATGAGATACAGTATGCCTAAAATATGACAACATGTTGTCATGTGAGAAGAGATTGTTTCTTTGTATTTGTAGTTCCAATGCCTAAAATAGTTATCAGATAAACATTAAGTGCTTAATAAATGCCTGTTGGTCTGTTCATAGTGGATAGAAAGTTGGCCTAAGAATCAGAAAAGCCTAGTTTTAAGTCCTAACTGATGCGTAGTGACTATTTGAACTTAGATGGATCATCTAAAATCTCCGTGCTTCAGGCAACTTTCTGTGACTTAAAGCTGTAGGACAGTTGTAGCTCTATATTGGTGGAGGGCATATACTCCATGGGAGTTTCCTACACCAATGAAATCATAAGTCCAGTTCAAAAAAGCACTAGCATATATTATTTTTTATCTAAGATATACAAGGCATTACAGTGTAAGTACCTACTACATATAAAGCACCCTGCTAGGATGAGTGAAAAACAAAGATACAGTTTGTGCCCACACACCATGGTGCTCTGGGTTTTAGACTATTAACCCTATGTTAAGAGCTCTATGAAAAATCATTTTATTATTTATATTATTATTAAATATTAGCATGTTTATTAATGAATAACAATAAAAGATGATTTAAGTTCCACTGAGGCTTAATGATTGACTCCTCCCTTGTCTGTTCTTCACAAAGCTGATTTATAACAAATTCTGTCTTGAAAATCCTTGTCTATCCTGTTCCTTTCCCAGAAGTGGTAAATTTGATGATTCTTTCTTTGGGTTCCTTCAGTAAACCTTCAGTGGTCTAGGAGTATTTTCTTTCTTTGCTTTTATAGGATTTAATATCAACATAATCACAATATCCTATTTTCTGTTTTGCTACTCATTCATCCATTCATTCATCTCTCCTACTAAATTATAAACTCCTGGAAGACAGGGAACACTATATCTTATTTTCCCAAGCACCAAGCCCAAGACACAGGGTATGCTCAAAAATGTTTGTTGAAGTATTAATAATCATTTTAATGCAATGATTTCACCAACAGCCCACCTAGTGAATCTAACCATTGCTTATCATTCCTCATTCAAACCCCTCTGCTTATTTATTTTCCTTCCTTAGGAAATAAGGGGAATTCAAATTTTAGATTCTAATCTTTTGGCTGTCAAAGAAACTCTAAAGTGTGGACCTGTCATATATATATACATATATATGTATGTATATATATATTGTACATTAAGAATTAGTAATTTTTTCATACTGATAATTCTGATCAAGGCATAAAAATTTATCTACACTTTATAAAAAATGTCCAAAAATGGACATTTTTTATCGTCTCATTGGATTTATATGAAAGCATTTATTTTGTAAACTAAAAAGATATCCAAGTAATAATTTAAGTTAAATAAATGTGATATAATCTTTAAAATACATTTAAATATTTTAAAGCTATGTCTTTATTCACAAACCATTGGACTTATTTTGATAGATGGCTTTTTTCCCCTTACTTGATCAGTCAAATCTATGTAGATATAATTCAAAATACTTTGCACTATAATATGTTTTTAAAAAAGAAATTTATTTGATATGTAGATTTCTTCACTTCTTCAGTGAAATTACCAGTTGGTTAATAATTTAGTAAATTTGTAGGTATCACCCTAAACTGATTTCCTGCTAACTGCTAGGAAGTTAGAAAATCCTAAATTAAAAATAATGGTATAATTATATTTTCATCTTTATGCTTAAAGACAAAGTGTTGATTATGATGAAACAGTTTGCAAAATGAAATAAGAAGGAATGTTTTGTTTTGTTTTTACACGTTTTTATTGTTCTATAAAATTAGCTTGACTTGGAAAGACATCGCTTTTTCTGAGCTGTTTTCCAGGGCAGCAGCACTGGTGACAGAATGACAAATGAAGGATACATACAAAAGCCTGTAAAATCTCATCTTTGATAAGCAGTCTAGGGGTTCCACACTTTCTCTCTATAAAGTTGAACGAATCTTGAGTGCTTCATTCAAGCAGCCAATCAATGTTTGATTCAGTTTCATTCCACTATTGTGTAGTAATGAGCCTGGATTCTTTCAAATTGGTTTACTTATATGAATGTGGAGCTAATACAGTCTAGCATCAGCTTTAACTAAAGGTCATCTATGAGAATCAGGCTTAAAACTGAGGTTTGAGTGGATTCTCTTCTCGAGTTTTTTTTTAAGAGCCAACAATAACTGTAGCTAGAATTCCGAATTAAATTGTCAATGAGTTATAATTAGTACCTTAATGCCACACTACTTCTAAAAGATATTACAAAGCTATCTGCTTTTAGTCATAAATAATTTACAGAACTACAATAAATTCATTATAAAATATATAATTTTAAACAAACATGAATATCTAATGTGCATATATTTATAAATACATAATCAGCATTATTTTTAAAATCAAGTGAGCTACTTTATTACTATAAATAAACAATAATGTGTTACCAGGGATGCTACATTTTTATCAGGAAATATTAGTGTGACAGGGCAAAATAGGAATGTTTTTCCTCTCAACAACAAGACCCAGTCTTGATCCACTGATGCCCATTTCAGTTTTCTAGGTCAGCTAGGGGGTGCAGAGGACACAGTCCCCGTACTGGAGTCAGGAAGACTCCTCTTCCTGAACTTGAATTTGGCCTCAGACACTTAACTAGCTGTGTGGCCCATGGCAAATAAATTAACCCTATTTGCCTCAGTTTCCTCATTTGTAAACTGAGATGGAGAATGGCAAATCTGCTACCCCAGCACTCCCTCCCTCTGGCATTTTATGGTTGCTTTATTCTAGGATTTCCATAAAGGATCACTTCTTCTTTGTGTTCTGAAAATTGCCCACAAACTACGCAAGTGATTTGAATGGCATTTATCCCGAAACACTTCAAGGCAATGCACAAAGTGGAGGATGAGGTATGAGGATATGGCAACAGATGGCAATATTGACAGTTTCCAAGTTAAAATTTTTAATCTTGACCAGGGAATAATTTACACAATGCTGAAACAGAAACCTTTGAAGGAGTTAAGAAATCCGATTGATGCAATGATCAGTCACAATTCCAGAGGATTGCTGATAAAGCAGGCTGCTCATCTTCTGACAAAAAACATGCAGAATGAAATATGTCATTTCTGGATGTAACCAAAATAGAATTGGTTTTGCTTATAGCTAATACAGAAAATTGGGTGGCCATTTGGTTACAAGGATTATGGCTTGCTTTTCTTTGTCATCTTTTTCTTACTTTTCAATAGTGGCAGAAAACAATTTGATTTCTGTTCATTAGAAACTCTTAGTTTTGGATTTTAGCACCAGTTACAATGCATTTAGCTCTATCTTGCCTAAATTTTTCCTGTTCTCGACCCCGTTACTTAGTCAGATTTAGTTCCATTTCTCTTGCAAGGACTATCTTTTCTAGTTCTTTAGGCCTCCCCGACTCATATTTCTACTATTTTCATCTACCTTTTGCAGTCAGAAATGATTTGACAAGTCTGGCCATGTGACCCCACTACTCAATAAAATCCAGTGGCTCCCTATTCCTTCTAGGGATAAATACAAAATTCTGTTTGGCTTTTATATTTCTTCACAATTTGGCCCAATTTTAATTTCCCAGATTCAATGCATCACTCAGAATCACTTACCTCTCCTTTACCAACCACTGTGACATAGTGAAGCCTCACATAAATAATTCTTGCATCAGGCCCCAACTCTCTGTTCACGTGGAGAGAACAAGCCTAGTCCAAGGCCTAGTGAATACCTTGGCTGGGAGATTACAAACATCTTCCAACTGTCCTTCCTTCTAAATCTTCTCTTCAGTCTATTCTCCACACAGCTACCAAAATAATTTTCCTAAGGATGACCTTGTCCTTCATTCCCTAAGAAAGCTTCACTACCTCCCCATTGCTTCTAGGATATAAATCCTTCAACCTGGCATTAAAAGATCTCACCACCTGGGTTATTTCATGCCACTCCTTTTTACATTCTCTTTATTCTAGCAAAGCTACATTGTTGATGTTTCATAAAATTGATGCTTGGACTTAATGCAATTGTGTAACTTTTCTCTCATTCCCTGAATATACTCCCTCCTCATTCTGGATAAGAAACCTTGTCTCTCTTCAAGGCTCAGTAGAGATAATGCCTACTCATGGGGCTTTCTCCTCAATTTATTTTATTTTATATTTACTAGGTACACATTATATATCCTCTCTCCCCTAGAGAATATAAGCTCAGGGTGAGTTTTTTTTTTCTTTCCATTTTTTTCTTTGTATCCCTAGTACAGTGCTTTCTTTGCACTTCATAGGCATTTAATAAATCTCTCATGAATTGGTTTGAATTGAATTAGCAGCTTCATTTAATCACAGTATCTGGGACCGAATCACAGCTCTGCTTCTTACTATCTTTGTGTCTTTCAACAAGTCACTTCTCTGGGTCTCAGTTCTCCCATATGTAAAAATAAAGGGCAATGGTCCTTCCAGCTGTAAATCTCATAATACAATCAAAACTTTATGATTTACCTGATTTATAACATAGACTATACCTCTACTAACTATAATATTACTCCCCAAACATATTGTACTTGATTCATCTCAATGCCAAGGCTACAGTTTCCTTTCTACATCAGGAAGGGAGTATGACCTGGGGCGATTTCCTTCAATAAGCAATTTGTCCTTTCAGTATATCCTCTAACCCTTCTATTCATGCAAATATCGTGGAACTTGTGTTGAAATCAGAAGACAATCTTAGGAATCCTTGCTTTTGAGCTTCTATTCTATATAGCTTACTTTTTCTAAAATGTGTTTAGGTTCTTAGATTTTCTCTTCAACGTGTGAAACCCACACAAATATTCTTAAACAAAAATGAACATATATTCTGACAAGCAGCCATAAGGCATATATCATTTTTTTTCTTAGTCTGGTTTATAATTGGCATAATCAACCTTCTAAATTCAGAGATTTCTCTTTACTGAACTTTCACAATATTTAGATATAAATAGCCTAACCTATTCTTGAAAGTGGTTGTTAGGTTCATTGATAGAATACGGGCTACCCAGGGTGCACCTTGATAGGAATGGCTGTAATTTTTAATTTGCTATTTATCTATTACATGAAATGAGTGTAGAGAAATGTTTTTTTTTAAGATACTGCACAAAGGTGACTCTTGAAATCTCAGGATTATTTATTTTGGTCCTGAGGACGAATGTCATGACTGTATGATTAGGAGTAATATCCTCCTAAGTGATAACTGGTCTTGCTTCTTATCGTCCTGATCTGAAGTTTTACACATGTGGCCTCCATAGATAAACTTGGCAATTAATCTTTATCCTTCTACATATGACTACTTGTTTCTGCAGGTCCAATGAAAGTGAAAAAAAAACTTTCTGTATTTTAGAATCATCTGAGCTATGTCATGAAGCATTAAAACCTAGTCAAACCATGTTTGTTGCATTTTTAATTGATAAAGATCAGTTTTGTTTAGCACACGAATAATTTCACTAATAAAATGTAATATCTTTTAATAACAAAATTCTTCAAAGAAAAGTTGTTGATTGAAAAGAAATATTTTTGTTTTAACAGTGAGTTCAATATACTATACAGGGAATCACTTTCTGAAAGGTATAGTGTGTTTTTCTATTCTGACTTTGTAGGAAGACTTAAGTAGAAAGGAAAAAAAAAACACTATCATGGAAAGGGCCCATATACAACAAAGGTATAAATAATAAACTCAGATAGCTCTTTAAGTTTTACAAGATACTTTCTTCCCAACAACCTTGTAAGGAAGGTAAATGAGTAATGCTGGAAGCATCATTATTTGCCCTTTATAAATGAGTAAACTAAGGTTTAGAAAGATAGATAGATGGACAAGAATAATTGACTCTCTAAGGTCACACAGTTAGTCTATATAGAGATAGAACTCAAATCCAGGCCCTCTGACTCTGAATACAAGGTTTATGTACTGTCATGCTGCTTCCAGATATGGCATTTAAACAGGTTCAAGATGCATAATTTCTGAGTAATTCAATAATTTTATTAATAATGCCAACATTTTAATAGAAGTATTGTTATTTGGCCATCTCTCTCTTAGACCAAAGACAATCATTGCAGTTGGCTCAGGTCTTTTTTTTTTTGAAGAAGAATATTCAAAAGGATGGCAATCAACTGATTGGTTAACAATTAGTAAGAGGTAAACTTTGCAGAGAGAATTGGGCTTACTCCAATGAGGGGCTGATAGTGACATCATGTCATGTTTGGACCTAGAGGCTATCTCTGTACCTCATCCTTGGGCAATTTAGAGAAAAGCATTTGTCTTTAGACTAGAGATTCCCTGTAAGGTTGGGTGGGGTCAGAGAGAGAGGGTTGTCAAACTTCAGAGACTGATATCTTGAAATGAGGATAGAGTAAAGGGGAACTCTGAATCTCCCCAAATCATTAGTTATTAATAATCATTTTTTTCTCATAGAAAAATACATGGTTTATCTACAGTAAAATTTGGGTTAGAGGATATTTTAAATGAAACACAATTTGCACTGGAGGCTTTTTGAATGGATCTACCTTAGCCCCTTCAAATTTTCCACATGCTCTGGACCTGTGATAAATGCTACAGTTCAATCTTTATTAAATAAGCAATACCTCTCTTTTGGGGCCTCAGTTTACTTATCTGTAAAATGAGGAGGTTGGAGAAGATGTTGTCTGAGATAATTCCATTCTCAGCTCTAACATTCTATGATCCCATAGTTTCTATTTGTAGGAAAAAAGAAAATAGAAAAGGGAAACTATTGTTTAAAATGCTGTATTCATCCTCCTTCCCTTCATTAAAGGAACCTAATAGGGATTATAGGTGTGGATCATTACATATCTTGTCACAGTCAGTTGATAGATATGTTAATTTTACTGAAGAACTTAAACCCCACCCCCCCTTTTTTTACAATGGGTAGAAAGATGGAGAGATATATTCACAAATGAAGGAGATATAAAATCAAAAGATAGATCTATGCCTATATATAAAATATCAGAATTTAAAAAAAAATGTTCTGCTGACATAGGTATGATATGTAGTAATGATGCATTTTGAATTATTTGTAAATATGGCAACATATTTGGCAACTATTTTGAAATATGGCAATATGCAAATATAATGATTTTTGTTTTGTCAAATATACTGATTAAAATCATAGATTTTCACTGGTTTTTAAAGAATTTTCAATTAAAATAAAATTTGATAATATTTTTGTCTTTCTTATGTATTTCACATAGTCTATTTTTTCAGACATTAAGCTGCTGCATACTCAGCTATGACAAAGTGCACTTGACACATTTGTAGAAATTTTGTTTAGAAATAAGCAAGTGGGGAGCCAAGATGGTGGCTGGAAAGAAGGGATTTGCCTAAAGTTCTCCCCCAGGACCCTCCAAACACCTATAAAAAATGGCTCTGAACAAATTCTAGAACTGCAGAACCCACAAAATAGCAGAGAGAAGCAGGGCTCCAGCCCAGGAGAGCCTGGATAGTTGCTGGGAAGGGTCTATCACACCGTGCTGGGAGCTGAGCAGAGTAGAGCCCAGCGTGGGCTGCGCCTGGACAAACCAGACCAGGAGCCAGGAGGAATAGGCCTTAGCACCCTGAATCAGTGAGCTGTGGCAGTTACCAGACTTCTCAACCCACAAACACCAAAGACAAAAGAGAAGGTTAGTGGGAAAAACTGCGGGGACAGAATGAAAGGAGTTCACAGTGGGCCACCACCCCTGGGGCAGTGGAGATGGTGCAGCTCTGAGGTTGCTTCCAGAGCTACAGCTGCAGTTGCTTCCAGCCCCAGGCCCACCTGGTGGGAGGAATTAAGTGGTGGATCAGAGCAGGAGTGCAGAGACTGCTTAGATCTGAGTTGTGGTCCAGGTTGGCAGTTCTTGGGGGAGGAGGAGTGCTGGTGTGGCAGAGCTTGCTGTGTAGAAATAGCTCTAAAAACAACAGCACAGCCCCTCAAGCTTGGGACAAAGTACTCTCTACTCTACAAGCAGTCATACCCCGACGAAAAGCTCAAGGGTCAAGTAGTTGGCTGGGAACATGAACAGGCAGTGAAAATGACTCAGATTCAGAGGGACTTACTAAAGTTGAACTGTTTTGTTTACATTCCTACATGGAAAGATGATGTGTATAATTCATGAGACCTCAGTATTAGGGTAGCTGAAGGGAATATACACACACACACAGACACACACACACACACACACACACACACACACACACACACATATAGACAGAGGGCACAGGGTGAGTTGAATATGAAGGGATGATATCTAAAAACAATAAAATAAAATTAAGGGATGAGAGGAATATATGGAGAGAGGGAGAAAGGAAGAAATAGAATGGGGTAAATTATCTCTCATAAAAGTGGCAAGAAAAAGCAGTCCTGTAGGAAGGGAAGAGGGGGCAGGTGAGGGGGAATGAGTGAATCTTGCTCTCATCGGATTTGACCTGAGGAGTGAATAACATATGCATTCAATTGGATATCTTACCCCACAGGAAAGAAGGAGGAAAGAGATAAAAAAGAGGGGACAATAGAAGGGAGGGCAAATGGGGGAGTAAGTAATCAAAAGCAAACACTTTCGAAAATGGACAAGGTCAAGGGAGAAAATTCAATAAAGGGGGATAGGATAGGAGGGAGCAAAATATAGTTAGTCTTTCACAACGTGAGTATTGTGGAAGGGTTTTGCATAATGATACACATGTGGCCTGTGTTGAATTGCTTGCCTTCTTAGGGAGGGTCGGTGGGGAGGGAAGAAAGGAGAGAATTTGGAACTCAAAGTTTTAAAAGCAGATGTTCAAAAAAAAAGTTTTGGGCATGCAAGTGGGAAATAGGATATACAGGCAATGGGGCATAGAAATCTATCTTGCCCTACAAGAAAGTAAGGGAAAAGGGAATGGGGGAGAGTGGGGTGACAGAAGGGAGGGTAGACTGGGGAATGGGGCAATCAGAATATATGTCATCTTGGAGTGGGGGGAGGGTAGAAATGGGGAGGGAATTTGTAACTCAAACTCTGTGGAAATCAATGCTGAAAACCAAAAATATTAAATAAATAAATAAATAAATTAAAAAGAATTAAAAAATAAAAAAAGTAGAAACAAGCAAGTGTTTGAAATTACATACTCAGTAGGTAATTTTTCTACTAATGTCTGGCAATATGGTGTGCATGGGATGTGAGAAACATTCACCTGAGAATATGCAGATAACTAAAGTGAAACACACATACACACACACAATCTGCTATCAATGCGTAGTCATAAATCAATATAAAAATAAAACCAGTACCTTTCAATTATCATTCTCTCTTTCGTTTCATATCTACCCTTTCTTTAACACTCAAAATTACATGAAATTCTTTTTACGGAAGAAATCAAAGGAAATTCCTGTAACAAGTTTTACTTGATTAAAGTAAAAGATCATGAAGTTATAATGCTTACAGAAATATGAAACTATAAATACAACCTATATCACACAAAAGGAAACAAAATGAGTAAATATGTACCCTTTTCCTTATAGCCCATCTTTAATTGTCATGACTTAGGTCTTTGTTTCCAGGGATTGAGCGTCTTGGAGTTGAGAGGTCATTTTAGTGATGTGTGCTTTCTGTTTAGTTATATAGCTGAGATGGACAGAGTTTGGAAAGTACTCATACTATTCTTTTTGATTAGTCATACATACTTAAGACATAGTGGTTTATATACGCCTACATGCATATACTAAACAGTAGTGTTCTTTCTATGCCACATTACATGATATATATGCTAATATATAACATGCTATATTATATAGAGTATATACAAATATATTAATATGTAATGTATAATCTCTGTAGAGAGCCCAAGGGGTTGAGCCAAGATGACATAGTAAAAGCAGGGAGTTGCATGAGCTCCCCCACAAATCCCTCAAAAGACCTGTAAAAAACATCTCCAAACAAATTTTAGAGCTACAGAACTCACAAAATGACAGAGTGAAACAAGTCTCCAGCCCAAGACAGCCTGGAAGGCTGTCCAGACTTCTAAACCCACAGTATTCAAGACTTCTAAACCCACAAATGCCAAAGTCATTGTAAAATGTCATAGTCCTGGGTGGCAGTCCTGGGATGAGGAGGAGTGCTAGTGTGGCAGAGCTTGTGGTGGCTGTGGAGAAGGAATCCTCCTCACAGTTCCAAGGCAGAAAAGAGTGCTTGAGGTCACTCACAGACCAGAGCACAGGCTAGGAGAGGAATAAACACCTCTCCTTGGATCATACCACCTCAGAAAAACTGAAAATTTACAGTTTCCTAGAAGTAGCTCTGAAAACAGCTGCACAAAACCCCTGAAGCTTGGGACAGAGCACTCTCCACTCTGGAAGCAGAGTCATACCTTGACAAAGAGCTCAAAGTCAAGTAATTGGCTTGGAAAATGAGCAGACAGCATAAAAAACTCAGACAATAGCATCTTACTTTGGTGACAAAGAAGAACAAAATATACAACCAGAAAAAGACAACAAAGTCAAAGATCTTACATTCAAAGCCTCCAAGAAAAATATGAATTGGTCACAGGATATGGAAGAGCTCAAAAAAGATTTTGAAAATCAAATAAGAGAAGTAGAGGGAAATTAGGTAATGAAATGAGAGTGTTGCAAGAAAATAATGAAAAACGAATCAACTGATTGCTAAAGGAGACCCAAAAAATAGTGAAGAGAATAACATCCTAAAAATAAACTAACCCCAAATGGCAAAAGAGGTCCAAAAAGCCAATGAGGAGAAGAATGCCTTAAAAAGCAGAATTGGCCAAATGGAAAAGGAGACCCAAAAGCTCATTGAAGAAAATAATTCCTTAAAAATTAGAATGGAGCAAATGGAAGCTAATGACTTTATGAAAAAACAAGAAATTATAAAACAAAACCAAAATAGTGAAAAATAGAAGACAATGTGAAATATCTCATTGGAAAAACCACTGACCTGGAAAATAGAACCAGGAGAGATAATCTAAAAATTATTGGACTATCTGAAACTCATGACAAAAAAAGGAGCCTAGACATCATCTTTCAAGAAATGATCAACGAAAACTGCCCTGATATTCTAGAACCAAAGGGTAAAATAGAAATTGAAAGAATCCACTGATCACCTCTTGAAAAAGATACCAAAAGGAAAACTCCTAGGAATATTGTAGCCAAATTCCAGAGTTCCCAGGTCAAGGAGAAAATGTTTCAAACAGCCAGAAAGAAAAAAATCGAGTATTGTGGAAACACAATCAGGATAACACAAGATCTAGCAGCTTCTACATTAAGGGACTGAAGGGCTTGGAATATGATATTCTGGAGGTCAAAGGAGCTAGGATTAAAACCAAGAATCACCTACCCAACAGTATACACTTCAGGGGAAAAATGGGTATTCAATGAAATGGGAGACTTTCAAGCTTTCTCAGTGAAAAGACCAGAGCTGAATAGAAAATTTGACTTTTAAATACAAGAATCAAGAGAAGCATGAAAAGGTGAAAGGGAAATCACAAGGGACTTATTAAAGTTGAACTGCTTGCATTCGTACATGGAAAGGTATTTGTAACTCATGAGACCTTTCTCAGTATTACATTAGTTGAAGGGAATATACATATATATAGACAGAGGGCACAGTGTGAGTTGAATATGAAGGGACGATATCTTTAAAAATACAATTAAGGGTTGAGAGAGGAATATATTGGGGAAAAGAGAAAGGAAGAGATAGATTGGGGTAAATTATCTCACATAAAAGAGGCACGAAAAAAATGTTATAATGGAAGGGAAGAGGGGAGAGGTGAAAGGGGATGAGTGAACCTTCCTCTCACTGGATTTGACTTATGGAGGGAATAACATACACACCTAATTGGGTATCTTACCCAACAGGAAAGTGGGGCGGGAAAGGATAAGGGGGAGGCAGGTGATAAAAGGGAGGGTAGATTGTGGGAGGGGGTAGTCAGAAGCAAACACTTTTGAAAAGGGACAGGGTCAAAAGAGAAAATAGAATAAATGGGGGGATGAAGGGAAATATAGTTAGTCTTTCACCACATGAGTATTATGGAAGCATTTTGTATAACAACACATGTATAACCTATATTGAATTGCTTACCTTCTCAAGGAGGGTGGGTGGGAAATGAAGAAGGGAGAGAGTTTGGAACTCAAAGTTTTTAAAAAAATGTTAAAAATTGTTTTTACATGCAACTGGGAAATAAGATATATAGGCAATGTGGTATACAAACCTATCATGACCTACAAGAAAGTAAGGGGAAAGGGGATAAGGGGAGGGTGATAGATAGGAGGGCAGAGTGGAGAAAGGGGTAATCAGAATGCATACCATCTTGTGGTCGGGGGGAGGGGAGAGATGAGGAGAAAATTTGTAGCTCAAAATCTTGTGGTAATGAATGTTGAAAACTAAAAGTAAATAAATTAATCTTAAAAAAATAAAAATAGAGAGCACTAGTGCTTAATATGTGTATATACATATATATGCATATACACATATTATGTCTATTATATATATATGTATGCATATATATATGTATATATATATATATATATGCATATGCTATAGAGAGACCATTAGTGTTTAATTTCCATGGCAAGGAAGATTAGCAAATTCATGAATTATCCCTCTGCTAGATTTCTCACATACAAGAAAACCAATTATTTCATTACCTAACAGATAGTGCCTTGATTTAAGTCCACTTAGTGACCATTAGAAAAGAGGGAAGGAACATTTTTCCCTACCTTCCTTTCTTCTCCTTCACGCTGTTTGAAAACATTCTTCGATTTTATTGAAGTGGTAAGCAGATTTATTGTCACCTCAGAATAGTCACTTAATTTCATTGAATTAATTTAAAAATATAATGATGATAATACCAACAGCAAAAATAACTAGCACTTATATCATATTTTAAGGTTTGCACAGCCCTTATTAGATCCTCATACAAACTCTGGGCTGTAGGTACTATTATCCCTCACTTTCTAGATGAAGAAACAAAGGCAAAGTTTGAATGACTTGCTCAGGGTCACAAAGTAAGTATCTGAGTCTAGATTTGAAGTTATCTTCTGCCATTATGTTGCTATCCTTCTCTACATTAAAGATTTATCGTATATTTCATTTTTCAAAAATTTACATATCAAATACAAAATATCAATGCATGCTGCACCTTAGACATACCTACTTACTGATTCCAAAACTTTCATTGCGCTTGTGAGGAAAATTACAGTATATATTAATCTTTTCCTGTCAATTGTCGTATCATGACCCAAATCCTTTGGGGAGAATGCTGTAGTACCTTAGATATCTAGGTATCACATATTCCTACCATGTCTGCTCTTCCCTGCGATGACTTTGTCCTTAATGTTTGTATCATTTCTTTACTGCAAATATATATTAATATACGTTAACACACACACACATATACACATAAAACATACGGCTATACTTTCTTGCAGAATTATGTTATTAACCACAAAGAAAATTTTCTTTTCCCTTTAGGGAATTTAGCATTTTTATTCTTGTTATTGTGGTTTTAAGGGCTTACTATGTGTCAGGAAATGTTATGAACTATAAATATAAAGGCAAAAGTAAAAGCAGTTTTTTCTCTTTAACTTTCTGTGTGTGTCTGTGTGAGCAATATTAACTATATACATACATATGTACATGTTCTGGGGCATTGCAACACATCCAGACCACCTAAAATAGAGGCACCCACATGGGAAATGCCAAGGACCTATTTCTGGGAGAACTGGCTCATGAGTAGACATTCTGCCTCGTCCTGCCATGTAAATGGCAGCATCCTCTTTCCACTGGCTGCTTTGCAGAAATTTCCCTCTATTTAAATCTACCTCAATGAGGACAGAAGTGTTCAAAGTTGAAGTTCTCCTTCACCCACAGCAGGGGTGCTCTGTAGTAAAAGGAGTCATGAAGGGCCATCTTACCCTTGCCTTAAGCCCTGTAGCTTTGAGAACTAGGCTTGGGGTTTTGATTTTCTTTTGGTTATCCTTTTCAATTCCAGTTGCAGTTAAAGGGAGTTTTGTGGCAGGTAGGTGGCAGAGTGAATAGAGTTGGGTTTGGAATTAGGAAGACTAGTTTAAATCCAGCCTCAGATACATATTAGTTGTGTGACCATAGTAACTTAACTACTGTTTGCCTCAGTTTCCTCAACTGTAAAATTATGATAATAATAGCACCCACCTCCCAGGGTTTTGGAGAGGATCAAATAAGATAATATTTTAAAAGTGCTTAGCACACTGCCTGGCACTGTAAGGCCCTTAATAAATGCTTGGTCCTCTTGCTTCTCCTTTCCGGAGTACAGCAAGTAGAATCTTGGCCCTCAAGCCACTGGGACCATAGAGTCAGGGTTCCAGGCTCAATATCAGAACCAGCCTAGAAGGGAAGCCCTGAGAAGCAAAGGTCCCTTGATGCAAGACCAGGGGGGCTTTGGAGTTGGAAGCTGCTTAAGACTAATATTATATAGATACTGAGCTAAGCTTTGAACACACTCCTGCATCCCTTCCCCAGGGACTAGGTAGTATGTGGGTGAGAGGAATTATGTCCCTGAGGTGTTATGGGGAATTATGTGGAAAAATTTTGTTCTTGTCATACCTTTGAAATAAATATTCCTTAATTAAAAATAATCATATTGTTAAATGAGTAATAAAAGTGAGATTCATGAATTCCCCTTAAGTTGATGGAAACACAATTGGTGGATGGATGCTTGAGCCTATGGCTGAGACAAGAGACTCCCAACCCTTGAAGGGTACCAAAGAAGGGAGAAGTTGAAATATAATACACATGGCCTTCAGGTAGTGGAGGCCAGAGAATCATTCTTACCTACACAAATTACATTTTAAAATATTTTTTTCTGGGGGAGGAGAAGAAGAGATACTAGACAGAGGTGAGAAGGGAATACATTTCAGGTATGTCTGTACAGAGTCATAGATATGGGGGTATGTTCCAGGCACTGTGCTAAGTGTTTTGTAAAAAGTGCTTCCACAAAAGGAGGGAAAATGAAATCCCTTGGTTTCGTGTCATAGCTATTTTCTGATTGAGAGGAGGAAATATTCCAAAATCTTGTTTGGGAGACCAGAAGTTTGCTTATATCAATATTTATGCTCTTTCATATTTCTGACAATTCAGGAGTTATAATTTTGGTGCTGTTTAGTTGTGGCTGACTTTTGTGACTCTTTGTGGAGTTTTCTTGGCAAAGATACTGGAGTGGTTTTCAATTTTCTTCTCCAGCTCATTTTACAGATGAAGAAACTAAGGTAAACAGGGTTAAGTGCAGATCACACAGCTAGTGATCACCTGAGGTCAGAGTTGAACTCAGGAAGATCAATCTTCTTTACCCCGGGAAGATTACACTGAGCCACCTAGCTACCTACCATCAATCACATGCTATATCTTTATATCTTTGAGAGACCTTGGAATGGCCATTTTAATTTTCTACCTGAAAGATCAACATATAGGATGATAGGCTTTAGAGCTGATAGGGCTCTAGGCATCATTAGATCAAATCTCTTCATCTAACAGATAAGGAAACTGAGGCCTAGAAAGATGAAATGACTTGTCTAAATCACAAAAACAATAATAGCGCCAGAATTTGAATCTAGATCTTTTGGACTCTCACTTAGATCCACTGCTTTTTTTTCCACAGTGTCCTTTCCATTTGACTACCATACAATGTTTATCCAGTTCTCTTCTCTTAGTAAATGACACAATAGCTTAAAATATTGGAATAATGACAACCAAAAATTTTGTAATAGAAAATGTGCCAGATTTGGATTGAGCAGACTTGAGTAAAATCCTGGTTCTCTCTCTCCCATGTGACCTTGGGTAAATCATTTCATCTCTCTGGGTCTCAATTTCCTCCTTCATAAAAGGGGAGAGTTGGACTAAATGAACTCTCCAGCTATCATTAAAGCATGCTCTCCTAGCCTTCAAATATGTTAGAAGGTATTGTGATTACTCAAAACTATAGTGACACTAATCAGTGGGGAGTCGTTTGCAACTCCCCAGTGAAAGTGAATTAAATAAGCTTACTCAGATGATAAAGTAGTGCTTGATTTCTGTCTTTCATCTTCTATATATAATATGCTTTTCCTCTGTCAAAGGGAGATCCAACAAAACAGAAATTTACAATGGAAATTATCTTTATGGAAGTGCTACCATAGCACTAATTGTGCTTACTGTTCACTGAGACAGATGTAGAATTGTGCTACAAAATGAACCATGACCCACATTTAAAGTCAATTGGCTATTTCATGGAACACATGACACATAGTAAGTGCTAAAACAGACTTTGGACAGACTTGTAGGGTCTCACTTTTCCCAAAATGAAACAAACCCTAACTGCCAAGATGTGGCTGGCTAACCTGTTTTGTTCAATTGTATACAATAAAACTCACAATTATTATTGTTCAAATAGTGCTTGCACTCTTTCCAGATTAGTTTCTATTTCTCCAACCATCTACTTCTCTGAAACAAAGCTACTATCTTCTTTGAAAGGATATTCCTTAAAAGAAGGATGCCTATCTCTGTATACAATTCCATTAAGTACTTCAGTCATGCAGAAAATTCTAAGGTACACACCTGCTTCACTGGTCAGTTAGAGGGGTTGTCACCATACCTGTATTCCATAGCCCTCTCTGGATTATTGCTCAACTCATTTAGCTCTCTTCTTTGAAGCCTAGGTCATTCACCTCTATAGTTCTCTCCCTGTCATTGTCACTGGCAATTAGTGATCTCCAGATCTCTCTTCTAATTCCCTTGATGACTTAAGGACACAATTTTAGCCCTTTCCACACCATCCTCTCCTAGTATAGTTGGTGGCTTAAATATAGTCTGTGAGGACCTTCCAACACCCTGGCATTACCTTCTTCTTTCTAATGACATACAATTCCACTCTATTTTTCAATGTCATCATCCTTTGAAACCATTCTATCTTTAAAATCTTGAACTCTGTAATTCCTTACTGTGATCACAATTTCCTATCCACTCACTGCTGCCAACTGAACCTGTTCTTTGCCCACATTACGATCTCCAGTCTCTCAAGCTCTTCTTCTTCTACAAGTCTACTGGTAACATCTGGATTCAATTGCTTTCAAACTGGCTTGGATCCTATGGTCAACCATTTCAATGATACTCTCAATAATACCCTAGATTTCCTTGACTCCTGCCCCTTCCACATCCACATCTTTCAATTACATCTCCTTTCACTTACAGCTACACTCACCTGACCATCATCCTCATTACCTCTCATCTAGGTGACTGCAATAGCCCCCTAACTTATCTCCCTGCTTTAAGTGTTTCTGCTTTTCCCTCCCCAATCCATCCTCATTACAGATGTCAAAGCTGATCATGTCACCTGCCACCCAATTCCCACCCAGTAAACACCAATAGCTTCCTATTATCTCTAGGATTAAAAGCCCTTCACAACCTGGTTACGTACCTTAATTATACCCCACACTGCTCTTCACATACGCTATGTTCCAGCCATGGCAGTCTTTTTACGCTCCCTTGGATATTACATTCTATATCCTCCTACCTGTGCTTTTGTACGGTATGTCCCCCATGCCTGAATATACCACTTCTTTGACCTTGCTTCCTCCAAATTTTAGCTCCCTGTAGAGGTCAGGGGAAACACCACCTCCTTGAGGCCTTTCTTGATTCTCAGCTTCCAGTGTGTTACCTCTTCCTTTTCCTCCCACAATAATCTCATATATATACATACACACACACACACACACACACACATATATATATATATATATATATATATATATATATATATATATATATATATATATATATATATATATATATGTACGTGTGTGTGTGTGTGTGTGTGTAATTTTGGTGTGTCTGATGCTTCCTTCAATAGAAATGCAAGCTTCTTCAGGGTAGGGACTATTACATTCTTTCCTTTCTCCCAACAATGCCTAGGGTAGTGTCTGGCACACAGAAGCGCTCAACAAATGCATCTTGTTGGACTGATCAATAAAGTATTTTACCAATTCCAGCTGCATACATCCTGCTTTCTGTTTTTTTGGGGGGGTTCTTAATGCTGGTTTGCCAAGTCTCGCTGGAAAAAGTCATGAAACACAGTTGAATGGCTGTCCTACAAATTCACATTATCAAACCTCAGCTGGGCTCTCAATTTTACTCAACAATACTTTTATTTAATCTTTATCAGATTCTTTATTTCATTCCCCACTGCAGCTGTTCCAAATCTTTCTTATTTCCCTTCTAGCTCTCTGCAGGCACACTTCATTTCCCACTTTATTGTACAGACTGAGTCCAGGACACTTGAGCTCTTTTGACTTTTCTCCCTTTTGTGTCCTGCCTGCTTCTTCATTTCCTCCAAGAATAAACTCAAATGCCATCATCTTCATAAAGTCTGCCCTGATCCCCCAACATGAAGTAAGATTTCCTTCTTCTGGACTACCACTCTTTTCCTCTTCTGTTATTACACTTCCACATTACAACATAAGGTTATTTGTGTGGAATGGCTCATCTGAACTTCTAGACCTTAAATTGGATCAGTACCGAGATCGTCTCATTTGTCTTTGTTTTTCCCCTCAGAACTTAATTTTAGTGCCTTGAATTTAATAAATATTTGCTGAAGGAAGGTATTTTTGAAATTATTTCCAAAGTGGAAAAGATTCAATTTAAAAGTAGAGGCTGAAAAGCATCCCCTGATTTTTCATCCTCACTAAGAACTTCTTTACCCCCCTTCATTCCTATCATGGTTGTCACAAACTTTCAGCTCTCTCCTAAATAATTCTCTCATTCCCCTTCCCCCCAAAACTATGCTCACCTCTAATCATCTTTTCTCTAATCCTCCTATACTAGGAAAATTGAGGCTTTCTGCCATATGCCTCCTCATCTCTACTCAGCACAGTAAGCCCCTATACTTTAACCCTTTCTCTCCCCCAGTACTCAGTCTTTTGATGGAACACTATGACTCCTCCTTGCCATGGTTGAACCCTCTATTTGTGCACTTAATCTCATTTTTCTGCCAGCTCCTCTGGGTAGGCTGATTTTCAATAAATCTCATTCTCATCTCATATTTGATCTCTAAATACAGTTTCTCCATTCTTAGGGCTATAAACATGCCCAAATTCTCAATGATCATTAAAAAACAAACTAATTTTTATCTAGATTACAGATTGCAAATTGCTTTACATATGCTATCCCATTTGATCCTAACCATCACCCTGGGAGGTAGGTGCTATCATTGCGAGGAAACTGACACTGAGAGAAGTTAAATGATCTGCCCAGGGTCACATAGCTAGTCTAATTCTAAGTCTAGCGCTCTCTCCAAGGTACCACCAGGATACCTTCGGGCAAAAGCAAACAAAAATCTTCCTTTAACCCTGATGGCATTTCAAGATACTTCCCTTCCTGTATTTCTTTTTGCTTTTACTATTATATTTCTAAAAAGAGATGACTCTACTACTAGCCATCATGTCTTAAAGTCCTTGAAATCTAGCCTTTGATGCTACTGCCCTACAGAAACTGCTCTTTCATAGTTCACCTGCAACCAGTCACTTCACTTCTAAGTATCGAGCCATTTTTTCAGTCCTTATGTTCCTTGTCCTTTCTTCAACTGCTCCACTGTGAACGACTCCCTCCTCCCAAATATTCTTTTCCCTTGCCCTAGACTCCTTTCTCCTCTTACTTACTTTGTCTCAGGATGAGTGAGTCAAAACTTTAAATATAGGTGTCTTTCCAAACACTTCTTGGGGATCTCTATGCTCTCTCTCACTTGATCTCTTCCTGGGTTCAATTATCAACACTGTGCATTGTACTATGCCACAGGTAGGCTGTGCATCTGATATTTGTCACTCTTCCTATATGACTAGCCCACCTCCTTCGACATCCTTTATGATACTTCTTGAGAACGTTAATTATTAGTTAAGTAGACTTAGATTCCCACCCCCCTGGATTACAGAAGAAATTTTTAGTAAGCCTGAGGAACTTCAGAACTTTAAGATTTCATAGGATGTAAAATTGGAAGGGTCCTTACAGCGACCATCTAATCCAACCCCTCATTTTATACATATTTTGAAAACTGAGGCCAAGAGGTAGAGCAACTTATCCAAGTTTATATATGTAGCAAGAAATAGATGAAATCTTTCCTACTACTTTTAAATAAACATATTAACCTAATAACAAATTCAAAAGACTAGCAAGAAGTTTAATACCTACCAAGGTATTAAATACTTTGATGAGAAGAACATGGAAAATGATTGAAAATTCAAGAGAAGGTTAGAATAGAGGGCATCCAAAAATTCTTAGTGTAGTTTTAAGCTATTTAAAACCCATACTTTTATGGACTCCCTGTACGTTAAACCACTTTGCCAACTGTGCTTATTTTACTATCTTCTACTGAGCTCAGCCTCCTGAGAGTACATTTCTCAATCTGGATCATTGTCCTAACAATTCATGGTATCCTCTGAGTGCTCTCACTTCTTCAAATATTGATTGTTGTAACATATATTACAAAAGCAAATGTTGAAACAGATAGACCAGGGAAACATTGACATTCTAGAGAAGAGAGGTACTGAAAGAGAAACTCTTCTTTTTTGTGAGATTGAAAAGAAGCAAATAAAGAATGAAATACTCCAAATAAGTGGGTAAGGGAAAACATAAAAGGAGAAAATACAAGGCCAGTGAGGTGAAAATAAAAATGCAAACAAAACAAAACCCAACCCATAGCTGTAGGAAGACAAAGAAATTGTCTCAATGTATGTTGCAAAATGAAAAGTTGAAAAAGAGAGAACTAATGGACAATAATTTTAGTCAAAATAGTGATATAATAAATGACTTCATATAAATCATCTTATCTTCCTTTAATCAATTTATAAATTTTCATTTCTTACACATATTCTACAGCATGCTCTAATTTAACCTTTTCCTCATACTACTCAAATGACACAGAGAAAAAGAACTCATCTTAAATGTGGCCTAGATCAAAGAAAAAAACTACATATTTTTTTCTTTATCTTCCCACTTCGAAGGTCAATGCTACAATGAATAACCGCATTGAGTTATAACTATGGCCTTGAGAGAGAACCTTTTTGAATGATAACTGGTCAGTGGCTCTTCTATCTATAAATTAAAGTGAATTTTAATAAAAATGAAATAAAATTATTCAAGCAGAGTCCTGTTTCATAAATAGTACCAGAAGCTGAGTGCTAACATAATATGTGTATTATTGTTATGTCTGCAGTGTTGGGTGGTAATGACCATGATTATAATTCATAGTGTGTTTTAGAATGTAGAAGCAATAAAATATTGATCATCAGCATGTTGAGCCATTATTTGGAAGATTAGATCAATTTATGGGTGGCAATAACTTGTAAAGGAATGACCTTCCTAAGGGCCTTAAGAAATTCCAGGACTAAGTCATAGACTATCTAGGCTTCCATGTGATAGGAATGGAAATTTATAAAAATCAAATATTGAAATAAAATAGATTTTTGCAAGCTCAGCTGAGGACATTTTGAAGCCATCTCTGGGAGAATGCAATTTTTAATAACATTATATTTCTTTAATTATCCATTTGGTAACTTGATTTATTACAATATTTTATTTTTTCAAGATTTAATAAATCTGTTTCGTTTGTTTTTTGGCCAAAAGAAAACCCATTTTCAAGGGACAAAGGGAGAAAAAAAATCTACCTTTTAATGTGATCTGAATACCAATGAACAAAACAATGAAAGAACAGGAAGGTTTTCTTCAAAAAAAACCCAATAGAATCAGACATTCCAAACTGCATTACTTTTTTTCACCGTTATAAAAAGAAATCAAATTTTAGAAATTAAGGAGAACCTGTTTCTCATGTGTGTTCATTTAATGCTAATTTCAATATATATTAGTATAATTATTCACCTTATTATTTTAAGTTCTATTGTGGCCCATAATTTATTCCCATGACCATGCTGTATGTCTTAGACATACCTACATAAAGGGTAGGTATCATTCCTATTCAATTTACATTTTGGAGCACCTTCTAACTTCCCACAAACAGGGTACTCATAAGAATTTTTTGATGATGAGAGTAATTTTCTGACTACATCTGAAGTTGCTCCCTTGATATCAAGTGCCTCGATAAACTCAGTTCAACAGCAACACAGTGGGCAAAATATTGTACTAGATGCTAGAGATGATACTAAGATACAAATAATGTTGAAAAATTTAGACATAAGGGACAAGAATTTAAATATTAGATTGTTTTAAAATTCAAGCTTTCACTCTGTTCTATTCTGAGTTTTTGAAAACCTTTATGTATTTGAAGGAGAAAGAAAGAGTTTCAGAAAACAAGGTAAAAGATAATCAACCAGGTGTCACAGAATTTCATGAGAAATCATAGAAAATATTTAAAAGGGGCATTTAAGGAAAAATCTCCCTCTTAAAAGAAACTTATATCCATGTTTTTATATCCATGTTTCATATGCATATATACATATATGTCTTCCTTTACAACTTATAGATATCAATAATTAGTTAAAAAGAAAAAAAATTTGAAATATAAAATTATAGCTATATAGTCCCTTTAATAATATTGCTAACTAGAAGATACCACAAGAATAATTATATGCTAAATAGGAAACAATTAAAATTAACCACTGGGATAGAATAATTTAATTCAATCCAATAAATAAATTCTTGCTTAAAAGCACATACTAATTGAACATTTACTATGTGCCCAACATTGTACAAAGTATAAAAGAAGTAGATACAAGAGGAGACATAATGTCTACCATTAAAGAGTTTACAGTCTGTGAGACAACAAAACACCAGACACAGAGCAATTTATGTGTGCATATATATACTGGGCAAGTCCTAAATCAAATGAGAAGAGGAAGCTGACTTGAATTTTGGAAATTATGCGACATTTCTAATGATCTCATTCATTTCCCATTATTTCCCAACCCAACAAACTTTCCCTAGAGCCAAAGAATTTGAACACATACAGATACAACACCAACACACATCAGCCTCATTTGACAAAATGGGCAATATTCCAAATCCGTAGGCTTCCACATCTCCATGAGAAAAGAGGAGAAGAAAGAGAGAGAAGAGGAGGGAGAGAGAGACAGAGAGAGAGAGAGAGAGAGAGAGAGAGAGAGAGAGAGAGACAGACAGAGAGAGAGAGAGAGAGAGAGAGAGAGAGAGAGAGACAGAGACAGAGACAGAGACAGAGAGAGACAGAGAGAGACAGAGAGACAGAGACAGAGACAGAGGGAGGGACTTACTGTTCCTTCTGTTTACATAGTTATAGTCCCTGCATATATTCTTATGGTTCTACTTCTCTCTTCATCAGCTTGCCTAAGTCTTCCCACAAGATTATTATTTTAAAGATACTGACAAAACATATTTCCTCAATATGCATGCTACATTTCTTTTTAGTTCAGAGAATTAGAGAAACAACACATTTTTCTAAGTTTTATTTAAATAATTCAAAGTGAAGGCAGATTTAGATATTACTGCACTGAATGCAAGCAAACTTGCTAGTTTCTGACCCAGGCAGAATTTAATTATGAAATGTTTATTTTTATTGTTACTATAGTCGGTGACAGGCACTGACTAAATAAACCATATTGGTAAATACTACTTGCTAGGGATATAACATAATTCTTTGCAAGATGATCATAACAGAGGTTAACTTGAGATTCTGATGAAAGAGGTTCAAGGTTAAATACCTTGGAATAAACTAGAGCTCCAAGCTAGACTTGATGCTAACTGAATAAGTTGTTATTTACCTTATACCACCCATCTTAATCCTCATCCTACCTTTTATAATTCAGTTGAAATGACAATTTTTCTTAATTTAAAAAAAAAATTGTATGGTATCTTCACTGGTAAAATGTTTTAGAAATAATAGCTAGACTAGAATAGGATTTTCTAACCGCCACATTTGGAGGACAAGTTTAATTAAAGACCATTGTATGTTTAATTACGTATAACTCTTTCATTGAAGCAAAGGTACTGATCCAAGTCATCACAGTCCGTCTTTTCAGGGTCAAAATGAAAAGAATCACACAAAATCAATCAGAGCATCTGTTCTAACAAAGCAATCTGCTAAAATTGCTGATGTGCCCGCACTCTCTTCTTAAGCACCTCATAAAATGAGGAGGAATTACAGCAGCTCATCTCTCATGGAGATAGTGTAGGTATGTCGATTAGTGGAGTAGATCGGGGGATACACAGACATTGACTTTGATCTAGACATTCTGTTAAGACCTGTAGGAACCATTTCACCCCTGTATGCAGGAGATGCTCTACACAACAAATCTATTCAATTTTTTAAAATATCCAATCATAACGTTCTAATTAATTATCTCCTTACACACAAAATTTTATCCACTTACCTTTAGCAGACATAGCTAGATTTATACTTGATAATGTCCCACTCACTAAATTTTTAAATTAATTCTTTAAACTCCTTGAAGAATGACATATAGTAATGACTTATTTATTGGTTATTGATTTTTTTAGATAATTGAAGCTTTAGTCTTCAAGTACTAAAACTTATTTTGAAAAGGAAAGGTGAATGAAATATAACATCTACTATATTTCTTTCCTCACAGAGGATGATGAACATTACCCAGTCTATGTCTTGGGTCACAATCATAAGTCAGGAAATATTTATTTTGTGTTTACTATGTGCCAGGCATATTGCTAAGTGTTGGAGATACAAAAAAAAGACAAAAACAAATGTTAACAAAAACAGTCTCTGCCTTTAAGAAGTTCACTGTCTAGTGGGGAAGATAACATGTAAACATATATATATATATATATATATATATATATATATATATATATATATACGTGTGTGTGTGTGTGTGTGTGTGTGTGTTAAATTGGGGATAATCAACAGAGAAAAAACAAAAGAGCAAGGAAAACCAGGAAAGGCTTCTTGAAAAAAGGTAGGGCTTTAGCTGAGGTTCAAAGGAAGTTAAGGGAGCACAGAGGCAGAGATGAAAGAGAAAGCCCAGGCATGGCAGAGAGCCAGTGAAAATTCTCTGAGGTGAGAGAGATGGAGATGGAGTGTTGTGTGAGGAAAGGCAAGGAGTCAAGAGTCAGTAGGGATTCAAAGTATAAAGATCCATTTTTATACTATGGAAAAATTCATTCTCCTGTTTTATTTTCTCTTTACCTTATATGTGGTGATACCTTCTGTCAGTAAGCCTGTCTCTAACAGTTAAAAACCTCCTAATTTGCTGCTATAACCAGATAACCAGGCTTGGTAAACAATCATGTGTCAAATAAGATCCATAAGTCTCAAGTAAATATTTACATCTTCAAGCATTTTTTTTTGCATTTTTTCAG
The DNA here is from genome assembly GCF_011100635.1 of Trichosurus vulpecula. Taxonomy (NCBI): domain Eukaryota; kingdom Metazoa; phylum Chordata; class Mammalia; order Diprotodontia; family Phalangeridae; genus Trichosurus; species Trichosurus vulpecula. The sequence goes on along the minus strand of NC_050576.1, from coordinate 419,432,930 downwards.
TTAGAGATGTGTTCAAGAGATCTTGGATTACTCAAAATCTGAATTCCACAAATGGTAGATTGTTGTGATAATTCTGACAAGGATTTCAATATATAAATATTGAGAAATGTTATTGTTAAGAAGAAATGAATTTTTTAAAAAAACTCAACAACAAAAAATAGCTTCTGAATGTCCGCACACTTTTACTGGGTTTTTTTTTTTTTTTTTTTGCTAAAATCTCACCCTGATGCCTCATCATGTTATGGAGTTTTGTCTGGGTCTGCTGAATCTATGCCAATGGATCAACTGCAAGCACTGACAGATACTGTCAAATTGGAAAGCCTTTGAATGACGGATTGTATATTTGCCACCTCAGTATTGACCTAACTCTATTCAAGAGCTCATTGCCAGTAGGTGACAATAGAGTGAGGATTTGTTTAGCCACAGCTACTCTGAAAGATGGTCTAGTAGGCATTAGAGTAGTGATTTTCTGAATTAATCATATCCTTAGCCAGGGGTAATAATCATAATAACAACAACTTACATTTGTATAGAGCTATAAGGTTTTACAGACTTTTCTCACAACAACCTTTTTCTAAGGAAGTACTTAAAAAGGCTTACTCCCTATACAAAGATGAGAAAACTGAGGCTCAAGGCATGCTTAAATGGTAATCGAGGAAAATCAGAACAGATCAAACCTTACAAGTAAACCTAGGGAGAGCAGTGAAATGAAGTAGTTTTACATCACAGGGGCTAAGTTCTAGAACAAGAATTCCTACCCAGATTCCTGACTCCTTACAAAATTAGCTGGAAAAGAAGGAAATAGTGTAACAGAAAGCAAATTTAAGCACATGTTTGTTTGTTTGTTTGTTTTGCATAGAGGGGGAAGGGTCCTTGGGTGAGGAACATTGTAAATATTGTCAGCTTTTTTCCCCAACGTATTTATCAGTTTTCCTGAATTTTCCCCCTTCGTCCTCCTTTTATTTAAAAAAAAATGCTACCAGGCACAGTTTCCTAGGGGGAAGGAGAAAAAAACACCAGGGAAATTTAGGATATGTAGAAACAAAATATATCAATAAAAATTTGACTTAAAAAGTATGTCTTCTCTCTACAAAAACACTTTTAAAATCCCGATTTTTTGCAACATATTTCAGTATTGATGACAAGAACAGTTCTTTCAGTTTCATTTACTAGTCTACAAATTTCCATGATTTATATTGTGTTTAAAAAATTCATGTCATAATAAATTCATTGCAAAAGAAAAAATAATAATTGATTTGACCTTATAATTTGGGTATGTTAACACACTAACAAATAGAAAGTACCTAGAAGTTTATACAAAATACTATAAAATATTTACAATCCCCTGCATCCTTGCAAAGCTCTCGCCAGAAATGTTTGTGGGAAGTTCTAAATAGTCTCATTCTTTCAGGATTATCTCACAGTCTCCTAGCAAGAGGATAAAATGTTTCTTAGTTTTGTTTTCAAGGAAGTAGAAGACAGTGTACTCCGTACCTTGAATAGGCAGAGAGTCAGAAGTATTGTATATTGCACATATCCTCAGACTTTTTTTGATGCATTGATCAATTTTGTTGATTTTCTTTCTTTTTTTGTCTTAAAATATGTTTATTGATATCTTTTACATTTTTACACCACCAAAATTTCACCACTTGTGCTTCTCCCTGCCATTCTAGAGAGCCAAGCCATACAACAAATAATATTTTTAAAGCACTCCCCCCACCCCAAACCACCATTTTATTTCTGAATAAGGGGCAGTTTGAAGGAGCAGAGGAGGAATGTGTGGGGACAGAGTATAGCAGGCTGGATCGAGTATGGGGGAAGAAAGCAGAACAGATGGACCCTAACTAGTAAAGAAAGGGAAAGAAAACATTGAAATGAAACAGTGATGCTGTCTCAGGCAAAAAGAGATTGTTGGATTTTTCCTTTTTTTTTTTTTTTTTAAAGAATAGGCCTTTCTACCTGGAGGCCCAATTACAGCAGCTGCAACCTCTATCAGTCATAATCTAGAATAGTGCCACTTTCTATTAACCAAGCAATCGAGGAACAAAAATCACTTATACTAGACCACATGAGTCACTAGGCTTGCTGCAATGCATTCTGATGACTTAATTAGGCAGACAGTGTAGCACATGGGGTTTTCTCTAGTGAGGTTCCTCACAAAAGCCATATCATCTAAGCTGTATGGTTCTGTCCTCTACAGCTAGATTAAAAATACACATTTCTTCATTAAGTATCTTTCTGGTGGCCATGCATCTTAGTTTGCCTCTATCTGGTCAGACAATTAAATAAAGCCTCATACTGGAAGACTACTATCCTGTCCTGAAGTACAGCTGGCAATCTTCTTATTTATTAAGATCTCATGCCTGCTCAGTGACAGTCTCTAGAAGGTAGGACATGTGTTGGGTCTTTTTTTCCCCTTTAAATATTTGTTCTCTTTCAGGGTCTGACATTTCTATTGATAGGATTTCCAAACCTTTGTCATCTACTCTGTGGCACACAAAGAAAATGAATAAATCAAGGTCACTTCCCAAAGTCGGAAACATGTAACAATCAAAGAATTTAAATTTGACAGTATTAGCCAAGAAAAAGGGAGGGAAATGTTTGAGCCAAGAAGTTGCTCAGGAGGAATAATTCCTAAGTGATAGAATATTAAAAATGATTTAAGCATTGTATTTCATTCCAACTCTCCAATTTATAATCCAGTATTGAGCTAGATTATTGATCTAAAAAAGCTTGGCTATCAGTGCTATTTAATACTAGGGTAGACAGATATCATTTTAAAATGTTACAATATCACTATTTTCACTTGAGACTATTTTAGTCATGAATTTCTTTAGCATGCAAGAAAGATAAAAATGATTCTGAAAGGAAAAAAAGAGCAAAAACCTCTATTGTTATGGACAAATTTATGGTTTAATGTAACACCTATATCAGAATAGTTTTCTTCTTCCTATTCATAAATATATATACACATATATATATACCATAAGTCACTTCTAATGGCATAACTAGTAAAATTAATTATAGGGTGACATCATGACACCCCCTGCCAGACATCATGACATACCAATGAATTTGATGTTAGTGATGCTGTTGGTATGGTCCTTCAACATTTTTTGAAATACTAAAGATATTCTTTACACATCCGAGAACTTCTCCGGTATCTTTTAGCTTTGTGCCTTTATTAAGATGAGATAAAATTAATTTTATTATTGAAATGATGTGTATTTCTTTTCATCCCTCTTTTCTCCCTTCCCTCTGGTATCAGAAAATGAGGTGGCTTGCTTCCTTGCCAACTTAATTCCTCCTCTTGTGTCTTGATTCTGTTCCCTCCTTTACCCTGTAGAGTTTACACTTATAATTCCTATTCACCTCCACCTTGTCTTTAGACATTCCCTGTCACTTTTCAGATGAATATATTCAGGTCTTTCCTATCACTGAAAACAAAAATGAAAAACCTATAAATTTCACAAAAGAAAAAAAACATTTTGCTTTCAAATAATTTATAGTTATTGTGGAACTAACTTTAGGAGACATCTAGTCCAACCCTATCATTTTACAGATGATGAAATTTAGGCCTTGAAATGTGACAGAACTTGCTAAAGTAACAAGAGCATACAAGCAGCAAATAGTGCCTGGATTCAGTCCTAGATCATCTGATTATAGAACCTGTCTTGCTTTTATACCACTTTCTCCTCCATTGACGTCCATGGCCTTGCTCTTTCTCCTTTCATCTATAACCTCTCTGATAACTCCGCAGCTTCCATCATCAGTTTCCTTTCTTTTCCAACCTTCTCTTCTTGGCCCTCCCACCTGCCTCCCCACCCCCATTTCTTCCCTCTCTGTATATTTTTTTCTTCCTTGGCTTTTAATTTTCTGTCACTTCAATGATTTCAAATGTCAGCTCCATGCAGAAAACTCTCAAATCTATGTAGACAGCTACAACTTTTTCCCCCTGAAGTCCAGTCTCACATTACCAACTGTTTGCTAGACTCTAAATGACTTAAAGTCTTTCAGATGGATAAATAACACCCCAATAACACCCTAGAATGCTAAACAAACTCCCCAAAATCTTTAAGATGAAATTGCTAAGACTTTTTTATGATGATCTAGTAAATGAGATTTGTGGAAACTGTGTAGAGGTACAGCAGTACTAGATAGTTTTGATAAATACTGCCTTATACTTTTAAGATCTGGTAAGCTACACTTCATTCCTTTACACATTTTTTTTCATTACTTCCTTTGATGTTCTTGACTTTCTGTTCTTCCATTTATTTCAACAATCTGGCTAGCTGTTGTGGGGGTGGGAGACCAACACAAGCCCAACGACAAGAATGCTGCCAAAGCCCAGGTTCTTTTGATCTGCTTTACTAAGGAAAGCAAGGTTAAGGGGTTGACAATCTCACTTTAATCCAGCATACAAATACCATTCACTTAATTCAGGGGAAAAAGCCAGCATCCTGAACTTCAGAACAAATACAAATAAATTACAAACATTGACAGACAGACCAAATACAATTCATAGTTACCAACATCTAAGTTCAGCCCAGGAGCTCACAACAAGGGCTGGCCTAGAGTCACGAGTGCCACCACAGCTGTGGGTAAGAGCTCCAAAAAACAGAAAGTCAACCCTTGGTTTTATATCTTTTTCAGGGTCAAGGGTGAGTCAACATGCAACTCACCCACATGGCCTGAAATTGTCACAAAGAGATGACTTAAACCCACGTGGCCTAAAAGCCTCTGATGTTCCAAACATGCCACTCAAACCCATGTAAACTAGGCCCTCCCCTGAGGCAAGGAGGTCACCAAGGACTCCCAATCTAATCAAGGAAACAAAGGCTAAACTCTTCAAGGGCACTTAGTTGAACTGAGTGCTAAGAGCCCATTCTGATTGCCAACACACCATTTCATTATTTTTTCTAATTCAGTAATTTTTTTTTTGGTAATGAAATTGCAATGTCATACCTATACCTATACCCAAATTAGTTAAGGTAAAATTGTCATTTTTATTATATTATTCCTGTCTACCTATGAAGAATCAAATATTTCTCCAATTATTTAAATTTGATTTTATTTGTCTAAAAAGCTTTTCATAATTTTGTTTGTAAAGTACTGGCTAAGAAGTAGAAAGGTAGCTCAGTGGAACAGAGTAGACATACAATTTATAGCAGCAAATGAATATAGTAACCTTGTATTTGACAAGTGTAAACACAAGTTTTTGGGATAAGAATTCATAATTTGGTAAAAATTGCTGGCAAAAGTGGAAAGCAATCTGGCAGAAACTGGGCACCATTTACCAAGAAAAGATCAAAATGGTTATATGACCTAGATATAATATTATTACAAGAAAATTTGAGCAACATGGAACATATTCCTTATTAGACTTTTGAATAGATGAATAATTTATGAATAAACAAAATAAATAGAGAGCAGTGTGAGGTGTAAAATGGATAATTTCAATTATGTTAAATTAGAAAATTTTTGTATAAATAAAACAAATATAGCCAAGATCTGAAAGAAAGCAGAAAATTGGGGAAAAATTTTATAGACTGTTTCTCAGATACTGGTCTCATATCTTAAATAAATAAAAAACTTTGTCAAATCCATAAGAAAACAAGTTATTCACCAATTGAAAAATGGTCAAAGGATATAAAGAGTCAATTTTCCAAAGAAGAAAATTATATAGTCATATAAAAATGCTCTAAATCATTATTAATTAGAGATATGCACATCAAAACAAGCTTGAGATGTCATTTTACACTTATCAGATTGGCTGAAATGATTGAAGGGGAAAGTGACAAATGTTGGGGAAGATGTGGAAAAATTGGCATACTGTCAGTGGAATTGTGATATGATCCAAATATTTTGGAGAGCAATTTGGAACTATGCCCTATGAGTTATAAAACTGCCTATACCTTTTGACCCAGCAATACCACTACTAGGTCTATTTCCGAAGATATTAGTGAAAAAGGAAAAGAACCTATATGTTCTAAAATATTTATGGCAGTTCTCCTTGTGGTGGCAAAGAACTGGATGTTGTGGGGATGCCCATCAACTGGGGAATGGCTGATCAAGGTGTCGTAAATGATCACCATGGAATACTACTATGTTTTAAGTAATGATGAGCTCATTCATTTTAGGAAACAAACATGGATAAACTTGCATGAAATAATGAAGAGAGAAACGAGCAGAACCACGAGATCATCATATACAGTAGCAGCCGTATTGCTGGAGAGGGAGATGCTGTACTCAGAGGGAGCAATCTAAGAACAACGTGAAAAAGGAAAGGGTATCATGACTCTATAGCACCCAAAGAATGAGTTGCCTTGGCCATGTCTGTGTAGTCTGTGTGCTTACCCACTATTTCCACTGATACTGGGTGAAGTTGTGCTGTGGTGTACCCCAGATTTATATGGATGTTGTTTTGTAGCTACTGTTTTAAAAATGCCATTTGAGTAAATGTTTTTGCTTTGTGTTAATGGTATCTGCTGGCTGACTATTAAAGCAAATTGGAGTGGTGGGGTCATATGGTCCACAGTAGCTGAGGTGGTCACCCTTCCCACCCCATTCCCCACCCAATCTATTATTATAAGTTGGGGGCAGAGCTTGGAGAGGAATACTACATTAGCATGAAGTTCTGCTGCAAACATTGTATCATTTATACATTTAGTTAGCAAATTTCTGTAATAGGAAGTAGTACAGTATTAAAAACACTGGATTTGGAGGCAGAGGAAGTGAGTTCAAATCCAGTCTTACTACTTCCCTTATCTAACAAGTAGTTAGCTCAATGACTTGACCTTATCTATCCTCTCTGAGATTCAATTTCCTCATCTATAAAATGAGAATGTTGGAGTAGATGATCTAAAAATCTGCGATCCTATTTTATAATTTTTTTTCTAATTAGAAGATAAAGATAAAATATCCTTAATTTCAGTTCCAGTGCTGTGTGTTTATTAAACTCATGAGTGCCAAGAAGTGATAGTACATATGCAAAAAAAGTAAAAAAAAAAAGGTAACATAATTTTGATTCCCATTAGTATTTTATATACTTCTTGACTTCTACCAAGGTTTTTTTCTCTTAATGTATTATAATTAAAATACCTCTGATTCTAATGTAGTTTTCCTTGCTGGTACCTTCCTTTGGAAATCATATTCTAGAAAGGTGATAAATGAGTGTGTGTAGATGGGAGGTAGCAAATCATCTCAATCATTTTTCACAACAGATCTACTGACAAGAGGTGGGGCACAGGAAAAATCCTATCAGCACCTGAATCTTAAACCAGAAATAACACTCGAATTTTTGGAGAATAGAAAAGATATTTAAAATCTTTTAAAAACTTATTATAGCTTTGTATTTTTTTCAAATAAATATTTTAATATCCTTAACAAATCAAAATACCATTTAAATATCAACTGTCAAAAGATGCATAGAAAAATGATTCTCATTTTAGTCTTTCAAAATTTATTAACTCAAAGTACAAAATAAATGAGAAAATGATCACTAACAGATAGTTTCACACATTTATTGCTTACCTAGTGAATGCTGAACATGTTAGCCAGCTTAAAATGCAAACATTCCTATCAGAAGAGTGTATTTCATATGTGAATTACAGGTTATAATGACAAGATAAATGTTTCAGCAGTGATTTTAATAAAGGAAAGGCAGTACCTCCCAAAGGATTCTATGCAAAGAAGGTAGTTGTAGGAATAACCAAAGAGGTTTAAAAGGCATTCTGTAAGTATGACTGCTATTACTATAGCTTTGCACTGATACAGAAAAGTAATATTAATTTCTAATTTACTAACATTTTAAGAAATTTATAGAGATAAGTATAAGACATCTGGTAGATTTTAAGCTTATAAGCTGAAAGGAAAGCATATTACAATCAACATCAGAAATTATTTTAAAATTACAGTTTCAATATTTCATTCTATATACTAGTCACTATCCTGAAAATCACTTTGCTCTTTGTTATATCAAAATAGTTCCCAAGTTAAACTCTAATGAATTTTTTAACATATGCTCTCAAATACCTCATGCTTGTGTAGAAGTTCTTTTGCTAATATTATTCAGACATAGATCAAAGTTTTAAAGGATTGGCTTTAAAATTATAATTAAGCATGACTGTTATAAGTAAACTATGGAAGGCATGTAAGATGAATAGGAGGCATTATAAGAAATTACTCACATTTATTTTTCAGTGTAAATTATGTTTTTGGCTTTGTTAGAGATAAGACTGAACACCTTTAGACCATCCAACCCAGTAAAGTAGTATATCAGTTCTTAGAGGTAATCAGTGTAAATAGTAAATTAAGAACACACACACACACATAAAGATACCACCTGTGGTTTTTATCCTGATAATAATATGATGAAAAGGGCATTATAATGTCAAAAGCACTCTTTATGCCCATTCAGTAAGATAGATTTGCCTCAAATCAATGATGCTATATAGAAGCAGTTATGGAAATGAGCTGAGCTCTGCAGGTGTTCCTTTTGAAAGCTGACTATGTCTTTGACAGGTAAATTGCTTTAAAATAATTTCTGGAGTCAGATTCTTTTTTTTAAAAAAAATAGACTTTTAACCCAACACACTTCTTTTTTTGAAAGGAATCCTTGTTTCTTTATTTGTATATGTAGGTTCTCCAAGATCAAAATGATCCTTGACTAACCAGTGTATCTAGAAACTTTTCTGCCCCATTTTCCTGTAGAAATATCACCAAGTAAGCTTATAATGAAGTTTTATATCAAAGCCACTCCAAACTAGGAAAACTTGAATCTTAAACCAAGTTTGCTCTGCCACATACTGGCTGTGTGACCCTGGTCAAGTCACTTAAGGTCTCAGTGTTCTAGGTAACTCTCTAAGACTCAAAGTTGCAGAGAAATTGATAACCTGCATTGCTAGAGGAAGTTTCTTCACTTGGAAATTCCTTAAACCAGTGAAATCATAGGTAAAGTTCCTATCATTGTTAATGGGATATTTCACACATACATATTCAAATTACCTTTTCTATCTCTAAGATTTCACAACACTTATTTGAAAACAAGATCATCTCCTGTCCAAAGAAAACTGAGTCGTGTGTATGCGTATATTTTCATCTATATGAGAATACTCATATATATGTAATCACGTAAATATATTACGCTATATGTAGAGGAAGGTGATATATATTTGTTATGAATTGCAGAGTGTATTTTGTTTGCTTTTCATCTAATGTCATGCAACATCTCAATATACACAAAGATCAAGTTTCTCTCCATTGCAAAAATATGGAAAGGGCTAAAGAAATGGATATTTTCAACACAAGATTATCAGTGAATGAATAAGTCTTTGAATGATTAGAAAGGTTTTAAGGAGGAAGCAATAAAAAAAGAGATATGAAAAGGCAGAAAGAGAACCACTAGTTAGAGGAAGGAAGGTGGAAGCACAGGACACAAAAATGGAAAGAAAAAGAGAAACCACTGAAGAATTGGAACTCAGTTAAGAAACAAAGAGTATGAGACTCTTAGCATAGGGAATAAGGTGGTGGACATGCAGGTAATGGATTTTTTGAGGAGAAATTGATTTCCTGTCCTCTAAGAGATTATGATGCTCACTTTCAGTTAGTTGACATAGTGGATAGAGTGCTGGACTTGGAGTCAGGAAGATTTGAGTTCAAGTCCTGCCTCAAATGGTGATTAGTCATGTGACCATGGCAGTTCACTTTGTCTCTCTGAATGTCAGTTTCCTTTCTGTAAAATTGGGATAATAATAGCACCTGCTTCACATGGTTATTGTGAGGATCATATGAGATAGTATATAAACTGTTTTACAAGCCCTCAAGTGCTATATGAATGCAAGCTATTATTATCCACAGGTTCTATGAGGTGAAAGGTTACTTGGTAATGAACAGAGTATAAAAAAATGATTAGTGGTGATTGGGGTCTCCCTGCTGAGAGGTACCAAGGTGGCTATTTGTCAACTTGACAGAAACAGTATAGAGGGCAACCAGCATGGGGAGAAGACTGGATCAGGTGAAGGAGATGGAACTATTTTGCATGGAGTAGAAAGAAGAGATTTAGAAGAGTCTTGATCATTGTCTTCAAGTATTTGAAGGGCTATTATGTGTAGAAGGGATTACCCTTGTTCTACTTTATCCTAGCAAGGAGAACTAAAAGGTAAATGTGGAAGTTGCAAATAGGTTGATTTTGGCTTTACATAAGAGAAAAAAACATCTTAGGAGTGAGAGCTGTTCCAAAGTAGAAAGGGATGTCTTGGCAGGTAGCAGATTCTCCTCCACCAGAGGGGTCTTTAATCACCTAAAGCTCTATGGGATTTTAGAGAATAGACTTCTTATCCCAGGCTTATGTTGCATTAGAAGACCTCTTCTGTTCCTTCTACCCCTGAGATTCTCTGAAAGTGCATTCATATGCATTGCTCATTTGATTCAACACTCCTGTGAGAAAATGTATATGAAAGTATTTTCAATGCTGTAAAATCCTATGCAAATACAAAATGTTATTCATTATACCAGTAGTCAAGGGATTTTGTATGTCCAGAGACATTTTATACCCAATTAGATCTTCAAATTAGATCTGGGAAGAGTGTAGCTGGTTTTATTCAGTGAGCACAGAAGAAGATGGTATTTTTCAATTGGATTTTGTGAAATACCTCCAAACGTTATTAGCTACTAACACTGTATTGTTTTATCTAGAAACTTCAGTAAAATTCTGCCCAATTTCCTGTTATTTAAACATCAGTACCTTAATTCCTCCTGAAATAAACATTACCAGTTTGCCATTCGCTTATACCTTCCTGTGCCTCATGGTATAATGTGATGGCCACAACTCAGATAATCTAGTTTTAAGTCTTGGTTCTTCCAGTTACTAGCTAAGGTACCAAAAGTAAGTCACAATCTTTTAAAGTCTCAGATTCTTTATCCATAAAATGTGAGTTATACAAGTTGTACTCTTTCTCTCATAGGATTTTTTGAGGAAGACACTTTGGAAACAATAAAGTGCTGTACAAATGTGAAATACAAATTTGATTCTATGTGAGGTTTTTTTAGTGAAAGAATAAGTCTCCCATTTATCATAATGGTTGAAATTCAACATGTAGTGATTACCTTAATTGAAAAGATTAGAAAAAATATATTTGAGGAAGCTTTTTAATAAATTTTTGGTTACTGACATGAGAAGCAGCATTTGGTAGCCAATAAAAAGTCAGTCTTAGACTCAGGTATACCTGTCTTCAATTATTTTCCTGATCGATAATAATTAAAGCAGTAAGATCTGCTAGATGAGTCCTCATCTTATTGTGCTTGGAACCAGGCCTCATGCCACTTCTGGCCATCTCCTTTTCATGCTGATGACACTCTGACCATCATCCTCATCAGCTCCCACTGCAAGCTAGGACTTCACCTTTGGACCCTAGAGAAGCCTCCCCAGCTTTTCTTATCACCAAATTATACTGCAGTGGATGTACTATACCTTTTTCTATCCCATTTATATGTTGTCTTCCCTCATTAGAACAAATGCTCCTTGAGGGCAAGGACTATCTTGCTTGCTTCTATTTGTATCTTATGACCTTAGCACAGGGACTGGCACAACAGTAAGTGCTCACAGAGTTTCTCTCTCTCTCTCTCTCTCTCTCTCTCTCTCTCCATATGTCTATCCATGGAAAAATATGTGAGATCTTGGTGTCTAAAGGGAATGAGTAGAGCTACTCAAAGGAGCAAAGATGGGGTCTTTTATTACATACTGGCTTCATGTTTCACCCTTTTACATATTAAGTTTTAAAAGCATTTCTATTTTTCTGGATGGATTCAGCTCTAGTATCTTAAGTAAGATCCTGAGCGTTTTTTTGTCCCATCCCAACTGCTTATTTACCATGTGATTACTATAATAGTCTTAAACAATACCAGAATACTCTTCTCAAGAAAGGGATAGAAAAATGAGAGTAAAGATAAATGCATCTGAAAGTAACTTTTAGAGTTTTAATTGTACTTCAGCACATCATAACAGCATTTATAAATGATGCTAACTTGGACTTCTATGTGTCAACTCACTACTGAAATACTTCATATATGCAAAGCCAATTCCTTTTCACACAACTCCAAATAAGCAGAAGTTATTTCATACCTAGAGATAAATCTACCTTAAACATTGAAATTTCAGGATCCATTTTCTGTAAAAAAATTCCAAATATAAAGGCAACGTCTATTTAACTTAACAATACCTATAATAATTGAATACTTAAAATCAATATATAAGATATAAATTGAGACAAGTACAAATTAGTACATGTACTCCAAGTGTATGGCAATGGCATATAAATATTTCAAATTAATTGTGCATTTAATTCTCATGATTTTAACTAAGGAATGTTGGAATTTTTATTTATTAATATACATTCTGTTTCATTACATACACCAGCATAATGCCAAATTAAACTGAATGCCTATAAAATAGTGTGCAATATTTTTGCTATAAGGACATCTTCAGGAACATCGGTAAGATTAATACTTTCAAAGAAGAACAGATTTCTGATTTCACCAAGGACAATGGTAACTATGGTAGCAACATAGCAACACATACTAATATTATCCTGACATTGTACAGCATTGTAATTAACATGTCACTACTCTATAAGAATTTCAGCTTTAAGTATTTCACTTTTCTGAGGCTCATTATACTCTAATTGTAGTACTGACATAGGATGTAACTTTATTGTTCCTTTTTTGGTTTCACGTTCACTTTTCCTGCTATAATTTTTCTTCCACCCCAATAATCCACAAAGTTATAAAGTTTTATTCTATGAGAAACTATAAACAGGGACAATGTTCTTAAGTTTTAATAGAATTATTGTAGGATTTTTCTTATCTAAGATTATCACACCCTGCATTTTCTTCCTTAAAAAACAAAGCAAAACAAAACAACCATCATTCACACAGGACACATAAGTTCCAAGACGATGAACACATTTAACAAACAAAGCATTTAACATAAAGAAGGACCATTGCTAAAAATAATGATTAAACTGATTAAATCTCAAAGCCACGTACCTGGAATAAGCTGGGCCAGTGATGGAGGGTTTTGGAATAAGCTGAATACAGCTATTATGATGAAAAAAGGAAAATGTTTCCATTTCATTTTTGTCCTTCCTTACATTACACCACGTCAGTGGTACAGGGAAATGTTATCTGCAAAACAAAAGGAAATCGGTTTTTAAAGAGTTTCGCTATTTTAAAAAATATGCAAGTTGAAATATTACAAGGGTGGAAGTATATAAAGTATAAATTTCAAAATGTGCACTTGTTTTATTTAAATTAAAAATATATTCTCAGTTAAGAATGTCACCATAGTATTAACTGTATTCTAGATATGTCTTGGGGGTTGAATGAAACTGATTAATAAACTGCTTAGCTTATGTAAAGGAGTGATCCATTTAGACTAGTGAACCTGAAAGTCACAAGAGACAAAGAAAAAGACAATGAATGCAAAGTTGAAGCCCTTTGCTGAGCCAGCCTTCCACCTGAGACACTGTGCTCTGTGCAGAGGTAGCCCACACTGATAGAAGAGTTATTTGTCCATTACTGATACAGATGCTTCCTTCCACAGTGAACTTTGTGAAGACTATGCAGAGAAAAGGCATTGAGACTCCACAGTTGTGAGTTGCCTGGTCCAAATATGATTCCTACATATGTGCCTCACCACCATTTTATTTTGATTTTGCTTTCTGGCTCCATGTATATTTGTGGGAGATTGAACCCAGGTATTTGGAGGGGGTAATTTGTAACTACTCATTCCTATTTTTTTTTTTAGTAAATGCTTTTTTAAAAGAGTTGAGTCTCCTGACTGTTATCTATTAAACACTTGCTATATACAAAGCACTGTACTAAATGAAAAGAAAAAAGTAAGACATTTTCTGCTCTGAAAGAGCTCCCATGCTAATGGGGGTCACAGCATATATGGAAGGTTTCAGCAGAGTCAGATGGAAATGTCCCATGGTCCTTAACTGCAGTGAGGAAACATTATGATGCTATTTAATGTTATACTGACTCACTATAAGCTTGTCAATCAGTATTGGGGAAGGAGTCCTCCAGTCTACAGCTTTATATTACCTGCTATTAATTATGTACTAAGTCATTCCCTACCCGTTTGTAATTGATAAGTATCACTCTAGGCAATTGGGAAGGATCTGAGATTCAGTGGTCCATCCCCTTTTGCTGACCTGGACCTATATGTATTGTTTTTATCTAATTAGGAAAGTTATCAACAAAAGTTAGCCTCATCTTGAATCCCTTGCTCTTCACTAGTAATCAACCCATCAATGTGTTACTAACTCTAATAAAGTCCATTTAATTCTCTTTGTCCTGAGTTTTGCCTCCTTAATGAGGGCAAAAGCCAGAATAAAGAATTTTCCTTTAAGAAAGCCACATCTAATATTATTTCCACTGATAAAATCATATCAGTTTCTGATGTTGAATATTGGTGCCAAGGAGTCTAGTCACAAGAACTTTCTCTTTGGGGTCTTCAGAAGATGTGGATGCAGCATCTTCTTGCCAGGATTCTAGCTGAGAGCACTGAGTGGGAAATAGTTATTGCAAAGCCTCTTGAGTTCAGGTTAATGAGCTGTCGCCAACAGGGTTTGAGGGGAGATGGTGTTAAAGATAGTAGTGGTAGTGGTGGTGGTGGTTTGAAATGCCTGCCATATGCTGTCTCCTGACTCTCCTTCACTGTGCTTTGCTGCTTCTGCTAGGCTGGTTTGTTTGAGTGTTAATGGGAAGCACACTGTGGGGACTTTTTCTAAGATATATTTAGGCATTATTGGCCTTTACTGGGATGAACTGGGGGAGATTCTTTAACCAGAATTCTCTTTCTTAGATGCTTTAGTTTTGTAGGTATTAATTAGAGAAAATTAGCATTTCTCTTATGTTCTAGATTGCAAGTAGACATCTGTTTTCTGTTGTGTTTCTTTGACAGACTAGCTGGATTATATCCTTTTAGATAACTCTTGCATGGTTGAATTCTTAAATGCTAATATTTGTTATATTACTTTATCCATAACCAGTATGGAAACGATATAAGCATTACAAATGTTGAATCCTTAGAGCACTGGTACCTAGCAGTATATACAAAGGAGTCCTAGGTGGAGGAGTGCCACATGACTTAAGACAAGGATATCAAGAATATTTTTGTGAGATAGCCTATAGAAACCATTGAGAATTGGGAAACACTTAGCAAATGATATGAATAAAATGACAAAATGTTGAGTTTTCTATAAATAACCTGAGAATGTAAATCTTCTAAAGTTCCTGATAGGATAAGGATTTCAAAGATTACTTAGAAATTGATTACTAGGCCTCTTATAGAGGATAAGAGGGTACTCCACAGGGTTAAAATATTGTCAATCAATGATGGAGTATCTAGAGATAGATTCTCAGGACAGGTCTGAAAGGAAAATCCATATGAAGCATCAGGGGTTATTTCAGATGCTGATGTGGGACTTTTTTTTTTTTTTTTTACTGTTTTCCCTTTTGGAATGTTAAGGCATTAAGTGCTTTTAAGAGTCTTGCCTTTGTTTGAATGGGGCAGGTAAAGTGGGATCCTTTTGTCTGAGGTAAGGAAGCACCTTTGATGAGTCTTGCCTTTCAAATGCAATGGTGAGCAAAATGGGACTTTTTGCTGTTTTTTGCTTGAGTGGTTCTCAGCACTGAGGCAATCAAATGCCCCAGGGCCCTGAGAGGTGTACATAAGATCTGTGGTTGGCCTTTTGTTTTGGGGGCACACTCATTGGAAGAATGTTGGTGATTTGGCCCTACAAGACCCTGGGTAGAAACCCCTCTCCCTCAGCTTTGAAATACCTAGATGTTGTTTCTTCTCTCTGGTAACTATGTATGCATTGCTATGGATAGACTGGTTCGTGTTATTTGCTCTGTTTATATAATGTATGCTTGTAATTTCTGTTTGTATACTCTCTGAAGTTCAGGGTGCTGGCTTTCCCCCCTGAACTAAGTGAATAGTATATGTCTGTTTAACTAAACTGAGATTGATAGCCCCTTAAAGTTACTTTCCTTAGAAAAGCAGATCAGGGGTGGCTAGGTAGTGAAGTGAGTAGAGCACCGGCCCTGCAGTCAGGAGGACCTGAGTTCAAATCTGGCCTCAGCACTTGACAAATTTACTAGCTGTGTGACTGTGGCAAGTCACTTAACACAATTGCCCTGCCTTCACCCTCCAAAAAAAAGAAAAAAGAAAAGCAGATCAAAGAACCTGTGCTGGCAGCCCTTCTATGTGCTGGTATTGTTGGTCTTACACAGCCACAGTAGTGGCAAGCAACATTGTTGTTACAGCCTCCATACTTCATAGTGTATAGTGTTGCACCAAAGTGGAACCATAGGCCTAAGTTGGGTCTTTTCTCTGGAAAGAACCTTTATAACTTTATACCCTTGGAAGGAAACATGGGATATCTCTGGTCAGAAACATTATCAAAACCCTACAGCTTTGTCAAGTACTTGAAATAGAATAAATATTTTGACTAATAGAGTCTGAAAGGCCTAGCTTTTGGAATCAAACAGTCCAGGAGACTAAAGAAGCAATTTGGTAATGGTGGGATATCCATCCAAACATAATCTGAGTTCATTCAGTCTACCCCTAAGTGAAAAGGGAAAGGGCCCTTCAAGTTTCTCACTGATAACCTGTCAAATATAGAGAGTGATAAAGGAAAGTGTAATACAATGGGAGGAAGCAGACACAGTGCAGGGGTATATTATAGCTTGAAAACTGAAGGCATATGCCATTGGTCTTGGGTACAAATGAAAGCTGCCAGACTTTCATCAGTTGATGGACAAAGTAGGCTGGGTTATTTATAATTTCTAAACTGTAAAGAATGATACAAATTGAGAAAATTCATTTCAGCCTAGCTCTCTGACATCTGTCTTGGCATGTATGGACCAGAGTTATTAGGCAATAGATCTCCTCTGTTCACACACATTCAAGGTCAATACCTTTAAAGAAATCGAACAGCAAATACAACCATTCCACTGGAAGAAGTAAGGGATTAAGGGACCAGAGGTCACCATCATCTGATTTAAGGACAACACCAATTGAGGGCAGGTGAGGACCCAGAAATATCTTCTGCTATAACTATGCCCTGACTGTACATGTGAATGATATTTACATTCAATGGAGGAATGCATGAAAGAAGTTCCCAGAGGAGATGTTACACTTAGCAGAAAATATATGTGGGGGCAGCTAGGTGATGCAGTAGTTATAGTCCCAAGCTTGGAGTCAGGAATATTTAAATTTATATTTGGCCTTACTGGTAGAGTGACCCTGGGTAAGTCATTTAACCACTGCTTGCCTCAGTTTTCTCATCAAATGGGGATAATAACAGTACCTACCTCCCAGGGCAGTTCTGAGTATCAAATGAGATAATCAAGTACTTAGCACAGTGCCTGACCCATAGTAAGCACTAAATAAATGCTAGCTATTCATCTTATTATTACTAAAATACATTTATGCAAAATATTGAACACAGCACATTACAGGATAAACTAACGTATTTTTTATTCATGTAGAGGAATCATGATTTCTCATAGTTGTATAGTATTAAATAGATTATGTGTTTTCCTTTAACCTATATACTCTATGAAAAAGATCTTTTAATTTACTATAATATTTAAGTTTATTATTATTTAACTCAAAAGTTTCTAAAACATGCCCATTTTCTAGAATTTTCTATGATCTGTTCATAAGAAGCACAGCTGATTGTGGATATAAATTCAAGTTTATGACTTTTTTCCCTCATATTTTTAGTTTTATACTAATAGTAATAGGGAACAGCTGAAGTGAGTTCATTAGTTAGGGCCATATTACATGTTCACTGGTAACCAACTATTCATTTGAAGTGAGCTCCATCTATCTTATTGCCCATCATTTTAGGGAGATAAAAGCTGCCCAAACTGCCCCTTCTTCACTCTGCTCAGTAGCTACAAACAATCATTTACCTGGTCTTATCTCTGGGCTACCCAAATTCTGATAGTAATTGAAGCCAACATGAAGCCCTCCAGGCACATGAGAACCTCACCTCAGAACTAAGGCTGCTGCTGTCATTCTGTTTTCTCTCTTGCCCACATTTCCTCCTCCTTGGTTTTACTGCCTTCCCAGTAAGATCTTGATAATTGGATGTGTTACTTATGTCCTGCCTACCTAGTTTCTTGCTCAAACTTATCTCAGATCCTAGTATCCATGTAGAACCGAACTTCCGCTTACTGGCTGTCTTCTGATTGGCAACGTCATCTGGATTTTTGACTTATACGTGCATACGGGGGTTTGACCTCCCCATGCTTTGGCACTCCTGCTCCTAACTTCTTATTCTATAGCTATAACCCCTAGCTCTAACACTGAAATATAACATGTAGAAGAATATGAGCACAGGCTTCTAAAGCAATTTTGTTGTAATTCTTACAGAGTCAAATTAGGTTTTGAATTATATCACATTATCTAAAATGTCCATCAATACTTGTGGCTAGAAATTACATTAAAACTATATTTCATCAGAAAATGAAAAGTTCCTAGCATATAGCTGTTGTTCAAAGAGTATACACTTGTTAAATATGCTTTACAAAGAAAACATATGTTTTTTTTATTGTGTAGATGGCAAACATGTAGATGTTTTTTACACATGTAAATTCATTCTGAGGATAGTTACAGGATTTGTGATTTCATTGACATAGAGAAATCCTAGCTGAAGAAACTCCCTTTACCAATGCTTGTCAGTGATCAGGTAGCATCATGTATTACAGAGATAGTCACTGGATTTATGATTTCGTTGAGGTAGTGGAAACACCTTCTACTTAATGCAGAACAGTAACTTCTCTACAACTTATGGTTTTAGTGTACTGAGTGGCTTTGTGACTTGCCCATGGTCACACAGCCAGTAAAAATCAGAGGAACAAAGTGTTCCTGGATCTGAGGTCATCTCTCTATCTGCTCTGACACTGACCTAAATTCTCCAAAATATTCTATGAAACAAATTGATACTGATTAAAATGGCTACTGTCAAGAATTCAATTTAGACTAACTAGGGCATGATCTCTGAGTAGGAAGAACAGGCAGCAACCTCTGTGACATGACTTGAAGGGATAGCAGGCAAGAAACCCTATTGCTATTAATTTCATCATCCCTTGAAGCCTAAATCTATTGAATGTTTTTGGTCCAAGCTATTAAAATGGAAAGCATGTTGGGTGCCTTCAGGCTAGAATCCCTTGTAAACTAGCACCTTAGATATAAATTAATACCATAGAAAAATACAAGCAAAAATAGGTCATTGGACTCTCCAATTCTGGACTCTAGGAGTATGTCCTAAAATAAAAGTGTACTGTGGAAGAGCAAGAAAAGAGATGAAGATAAGAGTTCAATAAGGGCTTTTTTTTCTTACTCCAGAATTTTTAGGGAGGAACAATTTTGATAATATCTTGGAATTATATTTTCATTATTAGGCTTTCTATAAATTTGTCTGCATTAATTTAAGAGCTGTATTATTTGTTTAATCTATCTTTGAATGACAGCAAATCATCCTGCTTTTATGTTTTTTTAAAAAAAAATTTGCCACTAAGCCATGTTCTAGATTTTCTGAACTCTATGTTTCTCTGAGAAATAATGATTTAACAAGTAAAGGACATCTGGACTCCATTGCTGTTGTTCAGTTGTGTCTGACTTCATGACCCTATTTGGGGTTTTCTGGGCAAAAATACCAGAGAGGTTGGCCATTTCCTTCTCCAGCTCATTTCACAGATGAAGAAATTGAAGCAAACAGGCTTAAGTGATTTGCCCAGGGTCACACAGCTACTAAGTATCTGAGACTGGATTTGAACTCACTAAGATGAGTCTTCCTGACTCCAGGCCAGCACTGTTCCACCTAATGTGCAACTTTGGGCAAATCACTTAAGCATGTGGGGCCACAGTTTTCTCATCTGTAAAATGAGGGGATTGCACTAATTAATCACTGAGGTCCCATCCAGATCTAAGCCTGTGATCTTCTTTAAGGAAGTTATAAAAGTTAATGTATGAGATTTCTTTTTCCTGTCTTTGAACCAATTGCAACATGCTGAGTACTACATTGAAGAACACTGCACAGCATAAATAAATTTTACTGTAATTTGGGTTTTGAAATGTAACATGACTAGACCATAAAAAAAATAGTCCTTTCCCAATGGAATTTGTTTTTATGGTACTTATTATCAAAGTATCCAAAAAGTAAAAAAAAATATAATGTTAATTAGTAACCAGTTTATAAGAAAGAAGAGACAAGAGGATACAGTACCCTCTTTCTACTAAATCAACATTAGATGGAATATGAAAGTGCTATAGAACTTCTGAATTTTTATTCAAATAGCTTTAAAATGAAATTTTACTTTTCAATTCATTTCAACAAGCACACACTATCTACAAACACAGAAAGAACTGATAAATAGAAGTATGTATAGAATGACTTTACATATTATATATACATATATGTATATATGTATGTATGTGTATGTATGTAATGGTAGACAACTCTAGGGTGTGGCAGGGGAAGGGAAGAAAAAAAGAAAGTACAGGATAACTTTATTACATATTTAAAATGAATAGCAAGTTGTATATAATAGATTCGCTGTTTCATGCGCAATCATCTTTTCTTTCCTGTTGCATATTATGGAAATGCTTGTTTTATTTCTTAAGTTTGGAATTTTTAAAAAAGTAAGTAATATAATGACAAGTGCAGTTGAGATCACACACACACACACATCTATTTCGACAAGCATTTCTTATATGCTTACTAATATACAAAGTACTAATCTAGAAGCTGAGGATATTAAGGCAAAAACAAAATAGTCCCTGCTCTCAAGGAGCTTATATTTTACAGGAGGGAAATAAGTGCACAGATTATAAATATGTAAACATATGAATGAATGAATAATTAAGTACATAGATAATGAACACACATAAATACAAAGTAATTTCATGAGTCAGAGGTGAAGCCACTAAGAATTAGATAAGATGAGTCTCTTGTCAGAAATCATAAACATCATTAAATTGTATCTACTGAAAGTCTAAGAAGTGTATACTTATTTCTGATTCTGTGTATTCACATGTTCTTTAATATAATTTTCCATGTAGATCTTGTATGTTTAGATTTAAGTTTAAAAGAGGACAGACTCTTGTTCTGAAGAACATTTATTCCAGGATATTAATATGCCCTTATTAACCTTTCACACAATCACAGAACAATAAATTTGGAAAGAACCCCAAGAGACCTATTGGATCAGCCCTGATTTCAGGCAGATCTGCTTGGTTTGGACTCTATGGAACATCATGCTTCCTTGCAAGTTGATCACCAGAAGTTTCATCTCATCATTCTGGAGACTGACTCAGTTTTTGATATTCAATCCATTTCCTCAGTGACCTCTCCTATCTGATTGAAAGGCTGGGGGACATGGACTTCCTGCGGTGGAGCCAAGACGGCGGCTGGAAAGCAGGGACTTGCTTGAGCTCCCCACCA
The DNA here is from genome assembly GCF_011100635.1 of Trichosurus vulpecula. Taxonomy (NCBI): domain Eukaryota; kingdom Metazoa; phylum Chordata; class Mammalia; order Diprotodontia; family Phalangeridae; genus Trichosurus; species Trichosurus vulpecula. The sequence goes on along the minus strand of NC_050576.1, from coordinate 419,411,406 downwards.
TATCTTTCCAAAAACCTATAAAAAATGGCTCTGAACAAATTCTAGAACTGCAGAACACACAAAATAGCAGAGGGAAGCAGGGATCCAGTCCAGGACAGCCTGGATGGTTGCTGGATGAGGTATATCGCGCATGGAGTGGAGAGGAGCAGAGCTCAGCGTGGGAGGCAGCAGGATCAACCAGATCAGGAGCTGGGCAGGACAGGCCCTAGCACCCTGAATCAGTGAGCTGTGGCAGTTACCAGACTTCTCAACCCACAAACACCAAAGACAACAGAGAAGGTTAGTGGGAAAAGCTGCCGGGCACAGAGTTCGCAGTTCAGCCACCACCCCAGGGGCTGTGGGGGAGGTGCAGCTACAGAACTACAGCTGCAGTTACTTCTGGTCCCAGGCCCACATGGTGGGAGGAATTAAGTGGCAGATCAGAGCAGGAGTTCAGAGCCTGCTGAAGATTCGCATCAGGTCCGGGTTGGTGGTTCTTGAGGAAGGAGGAGTGCTGGGGTGGCAGAGCTGGCTGTATAGAAATAGCTCTGAAATCAACGGCGCATCCCCTCAAGCTTGGAACACAGTACTCTTTGCTCTACAAGTGACGAAAAACTCAAGGGTCAAGTAAGTTGGCTGGGAACATGGCCAGGTAGCAAAAAGGGACTCCGATTCAGTCTCAGACTTTGGAATCCTTCTTTGGTGACAAAGAAGACCAAAACATAGGCCCTGAAGAAGTCAACAAAGTCCAAGAGCCTACACCAAAAGCCTCCAAGAAAAACATGAACTGGTCTCAGGCCATGGAAGAGCTCAAAAAGGAGTTGGAAAAGCAAGTTAGAGAAGTAGAGGAAAAATTGGGACGAGAAAAGAGAATGATGCAAGAAAACCATGAAAAATAAGTCAATGACTTGCTAAAGGAGACCCAAAGAAATACTGAAAAAAAATTGAAGAAAATAACACCTTAAAAAATAGACTGACCTAAATGTCAAAAGAGCTTCAAAAAGCCAATGAGGAGAAGAATGCCTTGAAAGGCAAAATTAGCAAAATGGAAAAGGAGGTCCAAAAGACCACTGAAGAAAATACTACTTTAAAAATGAGATTGGAGCAAGTGGCAGCTAGTGACTTGATGAGAAATCAAGATATTATAAAACAGAACCAAAGGAATGAAAAAGTGGAAGACAATGTCAAATATCTCCTTGGAAAAAGCACTGACCTGGAAAATAAATCCAGGAGAGATAATTTAAAAATTATTGGACTACCTGAAAGCCATGATCAAAAAAAGAGCCTAGATATCATCTTTCAAGAAATTATCAAGGAAAACTGCCCTGATATTCTAGAGCCAGAGGGTAAAATAGAAATTGAAAGAATCCACAGATCCCCTCTTCAAATAGATCCTGAAAAGAAAACTCCTAGGAACATTGTCACCAAATTCCAGAGCTCCCAGGTCAGGGAGAAAATACTGCAAGCAGCCAGAAAGAAACAATTTGAATATTGTGGAAAAACAGTCAGGATAACATAACATAACACGGACTGAAGGGCTTGGAATATGATATTCCGGAGGTCAATGGAGTTAGGATTAAAACCAAGAATCACCTACCCAGCAAAACTGAGTATCATGCTCCAAGGCAAAATATGGAATTTTAATAAAATAGAGGACTTTCAAGCTTTCTCAGTGAAAAGACTGGAACTGAATAGAAAATTTGACTTTCAAACACAAGAATCAAGAGAAGCATGAAAAGGTAAACAAGAAAAGGAAATCATAAGGGACTTACTATAGTTGAATTGTTTTGTTTACATTCCTACATAGAATGATGATGTGTATGATTCATGAGACCTCAATACCATAGTAGCTGAAAGGAATATGCATTTATGTATATGTGTATACATATATATACATATGTGTGTGTCTACGTATGTATATATGTAGGTGTATATATACATATATACGTATATATATACATACACACACACACACACATATATATACACATATATATACACACACAAAGGGCACAGGGTGAGTTGAATATAAAGGGATGATATCTAAAAAAATAAAATCAATTTAAGGGATGAGAGAGGAATATATTGAAAGAGGGAGAAAGGGAGAGACAGAATGGGGTAAATTATCTTGCATAGAAGTGGCAAGAAAAAGTGGTTCTGTGGGAAGGCAAGAGGGGGCAGGTGAGGGGGAATGAGTAAATCTTGCTCTCATCGGATTTGACCTGAGGAGGGAATACCACACACACTCAATTGGGTATCTTACCCCACAGGAAAGAAGGAGGAAGAAGATAAAAAAGGGGGATGATAGAAGGGAGGGCAGACGGGGGGAAGAGGTAATAAAAAACAAACATTTTTGAAAACGGACAGGGTCAAGGTTGAAAATTCAATAAAGGGGGACAGGTTAGGAAGGAGCAAAACATAGTTAATCTTTCACAATATGAGTATTGTGGAAGGGTTTTACATAATGATACGCATGTGGCCTATGTTGAATTGCTTGCCTTCTTAGGGAGGGTGGGTGGGGAGGGAAGGGGGAGAGAATTTGGAACTCAAAGTTTTAAAAACAGACGTTCAAAAAGAACAACAACAAAAACGTTTTTTCATGCAACTAGGAAATAAGATACACAGGCAATGGGGCATAGAAATTTATCTTGCCCTACAAGAGAAGAAGGGAAAGGGGGATGGGAGGGGAGTGGGGTGACGGATGGGAGGGGAGTGGGATGACAGATGGGAGGGCTGACTGGGGAACGGGGCAACCAGAATATATGCCATCTTGGAGTGTGGGGAGGGTAGAAACGGGGAAAAAATTTGTAATTCAAACTTTTGTGAAAATCAATGCTGAAAACTAAATATATTAAATAAATATGTATAATCGAGCAAAAAAAAAAAAGAAAGGCTGGGGGACAGAACATTAAAGTCCTTTCACAGCCTTCCAGTATAGGGGGCTCAGAATTTCAGAACTTTCGGGTTAGCTAGTCCCATCCCTCCCCCACCTTTTTAGCTCCATTTTGTGTTTTATCTACCCCATTATATTTAAGCTCCTCGAGGGCAGGGAATGTTTTTCCAGCACTTAGCAGAGTGCTTAACACATAGTAGGTACTAAATAAATGTTTATTGAATTGAATTGAATATATTAAGCACTGGTTATATTATTAAGTACAGCATTATGCTAAGCTCTGTAGATGTAAATTGAGACAAAAAATAGTCCCTACTCTCATGAAGCATACATTTTTTGTTCTCAGTTTTTCTTTTTTTAAAACTTTTTCCCTACTTAGTAGTATTTTATTTTTTCCAATTACATTTAAAGATAGTTTTTGACATTGACTTTTATAAGATTTTGAGTTCCAATTTTTTTTCTTCTCTCTTCCTCTCTTCCCTCCTTCCCAAAAGGGCAAGGAATCTGATATAGGCTATATATGCACAATCGTATTAAACATATTTCCACATTAGTCATGTTTTGAAAGAAGAATCAGAAGAGAAAAACCATGAGAAAGAAAAAAAAAGAGAAAAGAGTATGCTTCTATCTGCATTCAGACTTCATAGTTGTTCTCTGGATGTGGATAACGTTTTCCATCATGAGTCATTAAAACTGTCTCAGATCATTGTATTGCTGAAAAGAGCTAAGTCTACCAAAGCTGACCATCACACGGTGTTGCTGTCACTGTGTACAACATTCTCCTGGCTCTCCTTACTTCACTCAGCATCAGTTCATGAAAGTCTTTCCAGAATTTTCTGAAATTTGCCTGCTCACCATTTCTTATAGCACAATAGTATTCCATTACATTCATATACCACAACTTGTTCAGCCATTTCCCAATTGATGGGCATCCCCTCAATGTCTAATTCTTTGCCACCACAAAAAGACCTGCTAAAAAGATTTTTTGCACATGTGCGTCCTTTTTCCCCTTTTTTATGATCTCTTTGGGATACAGACCTAGCAGTGGTATTGCTGCATCAAAGGGTATGCACACTTTAGTTGTCCTTTGGGCGTAGTTCCAAAGTGCTATCCAGAATGGTTGGATCAGTTCACAACTCCACCAACAATGTATTGTTGTTCCAATTTTCCCACATCTTCTCCAAAATTTAAAATTTTCTTTTTTTGTCATATTAGCTAATTTTACAGGTGTGAGTCAGTACCTTAGAGTTGTTTTTAATTTGCATTTCTTTGATCAATAGAGATTTTGAGCATTTTTTCATATGTCTATAGATGGCTTTAATTTCTTCATCTGAAAACTGCCTGTTCATCATACCCTTTGGCCATTTATCCATTAGAGAATGACGTATATTCTTATAGATTTGACTCAGATCTCTATGAGAAATGACGCCTTTATCAGAAACACTGTAAAAATTGTTTCTCAGCTTTCTGCTCTCTTTCTAATCTTGGTTGTATTGGCTTTGTTCATATAAAAACCTTCCAAATTTAGTGTAATCAAAATTATCTATTTTGCATTTCATAGTGTTCTCCACCTCTTGTTTGGGTAAAAACTTCTTCCCTTCTCCATGGATCTGACAGGTAAACTATTCCTTGTTCTCCTAATTTACTTATAGTATCACCTTTTATGTCTAAATTATGTACCCATTTCGACCTTATCTTGGTATATGGTATAAAATGTTGGTCTATGCCTAGTTTCTGCAATACTGTTTTTTTCCATTTTCCCAGCAGTTTTTGTCAAATAATGAGTTCTTATCACAGAAGCTGGAGTCTTTGGGTTTATCAAAGAGTAAATAACTATAGTCATCAACTTCTGTGTCTTGTGTACTTAACCTATCCCACTGATCCACCACTCTATTTTTTAGCCAGTACCAAGTAGTTTTGATGACTGCTGCTTTATAATATAGTTTTAGATCTGGTACAGCTAGGCATGAAGCATATATTTCAAAGGGGTAGACAATATGTAAGTAACTACATAGAACCTATATGCAGGTTAGATGAATGCAATCTGAAAAGGGAATTCATCATTAGCAGGTAGTGGGAAAGGCTTCTTGCAGATAGTGGGATTTGAGTTGGATCTTGAGGGACACCAGGAGAGCTAACAAGTAGAGGTGACGGGACAGAGCCTTCCAGGCATGGAAACAGCCGGAACAAAGGCACAGAGATGAGAGATAATGCCATGTTTGTGGGAACTTCAAGTAAACCAGTATTCCTGAATTATAGAGTACATGGAGTGGAGTAAGGGGAAAGAAGACTTGGAAATATAGCAGGGATTAGGTTATAAAGAACTTAAAACAAACGACAGAGGACTTTATAGCTTACCATACAGGTAGTAGGAAGCCATTGGAACTCATTGAGAAGTATGTTATAAGAATTGCCTAGGCAGTTTAATAGAGGATGGAGTGGAGTGAAAAAAGCTATTACCATCATCCCAGCAAAAGGCAAGGAGGGCCTGACCTAACAATACAGACAGTTCTCACTTTGCTCAAATTCACATTAAGCAAATTCAACTTTATGTAAATAATTCTGAAAGAAAGCCTCATTCCAAAAAACAAACAAACAAAAAAACCCCACCTATGTTAACTTCACAGTAATATGGTGCTCTCTCTCTCTGACTGTCTCCCTCTCTCTTCCTCCAGTCCTGCTCCTCTGGGACTCTGCAGCCTCCTATCACCAACTAAAATGAAAAAAAAAAACACCTAAAACAAACAAAAACAACCCTCCAAGTGAAAGCAGGATTTTAAAACAAAGACTGCCACCTCCACAGCCAGATTGGAGCTTTGCCTGAGAACTCCCCAGGCTGAGAAAGGAGACCTCTGTCTTGCTCCACCTATGGTCTCTCAGCAAAAAAACCATGCAGTAGAATCTCAGAATTGTTACAGACCTTAGAGATAGTTTAGTTGAATTTTTAATTTTAAGTTAATTTTAAAGATGAGGAAACTAAGGCTCAGACAGATCATTATGCTAATAGGGTTTGGCTAATGTCTAATATTGTGCAAGGATTATTTTTTTGTCCTTTTGTGTAATGTTCCCTTTAACACCTATCACTTTTGTTTTCTCCTCATAGCACAATGTAGTTATTTCACACTCAACTTGCTTCTTCTGGTTGTCAGTGCTTTCTTCCCTCAGTTGTCCTGGAATAGACTTATTTTTGTTAGGTGTTGTGTACTTCAGTGAATGTAAACTGCTGGAGGACTGAGATGGTTTTATTTGCTACTTTGCATCCCTAGCACAAAGTATTATGCCTTGCAGATGGGCACATGATAAATGCTTATTGAATTGTCAAATTGATTTTTCTTTCTTTTAAACAAGTCCTTTCCCTTTTTTATTTAAGACACACTTCATATTTATGTTTATTCCCTTGAACTTTCACCTTTAAAACCTGATGCTAATACCTCATCATGACACAAGGATGACACTGCGTTTTCCCAAACTTTTCCAGTGGATCACAAATTCTGACAGAATGTTCAAAGACAGAAAGATTTGAAGTAGAGGACCAGAAATGGAATGTTTGTCTCTTGTCAGAATGAGACATGTTTGTCCTTGTCTACTTGAGTTTGAGGAGGTTTATAAATAGAAATCTGAAGACCATGTGATGAAGATATAGATATAATCAATTCATGTAGACTGTACTAAGAATGTTTTATTACCTTAATAAGATACTAGGAAGAAGTCTGTTGGCTTAAACTACCTCCATTTTGTTTTAAGCCTCCATTTCATCATTGAATTAAGTTTTTTTGCACTAAGTTATTTTTTAATGATAAGCACTGCTGTCATATGATGTAGTAAACAACATGTATAACCTAAACAAATGATAAGTATGTGTGGACCCTCTGATAGGATAGACATCCAATCATAAACAACTACCAGTAGTTCACGTAATAATTTACCAATCAAATTATGTGGTAAATGAATTCAAAATGTCATAGCTGAAAACTATAAGAAACTCTCTGGAGGTCTTGGGCTTTATTTTGTTCCTAGGTTGTGACTTGTCCTGACTCCTGTGTTCAACTCAGGACTAAGTAGGGAAGAGCTAATTGCCAGAGATTTGCCAGCAGGACACTTCAGAGGGAGATATCTCTTCTGGAGATTTGTTCTTAAAGGAGACTATTATTTGTGTTGTTTGCATATTTTCATTAATGAAGTTTATTTACATGCATTGAGAAGTGTAAGTCTCACTATTGTCAGCGCTGCAGCTAGTTAGCATACATAATAGCAAATCCACTACAAGCACTCAGTCTAATATCACATGGAGGCACTACAATCCATGTCAGGAGAGCAAGATTGCAAACTGATAAATTCATGGATCCTTAAAAAGATTTAAATAACAAATAGCCCTAGTACTCTTCCCACCAAATGTCAGCCCCCCCCCCCAATTTTTCAGGTCATTTAGAATTCTATTATTTTCTTATTAAAAATAATAATAGCCAATGCTTTTACAATACTTGACATTTTACAAAGTACTTCACTTGTGTTATCTCATTTGATCCTTACACAGAGGAAGGAACTGAAGCAAACTAGGGATTAAGTCATGCCCAGGCTCACAGAGCTAGGAAATGTCTGCTGCTGGATTTGAACTCAGGACTTCCTGACTCCAGGCCAGGGACTCTATCCACTGTCACATCTAGCTATTCATTCATCTCTGCCTCATATAATCCATATGCACCAATGGATAGAGCACTGAGGCCTGGGGGATGACCCTGGGCAAGCTACTTAATACCTCTCTGCCTTAGTTTCCTCAATTATAATAGGAGATTAGTAATAATCATGCTACCTCCCAGCATCAGTGTAAGGATCAAATGAGATATTTGTAAAGCACTTAGCACAGTGCCTGGCACATAACGGGCACTTAATAAATGCTTATTCCTTTCCTTCCCATTCCTTCCTAATAAATATAGCTCAAGTGTCCTCATGTGTAGAATCCTAGCCTGTATTTTTCCAGTTGCCAGTGCCCTATTTCCAGATTTCCAGAAATTACTTTGTACATATTTTGCATTTAGTTTTGTGTTAGAACTGTAGGCTACCTGAGGGCAGGGATTGTTTCATTTTTGTCTTCGTATTTATCACAGGGCTGACACATATTAATTCATATTTGTATCCAGTAACCTTAGTAATGCTAGTGTATTTAGTGGATTGATTACGAGAGAAATGGTTTTTTTTCTATTATTAAGAACCAATTATTGAACTAGGACTAAGGGTTTTCCCCCCTTTATTTCCTCATTCAAGGACCAGACCTTGAGAGAGGATTGTGGGAAGATGGTGGAACAGGTCAGCAAGTTCCAAGCTCTCAAGATTTCCCCCCACAAAAGAGATGAAATAGCACCTCAGGGAGAATATTGAGCAGTAAAAATAAATAACAGTAGGGGCAGAATCAGGGTCCTCCTGGGACAATCAGAGAAGACCTGAAGAAAAGTCCCAGGACAAGTTTTGATTTGTGTGAAGAGTAGCACCACCAGGCTAGGCCCTAGGTCCATTGAAACAACAAGTGGTAAGTCCTGGGGTTACCTGGGTTGGGAAGGCTGTCTCAGCCCCAGCTGCAGAAACTTTTACCCCCAGGACAGTGAGGCATGGTGGATATCTGAGCTGGGGAAGATGGAGAGAATCTCTGCAAACAATGCCAGACCCAGCTGTGCTATGGAAATGCCCAGGGTGGGAAGGAATCAGCACATGCCCAGTGGACACCACTGCCTATGGGCACTTACAGGAAGCTGGAGGTCTTGGTTCTAGTTCCAAGCTAGAGGGGAGAACTGAAGGAGGATCTGAGGCCAGAGGCACCATGACTCATCCCCCAGGATTAGAGGTGATTATATAAACTGAGACACTACAAATAAAAAACATGCATAGGCAAAGGAGAAACTCATAGATTTTAACTATGAGAATAGAGAAGACCAGTGTTGATCTTCAGAGAAGGATACTAAAGCAAAGAAATCCTCTTCTACCTCAGAGTAACGTCAAATGGCCACCTGATCAAAAAGAATTCACAGAACTTAAAAAAAGACTTTAAAAATCAAATGAGAGAGATTGAGGAAAAACCAAAAAAAAAAAAAAAAAAGAAAACAATGCAAGAAAAACAAGACGACAGATGATAAAAAGAAAGTCAACTGATTAGAAAGGGAGATCCAGAATCTTAAGGAAGAAAATGACTCCTTGAAAATCAGAATTGGGCAGGGTGAAGCCAGTGAAGTTATAACGGATCAAGAAATCATAAAACAAAATGTAGAGAATGAAATAATAGAAGAGAATGTGAAACATCTCATAAAAAAAAACTGATCTGGAGAACAGATCAAGAAGAGAAAACATAAGAATAATTGGACTACCTGAAAGCTATGATAAAAAAAGAATCTTGATACAATAACACAAGAAATCATTAAAGGAAAATAAGAGGGGAAATCAGAAATAGAAAAAAAAATCCACCAATCACCACCTGAAAGAGATCCTATGAGGAAAACCCATAGGGATGTTGTAGTTAAATTCCAAAACCCCCAGCTTAATGATAAAGTATTACAGCCAACAAGAAACAAAACCAACCTAAATATGACAATGCCACAATTAGAATCAGACAAGACCTAGCAGCGGTGACTAAAAGACCACAGATTGTGGAATGCTGTATGTCAAAGAGCAAAACAATTGGCATTCTAGCTGAAAATATCATACCCAGCAAAGTTAAAAACAGTCCTGAACGGAAAAAAAAGGACATTCAATGAGCTGTCCGACTTTCAGGAATTTGTAAAAAGGAAAAAAAAAGCATGAACTTAATAGATGATTTGACATACAAAAGCCAAGAAATATAAGGTACATGTCAAAGACTACAAGGGACTCAAGAAGAACAGACTGTTTACCTTTTATGTATGTAAAATGTATGTCTAAGATTGTTATTAGTAATTGGGTAGTTTGTAAGAAAGATTGTAGTAGAACTGATTATGATACGACTTTAAAAAGTAAAACCATTTAGGAACAGCTAAAAGAATAATTATTTTATGCTAATGAGGTGCTAGAAGAAGAACTGACAAGATGAGGAGGGCTGTTAGTTCTAGAAGCCTACTTTTATCAGGAATGGGTTCAAGAAATAACAATACATACATACATGCATACATACACACATATATAAAAGACTATAAAAGTCTTCTAAATTCAGAAAGAAATAAAATGCTAAGGGAAGAGGCAGAGGGAGAGGATAAGGGAGGGATCTATAGAGGGGACGGTGAGGGAATAAGTCAAAGGGCAGAGTACAGAAGGTTGTTTAGATTTATGGTAATGGGAGGATAGAGAAGGTATACTTGGAGGCAAGGTAGGTTAAGTAATAGGTGGGTAAAGTAGCTTGTAGAAGTAAATTTGATGAGTTAGGAGGGATAGGAAATAAGAGATACGCACAAACATAAAAACAAAGATGAGAAGTAAAATTTGTTATTGAAAGTATATATCTACATATGTACATATGTATGTATGTGTATTTATATGTATCTATATAGCTATAGCTGTATATAAATATATCCCACAATTGTAGCTTTTGTGAGGGGGCGAGGGGAAAAAAAGGCCAAAGTAAAAAGTGCATAGCAGAGAGCAAAAGAAGACTAACAAGGAAGCAAAGAAAACATGAACAGCTCTCAACAAAACACATAGTATTTATTATGTAGGATTTCTTGAAATGGAAATTTATTGCTAGATATTTTGAATCTTCTCTTACATTCTGCTGTGCACGTGACATGCTTTTTTCCCTTTCTTATTTTGTATTTAAGTTTCAATATTTAAGTTTATAATATGTTTCTTTTTCTTTTCTTTCATTGTGTATTTTAGTTTCAGTAATTTTTTTAAAAAAAGGGCCAGACCTTGTAGGCCAGCCAGTCTCTGTAGGATGGAATGATGAAATTTCTCCTCAGTCTTGGACCTCACCCAACTGGGGGAGCTTACTTCGGTTTAAAGTGTTAAGAGACTCTAATCTAGGTGAATTCCAGCCCTAAAAAGGGTTAGATTAGGCTCAAGCCCTTGAAATCTCATCATTGTTCAACTTAAGTGGTCTGGGTGAAGAAGGATTCTTTTGTCTGGAATGTGAAAGGCTGAGTCTTACAATCAAGTCAAGTTCTTAGCAGGAGGAGCTGAAGACTTGTTCCACTTCCTCATTAGTATGTTCACCCCCTCATTCATGAATAAGGGTTCATCTCCACCTGTCAGGGCCACCCATTTTTCCAAAGGTTTTAAAACATTTCCTGATCTCCATGGTCTTTTAGTTTTGGTCCCTGCTAACCATTGATTTATTATTTGCTAGCCTAATTAATACATTAATTATTAATTACCTAGAAAATCTGTTTCTCAGCTTTTCATTCATCTCAATAGCCTCTACCTCTGAGTTTTTACATGGCCTGGGTTAATTTGGGAGATGGTGGGGGGTGTGGCTAAGAAGAGAGGAATTTCTCAAAATCTTGGATTTCACTCAAGAATTCCCCTAGGAACATTGGATTACAGATGTCTTTTGTTATTCTTTGTTTTTGAGACTGGATCTCATTGTCTCACCCAAGCTCATGGGCCAATTCTACTGCTTAATGCCACAGGAGCTTTGGCCCTCTTTTGATTCCAACTTGGGCTGGTTTGTTCCTCACCTTGTGACACTCCCTTCTCAGGGACTAGTCATATTGGTGCCAGACAGTATGCAAATGTTCTTGGCTTAGTATAATGCAGCTCAGAGATCTACCAGCTTCATTTCCCCCAGTAACACGGATTACAAGAGAGAACAGTTCTTTCTACATACCTATGGCACTATACTGTGATTGAGGCCTTCCAGAAATGGAATTTTTTTTTAAGGCTTAAAATTTGCAGACATAACGTGGAATACCTTTATACACATTACATAAATTGCTTTCCACGACACATATTCAAGTTTCACTCCTTCAAAATTCCAGATTAATTTTATATAGAAATCATTCATGCCCTAATAAAACCAAATATCCTTAATATAAAAATTTCAAAATGATAACTGATTATGGAACATGGAATATGTAAATTTAAAACAATATATTGGAAAGAAGGGGAAGTAAATTAGGAAAATGTTTATTTTTTACTGAATAGTTAGAAATCCATCATCCTAATATCAAGAATTATAAAGTATAGTGTGAAGAGTTTACAAATCTCAACAAAGGACTAATCTTTCATTGTAGTCTAAAACAAATAAAAATCATTGCTTGTTAATTAGATGATAATTTAAAAGATTATTTTGACCCACTAACAAACCTTTCCACCTTTACCTTTGTTACTTGAGATTAGTGGGATTAAAGGAAATTTAAAATTAAAATTAAATACTAAGGAAGCCATTTCTGTAATTAAAACATTAGAGTCATTAAATAAGTGCTTCCTGTGGCACAGTGATAGTGGATGGGATGTCATGAGAGGCAGGTGCCTCTTATGGTGCTTCTCTACTATTTTACAATTATCACTTGTGAGTCAAAGCACCTCAGCAAAGTGATCATTGTCATCATCATCACTGTCATTATCATCATCAACACCAACCCCCACTCAGAAACGAAAACATTCATGGAGTAATTACTATATCTAGAGTATAATTCTATGTGTTGTAGAGAAAAAGAATTATAAAACACTTTTACTGCCCTCAAAAGCCTTAAAATCCATTTGACTAGACAGGGCATACACATAAAAAGTAAAATAATACTAAGTAGCATATCTGAGTGTCAATTTAGGGTTATAAATGTGATAAATAAGTGATATAGTAGTTCAAGGGCAGCTAGATGGTGCAGTGGATAGAACACTGATCCTAAAGTCAGGAAGACTCATTTTCCTGAATTCAAGTCTGGCCTCAAACTCACTAGCTGTGTGACCCTGGGCAAGTCACTTAACCCTGTTTGCCTCAGTTTCCTCATCTGTAAAATGAGTTGGAAAAGACAAACCACTCCAGTATCTTTGCCAAGAAAACACCAAATGGGGTTATTAAGAATTGGATAGACTAAAAAAAAAGACTGAACAACAATAAACAGGATTTCAAAAGAAGTGAAGCCTAAGGGCTAAAGTAGTTAGGGAAAGCTTTGTGGAAGATATGAGATTAGAGTTGAGAAAGGTTTGACTTTAAAGGAGAGAATAGAGGAAGGACTGTTCAGGGCAGGGATAAAAATAAAAACAACTGAAGAAGCAGAAATTTGAAAAGATAACCAGTTTGCTTACAAGGGGGGATTTATTTGGGGAAGTAGCTGACTCCACAGTATTGAATATCAGGAATTTGAATTGAATTTTATGGACAATGAGGAACCATTTAAAGTTTTAGGGCGATAGACTGACAGGCAAAGCAGGATTTTAGGAATGTTAATCTGAAAGTGGGTGTGTAGATTAACTGTATGAAACCAGTTATAGGTATATAAAAGCAGTTCAGACATGGAATTGAGCAGAGCCTAAAATTAGGTGGGAGCTGTGGGAAGAGGAGGGATGGGATGAATACAGGAGACATGAGACATTTAATGTGTAATACGTTCCAAGAGTACATATATTTTATGACCACCTCAGTAGAGTCATCATCTGCTGGCCAACCTTCTAGAGAGGAGCCTCTCTAATTCCTTGAACAGATATACAAATCTATTGTTGGACCTATACTTAAATGTTTCCCATCAGGCTCACTTCTCCATATGATTAAAGACCTAGAGCTGGAAGACACCTTAGAGTTCATGTAGTTAAAGTTCCTCATTTTATGGATAAAGACACTGAGGTGCAGAAAGAAGTGATTTGCCCAAGGTGGGATTTGAACTGAGGTACTTTGATGCCAAATCTACCAGTCTTCACACTACACAATCCTGTTTTATGAGACATCAGAGTTCTGTGACCTTAGAAGTTAAGTCATTTCTTCTCTCTAGGTCTGTTTCTATGTAAAAAATTATTTAGAATTCCTTCCAATTCTAAAGCTAATATTCAACAGGTTATATAGCTTGAGTTGAGGACCGGAGATAGTCAAATTGACAAAATTCTGACTAGATGAGAAGGGAGAGAGGGAGAAAAATCTTAATTTTCAAGACTGGCAAGAATGACATAGTGTACTACGTGTTTAGATACCATCTATGCATTACGTATTTAAGCTGGGCCCCTTTTGTTCCTCCCTGGCATGGTATTTCTTCCTGCTGCATGATGTCTCAAATTGTCATTCTTTTGTCTTGAGTAATGACTATTGTTGTGCTACTTAGGTAGTCTTCTTTATTTCAGGTTGATAGAATGCGCACATTTTATAAAGCTGAGTGTACTAAAACTATTTTAATTCTAGTTAATATCTAAAAAGTTTGAATTTTGGAATGTTTTTTAAGAAGTGTAGTTTTTTTTTTCTATTCAAATAAAAGCAATCACAAAAGCAAATGACTAAGAAAGAAATGCTGAGTAGAGATCTTCCCAGATCTATTTAGATGACTGGATAAGGTCAGATGAAATTAGCACATTGTTTGCATACAAATAGATGCCAATTAGGGCACTGTTTAAGTGCTAAAGTGCTTTTAATAATTTGTTCTCTTCAGTAGGTTAAACACACCCTCAAGTCCTTTGTTCCGTTCATCTACTTAGCTAAACTTTTCCTTCTAGATTAAGGCTAAAATAAACTTTAGCTTAGCCTTTTATTATTTAATTGGCATTATCACAAATCTTGAAGAAAAGGGACTTTTCAATTAATAGAATAGAATTAATGTGAATTCTTGAAAATGCACAGATTCTACAAACACTTTTGTAAAATGACTACAGAAGAATGTTGTGGGAAGGAAATTTTGTTTTATTTGCTATGACAATAATTTAAGAAGCTTAAGGGGAAGGCAGCTGGATAAGAAGTGGTAGTGGTAGGCTAAATTGGGATACTGGAAATTATAGAATTTAAATTCTTACTGTGTTTTCATCTGCTTTTTCTGTCCTCCTCACCCTGATAATTTCCCCTCCCCCCAAATCCCTCATCCTTTTAATCTCAAAACAACAATAGTTAAATAAAACATACCTACACATCTATGGGCCTAAATAACCAGTAGTATCTGTAGCACCATATATTATCCTCCCCACTCCCCATGCTCCCTAGTTAAAAAAAAAAAAGGAGGGAGGTGTATTTCATCACATCCTTCTCAACCAAGATTAACTGACATCCAAGTTCATTTGTCTTTTTGAAGAGGTTTAAAAAAAAATGATGATGGTAGGGAACCATACATTTTTAGGGGTGCTAGAGACCCCAAAATACCTACATGCTGAGTCCTGCCAAAAGAATTCAACTCAAGCCTTCTCAGCCAAGGAAAAAGACAAAGTTTATTAAAGATTCACCATATCAGGGTATCTTAAGAAATCCCACCCTTTGTGACACTTGTTTTCACAAGCACGGAATGCCTTCATGGAGGCAAGATGAGACTTATATACACAAAGATTGTGGGAGGGATTGAGGGGTGGTCTGGGGTGACTAAAGCAGGGGTTTAGGGAGGGTAGCTTGATGGGACCAGGATGAGATCAGACTCCAAGAACCAAGAGAATGGGATTAAGCTTGGTAAGTAGCTGAAGGCACGGATATTGATAGTATCAAGGGTGGAAAGTAGCTGGACAATAAAGGCCAAGGCTAGGTAGAGATTTGGGCCTAATGATAATGTAACATTATAGCCTCAGGCCAAGGCCAGATCAAGTGGGAAGATTCAAGTAGAGTTCAAATGGGTTCCCAGAGACTGTACTCCAGGTTCAAGGGGGTTCCCAGAGACTGTGTCCTGATTATTTTCATATTATTTTCATTTACTTTGTTATAGGATTTGAGCCATAGTAGAATGTAAGCTCCTTGTGGGCAAGGTTGTTTTGTTTTTGCCTTTGTAGTCCCAGCCCTTAGCACACTTATTGGCACATGAATCTCACCCACTTCTATTGGCACTACAATAAACTGGTCGTTGACTGAAAGAAGGCTTGAGTGCTTGAGTTCTTTCCAGGTAGATTCATCCTGTACCCTTACATTTTGAGTTTCCCAGCACCCCAAACCACATCACTTAGTAAATGCTTATTGAACTGAATTGTATTATGTTTTTTCTTGTGCTTCTGCTTTCTTTGTATCAATGCACATGTCCTCCTGTATGGTAATTTTATAGTGCAATTAATGTTCCATTCATTTACCACAGCTTGTTCAGCCATTCTCCAATGGATTGTCTCCCACTTTGTTTCTAGGTTTTGTTCCCTTCACTCCACTCCCCTCCTCCACCAACAAAAAGTGGTGTTGTGAACATTTTGGTATGTAGGACTTTTCTGCTTTGATGTCCTTTGCATGCATGTCCATTAGTAGGAAGATTGGGTTAGGCATGATAAACAGTTCGGCAACTTTTCTCACATAATTCTAAAATGCTTTCCTGAGTGAATGGACAGGTTGAGACAATAGGCTGAAACTCAAAAGCTAAATTTTAATTGGGATAAATGTAAAGCATTACACAAGTGTTCAAAAATTAACCAATACAAGAACCAGATAGGAGAGTGTATATTGTTCATACTGTAGTTTATATGGAAGAATTTGGAGGATCTTTAGTGCACTGCAAGCTCAGTATAAGTCCGTATTAAGATGTTGTAACACTGACATACAAAATACAATGAAGGAACTGAGATATTTATTTATAAAACAAACTAACTTAGAAGGGGAAAAATAGAAACTCAGTCTTTTTTTCTTTAAGGGCTATCAACAAGGGGGAAAAAAGAGATTAGATACATTGTACTTTACTCTGAGGCAGCTAGGTGGTACAGTGCATAGGGCACCTGTCCTGGAGTCAGGAAGATCGAAGTTCAAATTCAGCCTCAGACACTTACCTGTGTGACCCTGGGCAAGTCACTTAACTCTTATTTGCCTCAATTCCTCATCAGTAAAATGGGGGACACAATGGAGAAGCAAATGGCAAACCACTTTAGTAACTCTGCCAAGAAAACCTATGGACAAGTTCATGGGATCACAAACTGAATAGCAACAACTTTACCCCAGAACACTGGAACCTAGAGAGAGACAGATTTTTACCCAATATGAAGAAACAAATCATAACAATTCAAGTTGTCCAAAAGTGAAAAGCTTGCTTCGGGAGACTCCATTCCCTGAGTGGAGATATTCAAAACTGAATGGCCACTTGACAAAAAATTGATCAAAGTCATTCATTCACCTTTCGAGAAAGAATTAGAACGGATGATCTCTGAAGTTGCTTTTAACTCTAAGATTCTATGCAATGATGTAGCATAAAATATGAATTATTATGAAACTGACAAAAATGCTTACATATTTGGCTCTTTCATGGACGTGTGCATTCATCAGTTCAGTTGATCTGACAGTAATGGAATGGGACGGATTGAAATATTATTGTCATTGTTGAAAATGACGATCCTTAATTTTTGAAGAGGACCCATGACATCACAAGATGATGTCTTGACTCACACATGATTTGGATTTGGATTTACACAAAGTCATCAGCATCACTTGCTCTTCTAGAGTCACCAAAGCTTAGTCAAGACAAAAGTCATCATGACTGGATGCGGTGCAAGACCTTGGCATCTTCAATGTCTGAAGAGGCCCTAAGCACTCTACAAGGCCTACTTCAGCCACCTTCATAGCCATTGGAACAAATTGTTCCCATTGGCCTATTCCACAAGGAAAAATCTTCACATGTTTGGGATACACATTGCTCTAACTCGTCCAGAGGTTTGAGATCTGTTGGTTACCCTCAACCTTGTTTAGCCTGTTTGCTGACATAGTTTCCCAGGGTATGACTGCTGCACATGCCAAAGTTTCTTGGAGCCACAGGTAAAATTTGGGTGAATCTGGTGGGCACCAAAGGTTGATAAGCAGCCCTGAAAAGGGCTCAGCTCTCACACCAGAGGTGCTAGTCCTCCTGAACGCCTCAAATAGAAATAAAAGTAAGCCCAATACCAAAGAAATCCATGGATATAGTAATCTCTAAGGTCTCTTCCATTTCTAAATCCTATGAATCCCATGAAACACTGGGAAATATATGTCTGTTATCATTTATTAGCAAGATTAGCAGGATAACCAATAAATATGTCTTTGTTTTCTTATTGTTCCCAAGTGATCACACACACATGCACACACAAAAGAAGCATCTAGCTTTGATCATTGCAAACATAGAATTCATAAGGGTAGGATTAGTCTGAGGGATGTGTTGGAAATAGGCTAGATTTGGAATTAGAAGCCTAGCTTTGAATCCCAACTCTATGACTTGCTAGCTGTGTCCCCTCAGGGTAGTTACTTCACTTTTTTCTGAGAACCAGCTCATCTATAAAATAAGGGGGTTGGAACAGATGATCTTTCAGCTCTAAATCTAGATTTTATTCTTCCAAGGATAGTTGAATGACAGTTGAATAGATATCTTCATTTATGATGTTTATACTGAAGATAGATCTTTTATTATTTTAACACAAAACTAAAAAAAGTGAATTAATCATCCACTTGGAGGAGGATGTAGCAGCTATTAGATGTTACAATGGCCTGCCTTCATAACTAAAATTCTTATTGCTAAAATGACAGAAGTCATACAAGCTTTTCATGACTCAAATACAAAATCAATGGTACGGTATGATAGTTGTCAGCCACTGGCTAGACTATGTAATCAAAATGATGGAGTAGTAGATGTGTTTAAAAAATAAACATAATGTGCTCTCTCTATCTGAGGAGCACGATGAAGATAAACACTAGTTCCTCGAATGCAGCTCTAATCATTAGGGAATCAATGGCAAATTAAACTGCACAAGTCCTTGGGGGGAAAGAAGCACAACAGCAAAATGTAAAAGGGAGCAAATCAATTCTGCAACCTAAACACAGTGCTATTCATTAGTATTATTGAGGTAGGAGAAAAAGTTTAAGACAGATGACTCCCAAAGAAGGATTTCTGACTTCTATTCCCTTTAATTGCAGGGTTGCTTTGTCCAGAACTGGTGTCAGATTTGTGACAAAGGATATCATAGGAAATGGTAACATAATATAATATATAATAATATAATAATATATAATAATATAATAGAAATAAAACATTTCTGTTACAAAAGTAGAATTTTGGGGACTGGGGGCATGTATAGGTAAAATATGCACTACTTAAATCATATCACACACTTTCCCTACCCCCATAATGAATTTCAAGAGCAAAAAGATGTTCACTGCAAAAGTAGACCAATATCATATGTACTCTAAGACAAAATGAAAGCCATTTTCAAACAAGAACAATTTTCAAAATGTAATATGAAAGCAGTTTGAGTCAAATGGATCTTACACTCACTTGACCTTCAATCATTTTGTTCATTTCATCTTTCTGATGAAAATTAGGACACACTATGTCTAGTAATCTCAGCTTAAAATGAATCCACTAGAAGACATATTTTACCTCAACAGCATCATTTTTCAAGTTATCTGGAACTGAAAAGAACCCTAATGTGTTGCCTACTTTAAAAATAAGCCTTGCCTTGGATAGGAAAGATAAATTTTTTTATTGATAACAAATAATAGAATATTATTTCTGGACACTAATTTGGTTAAGGTAACATAGCAGTTTTCAAACTTTTTTTGTTTCAGAACCATTTTCTTTATGCTATTAAAAAGTGAAGGCTTCCCAAAGATTTGGTTTATATGAATTTACATATATATGCACATATATGTGTGTGTGTGTATGTATGTATATGTATATGTATGTATCTGTTTCAACAATCTGGCTAGCAGCTTCTGTGGGGGTATAAGATTCACCCACAGTCAGCACCCAGAAAGCTGCCAACAGCACAGGTTCTTTCGATCTGCTTAATTAAGGAAAGCAAGGTGAAGGGGTTGACAAGCTTACTTTTAATACAAATATCATTCAGTTAGTTCAGGGGATAAAACCAGCACCCTGAACTTCAAAACAAAATGCAAACAAATTACAAACATCAACTGACTTTGTCTGATTCAAGTCCCAACAGATAGTTACCAGAGTTCAACAAAGTTTCAACATCCAGTTTTACAAGCTGGAGGGCTCCTTAGCTACAGCTGCCCAGAGTCTCCTCATCAACACCATCTCCAGAGCCCCTTCTTGCCGTGGGGTAGGAGTGCCCCCATCTCTCTCACTTAATCTCAATCTTTCATATACTAGCCGGTAGGCTGATAACACTATCCAGCTTTGCCTAGATAGAGATGACCCTGACTGAATCCCAACCTCTTGTAAACACCTTTCCAAATCCCTAGGATCTCCTCTCTGTAGCCTTGGTTCCCAGTTTTCACAGGGTCCAGCTTTTTTAGCCAATTCTTTTGCTAGGGAGGAAGCTGAAGCAGGAGCTGCCAGTAGCAGAGCTGACCTACGGGAGGAAGCTGAACAAGGACTTGAGGCCAGTGGGTAATCTTTTTACCACAGAGGGGGAAGCATGATTTTGCTTTACACCATCAAGCTTCTCTGTGGCCTCCTGGTTACTCTTGTGCGGCGTACTTATTGGGCCTGGAAGCTTTTGATCAATATGTCAAAATGGGGATGCTGGTTCATGGCTTGGTTACTGTGGAGCCTAAATATATGCTTTGATTCTTCTGCCTCCTACTTTGAGAGTTTCTTATATCCAGCGGTTCCGAACCTTTCAGACATATATATGATCCTCTTTGAGATTATAAACTCTGCCCTCCTAATACAGTATCATTGACATAAAAACATTTAAATATTATTATAAAAAGTTTTGACCTCACAGACATCATGAAAAGGTCTCAGGAATTCCCAGGGGTTCCCAGGACCAGGTTCCCATCGAAAACCATTGAGGTAGATGAACATAAAGTGGGTATAGTTTGAAATCTGTGTAGAAAAATAAGGTTACTCTCAGGAGTATGTTCTGTGGGGAACTCTTGGAATTAACAATAACCAAACTACATGTGGGCAGTTAGAGCACTGAACTCTGAATTAGAAATCTGACTTTGAATTTCAACTCTATGACTTTGCTAGCTATATGACCTCAGGGAAGTCACTTATTTTTTCTGCGACGCAGATCACCTATGAAATGAGAGGATTGGAATGGACGATCTCTCAGCTCTAAATCTAGATTTTATTCTTTCAAGAAAAATAATTGAACATGTATCTTCATTTATGATGGATTAGTTTCAAATTAAACAATGTCTTTTGCTTTCAATATGTTACACAGTTCTCCTGCTCCACACTAATTGAAAAGGAAATTCTTTTGGGCAGCTAGACATAATGCTTAGAGTGCCAGGCCTGGAACCCAGAAGACCAGAGTTCAAATCTGGCCTGAGACACATACTAGCTGTATGACACTGAACAAGCATGTAACTTGTCCTTGCCTCAGTTTCCTTGTCTGTAAAATGGGGGTCATAATAGCAGCCACCTCTCAGGATTGCTGTGAGGCTCAAGTGAGCCAATATTTTTAAAGTGCTTAGCATGGCATCCAGCATATAGTAGGCCCTATATAAGTGTAAGCAATTATCATCATAATTATTATTTTTGTCATTATTAGTAGTAGTATTTAATTTTGCTGACCAAGGCATCAATTAAATCTATTTAGAAGTTAGAGCTACGACAACCCGATAACAATTTTTACAAATTGTACTTAAGTCTATGCAAATGCTTCAATAGTATTCAGATGTATATTTAAAGAACCATAGCTACTTTGCCATTTTTCGCATGGTTTTTATAACAGAAAAAAAGAGAAATTAGAAAAAAACTTTAAGAATTTTCCTGATTCTGACAGTGTATTTATATGCTTCACTAGAGAAAAAAAAATTCAGAAAAAAATATGAGATTCTGAATGCTGTTCAGGGTGCTTGTGTGCCTATGGATATTAAAATGAATTGTTTTAGGGATGAGATTGAAAGAGAGAAATTATGGTGGTTAGTGATCACCAGAGCTTATCAAAAAGCTGTATTTTCATGTCCATGCATTTATCCAGATCTACAAAGAAGATTTTACTCTGATATAGTGGGAAAAGTACTCATTCTGAAGTCAGAGGACCCATGTTCAATTCCTCTCTCTAATGTGTGCCCTGGGCAAGTCATTTAACCTCAAAGGGTCTAAGAAGTCCTCAACAGGAATAGAAGGGGATTGGATCAGATGGCTTTTGAGGTTCCTAGAAGCTCTTGATTTATCGTCCTATGGCAATTTTCTATCATATGAAATAATTTAACTGCATAAAATCAGGGAATCATTTAATGTGAAAGCAAAATGTGCATATGTGGTAGTTGTCTGCTTACTCATTAATGTCTCCTAACAGAATATAAACTCCATAAGAGCAGGTTCTGGGTTTTGTCTGAAATTTGTCCCATCTAAGTATGTACCATGGATGCTCAATGATAATTTGATTGATTTTATTTAAAGAAATTTTAAAAATCATAATTAAAATTTTAAAGGTGGGTGTTCTTAACTTTTTTGTGTATCAAAACTCTTTTGACTATTTGGTGAAACTTGTGGACCCCTTCTCAGAATAATATTTCAAATGTGTAAAATAAAATACTTATGACTACCAAGGAAACCAGTTATATGGAAATACAGCTTTCAACAATTTTTTTTAAAGGGCATGGACTCTAGTTTAAGACCCTCTGACATAAGAAAATGTGTAAAATCATGAGATTAACTCAAACCAAGTGGAAGTTCATTCAGTCTCAATTTAAATGATTATGATACGTAAATTTAGATCAATTACACTGGATTTCCTTGGGATCTATATCATATACTTATCAAAGTCTTCCATATATAAGGAACAATGTCAATTTAAACACTGAATATATGCAATATATAGACCAGTGAGGTGCTATTTTAAAAATTCTATAAAAAAAGAGAAAAAAGTTCTGGAAATGTCCTCATGTAGAATATACCATGAGGTTTCTTACATCCTTAGCAAATGCCTTTGACTACCTTGATTAAACTATGAAAAGAGTAAAAACTAAAACCAAAAATCAGACCAGTCTTAGATAGTTAGAAAAAACTATTGATGGCTTATTAAGAACCATATTAACGAAATAAGGAAAGGTCTGAAGCAATTTTAATAAGCAGAAATGCATAGACAAAGGATCATTGTGAAAGTATTAACATACTAAAGGCCATGCATGAAAGGTAATATTTAAAGGGAAAAAAAAACCACCATGACTGCATTTTGGCTCTTCTGTTGAACACTTTCTGGAAAAGACAAGGGTTTTTCAAAGGCATTTAAAGGCATTTAGCCTTAAAACATTCACAATTCCTTTCAATGCCCTCAGCAGGACCAGAAAAGAGGGATTCAATTTTCAAAGATAATTGTGTCAGATAACTGTCTCATCCCTTTTCAGTCACAATCTGATAAATATCTAATTACTAGCCAAGAGATTTTAGACCCACACAGCTGGGCCTGAGAGAAGGCCAGAGGGAATGGCTTGGTCCTTCAAAACTATCAAGAAAAAAAAAACACTTGGATTGCAAATTAATTTCATTTTTTTAGGTAATGCATAATACATGTTTGTAGGTAGTAAATTATGGAGGGGGGGGACAAATAATTCCACAGTTGAAATTTCAATGTAATAACCTTTTCTTATAATTGAAATGTGTTTTATTCTCAAATATGACAAAACTATTCTCTTCAAAGCAATTGCTTTCTTTACATCATCACACGTTCAGAATGGAAAATACTTTTTTCAAACCCTAGACTAAGTTGCAATTGCAAGTTGCATGTGGTCTATTTTGTTTAGGTATGTTCATGTTACCATAACAAATATACTTTTGTGGAAAGAGAAGGAAAGAAATATTTATTAAGCATCTATAGGTACTGTGTGAAACACTTTACAAATTTTATCTCACTTGATCCTCAGAAGAACTCTATGATGGAGGTGCTACATTATCCTTATATTGCAGTTGAGGAGACGGGGACAGACAGAGTTTAAATGACTTGCCCAAGGTCACAGAACTTGTAACATCATATTTGAACGCATGTCTTCCTGATTCCAGTGCTTTTCTACTGTGCACCCTAGCTTTCTATTTTTACGTTGGAAAGATTTAATTAAACAAAGTCTCAGAAGATTTTGAGAAAATCAAAGTTTTGCCTTATTTGCACAAGGCTTTTGGAAAGAAATTATTGTTATTAATTAAAGATATAATATTTGTAAATACATTCAGACTTATTAAAGTCTTCCTCTAAATTTTTACTCTTATATCTTAGTGTGTCATATTTGATCTTGGGCTATTACAGGATTGAAGGTTATGTCTGTGTAGCAAAGTGTCTGGTAGGTTGTATAGTATTGGTTCATGATTCTATGCTTATTATCAGAAGACTAGCCTGGCTAAAGTCAAAGAACATTATGCCTCCCCAACTGGCCACTACGCAATTACTTTCTTTAGCCAAAAATAAATTCAAAAATAATCTTTAACATTGCTGGGGTTTGCACTCTGGTTTGGTGAAGGGAATTCCAACTTCGAAATAGCCAATCCCTAATGCACTAGAGACCTTAAATTAGCACAATGGACATACCATGCGTGTATATATGTATATGTATATTGTACTGTGTGCATACATACACACATACATATATACATGTATGCATGCGTACATATATGCCAAAATGAGTACATATAATTCATGGTAATGAAATGTATGCTTACATATCCTACTCCCTAGCTCAGAGTTGGATGACGTAATGGCTGCCACAGACTGATAAAATGGCCCAAGACAGAAAGCTTCCAATCTAAGAAGAAGACCACAAGGTTAAAGACTTGAGTAAATAGAAAAACCAAACAAAAAACAAAACCTTCAAATATAATGAGGCCGCACTACTGCTTAAGGGATACCAAGAGGTAAATAAATCCAGGAGAGTAACTCCACAAGTAAAATTACAGCTCAGAAAAAGCAACAGTGACCACAAGGCCTCCAAGAATGGGTAAAAGAAATGAAGCAAAATATGAAAATTGAAATAAGTGCTGAGAATGAAAAGTGTAAGGAAAATAAGTCAAAAGACCTAAAAATGAGAACATATAAGGTGTTTACCAACAAAAGCAATTCTTCCAATGTAGCTTAGGGTAGTTTTTCCTTAAACAGGATAAAATTTGTCCTTGCGATTTAATTGCATTGGGAACCAAAGCTTTAAAAAGCATTTTCTTAATGGGTTTTGCTGTCAATATATACAAAGGATAATAATTTTAAAGTTTACTTTACATCCTAGTGGTTTATTGGTTATTAAGTGTTTCAGCTATTTCTGTTGTTGCTGGCTTCTTTCAGGGTCACTAGCAATAGGGACACAGGCATGGTAGGAAGTTGAGAAGTAGAGAGAGAAGATGATACTGGGGGGAAGAAAAGAACTAGAAACTAAGGGGGTGTGTATCATTTGGGAAATGACTAAATAAACTGTGGTACATGAATAATAGAATATTAATGCATCACAAGAAATTATGAAAAAGATCATATCAAAGAATCCCGGGAAGCAGGAATAGATGCCACTTATGGAAAAGAATCTTCATTTCCTGTCCCTCCATCTTCTGTGAGCTCTACCAGTCACTTCCATTCCTTCTACTTCTGATATTTTCCACCCCACTGGACTTTCTACTTCTCCAGTTGTCTTTGTTCTGTCATGGATTCAGAATATTAAAAGCAATCTGGAAGATATCGAAGACTATATAGAGCCTAGAAAAGAAGAAAAATCGAAAGGTTGATGATGCAGTAGATTAAGTAAAATGTTGAAAAATGAAGGGAGGAGTGAAATAAATTTTCTTGCCATTAAAATGAAAGGAAAGTCATTAGACAAAAGTAACTATTACATAGAATGCCACCTATTACTAAAAATATTTTAAAGTAATTTTTAAAATTTAAATATTTTATTCTCTTTTATCTCTTTTTGACAAATATAAGTAATGTAAAGTAGTTGAGTTAGTCACTCTTGTGATAGGTGCAAGGTTAAACAGGATGGTATTTTTTAATGGCAATGCTCTGAAGGGTTACAACATGTATACAAAAAATAGATAAAACATAATTTGAGGAGAGATCACTAACTTCTAAGGGATTAAAAAGAAGACTCCCGATATGAGATGAAACCTCTTCTGTACTTTAAAAGAAACAAAGTATTCTTAGAAGTGCAGGGAAGAAGGGAATGTATTCCAAGTATGAGGAATAGCTAGTGAAAAAGCCTAGAGGTGGGAGATGGAACACCAAGTTTGAAGAAATGCTAGTAGACTTGTTTAACTAGACTCTTAAGTGTGTCATAGGGAAAATGGGATATGTTTAGGAAAATATCCTAGAGCCAGACTCCAAAAGGCCTTACATGCCAAGCTCAGGAGTTTACAAATTTTCCCAGGGATAATAAGGAGTAACTGAAGATTCTTGAGCAGGAGTATAATTTATTCATACATATAATTTGTCAAGATTACTTTGTATGTGTGTGTAATATATATGTATCATACATATGCACATGCATTTGTGTATATATATATATATATATACATACATACATATGCATACATACATGTATGTGAAGGACGAATTTAAGAAAGGAGTGTATCAAGGCAGGAAACCAAATTATAAAACTACTCTAAGAATCTGGAAGAGAGGCTATTGAATGGATGAGAGAAGAGAACATAGGTGAATGGTGCTGTGGAGGTAGAACTGACAATACTTGACAAATGCTTAGACTTGAGGAATGAAGGAGAGATGAAAGTCAAGGTGATTCTAAGAGTGAGAACCTGGATGATTGAAAGGATGGTAATAATTTCAACAGAAATATGAAGTTTAAACGTTCAGAGGTTTGGTGGAGGAAGGTAAAAAAATTTCTTTTTTAAAATGTCGAGATTCAAGTATCTACAAGTCATCCAGAAGAAAGTGTTCGGGAGGCAGCTGGTAAATCATGATAGGAACTCAGGAGAAGAATTTAGAACTGGATATATTGATTCAGGAGTCATCTATATAGAGATGGTAATTAAATGCATGGGAGCTGATGAAATCACTGAGTGAAAATGATAAGAAAGAAAAGAGCACAGAACAGAGACTTGAAATTACAGAGATGGCTTCTGTATTTTATATATATGATGAAACAAGCATACTTAAGAGGAAAAAAAGAATAAATAGATAGAAGTCCATAAATACTAAGGAAAAACAGAATATCCAAGAGAAGAGTTGTCAAGTTTGAGTTTCTTAAGTTTCAGAGAAGGATGAGGCAAAGAAGCTATAGTAAGCATTTGACTGATTTTTTAAAAATCAAATGTTGTATTGCTATATACTGTTTCTTATACAACAACCACTTCCCAATAAACTTATCTCCTATTTTATTCTTCCTTACAAAACCAAAACAAGACAAAACAGAAACACTTAAGCAGAATCATTAAATAAAGCACCTTGGTTGCCAGAATATGTAATAATTTATACCCTCACTTCACCATTTCTCAAAAGATATGAAGGAAGTGTATTCCAACATCATTCATCAGGTTCTAACGTTTGTCAATGTATTTGATCTGAATTATTCTTTTGGTTTTCTCTT
This sequence comes from Trichosurus vulpecula, assembly GCF_011100635.1. Classification (NCBI taxonomy): domain Eukaryota; kingdom Metazoa; phylum Chordata; class Mammalia; order Diprotodontia; family Phalangeridae; genus Trichosurus; species Trichosurus vulpecula. The sequence goes on along the minus strand of NC_050576.1, from coordinate 419,384,110 downwards.
CATTAAGGCTATTATATTTATCACATATTTTTCTCTTGGCTCTAAATCACTTCATATAAGTCTTCCCACATTGTATGAATTCCAGTTATTTTTCTTTATGATATTATAAACAATATGTTACATCTATATCCTATGCTTTATTCTTTCACTTTCCAATCCATGGACACATACGTTGTCCAAATTTGCTTTTTTTTATTTTCAATGTTACTGTTATGAATATTTTTATATACATGGAACCTTTCTTTCTGACATTAATCTTCTTGGGACATATGCTCAATATTAGGTTTAAATGTCATGAACAGTTTAGTAACTTTGATAGCTTTTCTTGCAAAATTGCAAACTATTTTCTGGAGTAATTAGAAGTAGCTCATTGTAGTTAGAGGGGGCATTGACTCTGGACTTAGAAAAAAATTTAGTTCTAAAGCTTATAATCCATGTGACCGTAGGCTTAACTTCCTTGAACCTCAGTTTCCTGATCTTTAAAATGAGTATATTCAATTATGTAATCTTTGAAGGTTTATGGTCATATGACCCTATGAATCCCCAATTCTTCCACTGAACTATTAATATGTGGGTCTGCATATATTTCCATAATGCATTGCTATCCTATGGACCTATACACACATATGTATACATATATTTATGTTAATTTCTTGCATATTTAAGACTTCAGACTTCATCTAGCAATGTTAGATGCTGCTCTTTCCATAAACAATAACTTCTCTTCTTGTTTTAGTTAATTTTGTTTGTGCAAAAACCTTTTAATTTTTTTAATAATTTATTATCAAAGTAGTAAGTTTTGTCTTTTTCAATCACCTCTATTTGTTTTATGTATTCTTCTCCTAATCTTACTTGTGGAAGATAAACTATTCCACTCTCCTTGAATTTTTTTATAATTTTTAAACTTTTTTATGTTTTAATAATATCCATTCTTTGGCTTTTGGGTCTTGTTTATTTAACTGGTCCATACATCTGCTTTTCTATTGTTGTTTTTCATATATTTTTTCAGTCACATTGAAATCTTTGTTACCTGATTTGGGGTTTTCTTGACAAAGATATTGGAACAATTTACTATTTCTTTTTCCAGCTCATTTTAAAGATGAAATTTAGGCAAAAAAGTTAAGTGACTTGCTCAGGGTCACACAGGGAATAAGTGTCTGAGGCCAGATTTGAACTCAGGAAGATGATTCTTTCTGACTCCAGGCCTGGTACTCTACTGCTCATTCATTTTAATTTTCTTTTAGTGTCCACATTCCAGAAATGTTTTGAAATTTTAACGTGTAATGAAGAACAAATATATTTTATCTGTAAGTAAACATGAATCCAAATGAAATAAATGTCTCATTTTTCAAATTCAACCACATATATTTTTCTGATTGTGATAAAAGGGAATTAGTAGATGTGCATCTAAAACCTGTGGTACTGGAAGTCAGCACATTACACATATTAAGATCATTTTTCTTTACCATGGGCAATGTATGACCTGAAAACCATGTATTGCTTCAACTTTTTGAGTCTAACTTAGCTCATCTTATTTATTTTTTTTCTCTTCTGTTTACATCAACTTTCATATCTATCATCACTCGAAGTATGCACACTAAAATGCACACCACTCTAGTTGGTTGCTATTTGGAAAATTTTGGTCATTTAAGGTCACTATTCACTATTCATCAAGCACAGAGACAAACAACTTTCTACACATTTCCCTGACAAACAAAATATAAGAATATGATTCTTAGCTTCCTTAGCTCTAATGTGAAGGATTTGGAATAGATGCTTTGTAAAAGTCTTCCTAGCTTCTTAATCTTGTGGTTTCATGATTTTAAATTTTAATATTATGATAAAGTAGAAATGGGCCATGTTTAGTTTTCCAAAATATTTGTATTTTATAAATTATAAGTATTTTTATTTTTCTTGTATCTCTATGTGAAGAAAAACATCAGGGTTGTTTAACTGCTTAACGCAGGATGAAAACTAAGATTTCTACCTAACATGAAAAATACTGGGCATGGTCTTCCCGCAACTACTATTACCCTCTTTCCTTGACTATATTGTATTTGCCTTGTGTGTTTTTTTACAAAATTGTTTAGAATATACTTACATATGTATATATTTTGTTTCCCCACTATTATGCAAGCTCCTTGAGAGTAGAAATTATTTCATTCTTTGTATCTCTGTCCCTAGAAGCCGACCTACTGCCTGGAACAAAGTAAGTTCTTAATAAATTCTCACTGACGGCTCAACCATTTGATAAAAGATTTTCCTCCCATGCAGCCCTGCCCTGCGCTCATTCCTTCCTTCTCTCTCTCTCACTTTGGCCTCTTCCGGTTGGTGGAGCACCTGTTAGTGCAGGCTGCGGTGTAAAAATGGCTAAGTCTAAGAACCATACCACCCACAACCAATCATGAAAATGGCACAGAAATGGCACCAAGAAACCCAGGTCACAGGGAAACAAGTCTCTGAAAGGTGCTGACCCCAAGTTTTTGAGAAACATGCACTTTGCCAAGAAACACAAGAAGGCTGAAGAAGATGCAGGCCAACAACACCAAAGCCATCAAGGCCAGAGCAGAGGCCATCAAGGCCCTGAGCATCAAAGCCTCCAAGGCCAAGCTCCTCAGGCCCAAGGTCCCCAAGGCCAGTGCCTGGAGTGCTGGCCACAAGATGGCCAGCAAGCATCCAGGCCCTAGGGTCGGCATCAAATGTCCAGGCTCCAGGATCATGAAGCCTGACTCTAAGGTTGCCCGAACCACTGACCCCAAGGCTGCCAAGTCCACTGACCCCCAGGCTGCCAAGCCCACTGACCCAAAGTCCTCTAAGTCTGCTGCCAAGGTCTGTAAGCCTGATCCTAAGGCTACCAAATCTGTCCCCAAGGCCACCAAATCTGATGTTAAGGCCCCCAAGTCCGGTCCCAAGGTAGCCAAGTCCAATTCTAAGGCCACAAAGCCCAGTGATTCCAAGTCAGCTAAGTCTACTGTCCCCAAGGCCACCGAGTCCAAACCCAAGCCTAGTCCCAAGCCTTCAAAATAGATGCTTCAGGACAGAAGGACTCGTTTAAACCCTAAACCACCATTTTTTTTTTCCCAGCCAGGGTATGATTATTCACTGTTTTGTAAAAATAAAGGAAATGGTGAGTCACAAGAAAAAAAACACTATTTGATAAAAGCTGAGGGTTAGCATTAGAAAGTCATGGAATAATATATGGTGGAATGAGGAAGAAGAAATTAGAGTATAGAGTACCTCAGAAACCAATTTGAAGAAATTGGACTTTATTCTCAGGGAACAAGATAGTCAATGAAGATTTTGGATCATGGCACAGATATAATGAAAGTTATATTTTAAGAAATCAATCTGGTAATAGTGTGTAGGATAAGTTAAAATACTAAACTGTGCAGGATAGACTGAAATTTGAAGAGACTAGAGTAAAACAGAATAGTTAGGAAATTAACAAAGTAATTAAAATATTAAATAATGAGTGGGTAGACGAACAAAAAATTAACACAAGAAATATTTCAAAGGAAGGCAACACAGAACTTAGGGACTGATTACATGTGAGTTGAAAGACTCAGAATTCAGTGTGGCCATAGTTTTGTATTTTTTGTTGTTTAACAATGGAAGAAAAAACCTTTAATTGGTATAACTATACTGAATTTTTCATGGTGAGGAAAAGCAATGTGATGATAATGATAAGAAAGATGTCGCAATTTCTCATTAACCCAAATCAGAAAGGAAATTCAAGAAATAAACCATTTCTTTATTTTACTGCCTACCACATCCCGTCAGGCTCTCTACAGAGTTAAACTTCTTGGACATATTGGGGATGGCTTTTTTTCTTGGATATTTTACCACCAATTTGATCTTTAATTTCTCAAAATCTTAAAAGCTCAAAGCTCAGTTTTCCTTCTGGAAAACCCTAATGATCATATCTCGATTACTAGTTTATTATTATTATTAATAATAATAATCATCTTCATCATTTTTATTACAGGATAAATAATAAGGATCTCCTCCTCAGTATGTCCAGATTGTGTGATTCATCAGTTAGCCCTGAATGTCATTTATTCAATTCCGCACTTAAGAGTATCTTTTCTATTATTCTTGTATGAGGAATAAGAATCTTCCCCATGAAGGCAGAGTTGCTCCACTATGAGTCCCCTAATACCATTTATCTCTCTTAGTCATTTCCTTCTTCAAGAAGCCATCTGGGACATTTGCTATAAGCCTACCTAGCTACCCCAAAGGAAGATGAAAAATAGAAGAACAAGTAAAATGAAAGAGAAAATCCCTGTCTGAAATTAAAAAAAAATCTGAATAGAAACTGACTGGGAGGCACATCTGGACACATGGAAAATAAGGAGCTAAAAGGCATGGATTTACCCTGAGCCAGCCAAGAATAGGAAGCAGTCATTTGGTCAAGAAGGGAGAGTAGAAGTGTTTCCTCAGACACCTAAAAAGCCTTCTTAAGTATAGAGTGGTGTTATGGTAAGAACAGAAAATTTAAAATAGCTTTGAGGCAGTCTGGCTTCTACCTAAATCCTCTAATATGATTAGCTTAGTGGTCTGAGACAACCCCAAAACTAACTTACTTCAATAGTCAAGAGTGGATATGAATGGCAATGGAGTTATGAAGACCTATCTGGAGGACAGTGAAGGAAGTGAACAGCAGAAAACATTAAAACCTGATTTTCTGTCTAAATGGAGTTTCATTTAAAGTTTGCTTCTATCATTCAGTCATTTCAGTCCTAATCCAGCTCTTTATGACTCCATTTGGAGTTTTCTTGGCAAACATACCTGAGTGATTCACCATTTTCTTCTGCAGCTCGTTTTACAAATGAGGAAACTGAAGAAATTTGGTACTAGAAGTCAGGAGAAAAACAGGGTTAAGTGATTTGCCCAGGGTCACACAGCTACTAAGTGTCTGAGGCCAGATTTGAATCCTGAATGTAGGACTAGAACTTTATTCATCTAGAGTACAGTGAGAGGACTACATCAGTCTCTGGGGTGAAAGGAAAGGAGGCCACCTGGAAGGGGAAATGGGGCACCTTCTACTTCTAATGTACACAGGCATGCATTCCTTCTGTGTCCTTTACTGTCTAAAAAATTTCCAAAACGATTCTATGATGATACCTTACTGTCTAAAAAAATTCCAAAATTGTCCTATGATGATGAGATTGAAAGCGAAAAAAGTTGATGACACCACCGAGGTAGTGTCACCTATCAAAGATACCAGATTTCACCTGGGATTTGCAAAATGAAGGAGATAAGCAATAGCTCTCCCAAGTGAACTTTCTCTTTTACGTCAATGGGAGATGGTATGGGACAAGCTGGAGAAGAGAGGATTTAGGCCAGACAAGGAGGAGGAAATCACATAGGGGATTGGAGGGGTTTGAATTAATGAAGTAGGTCAAAGGTTGAATTTTGGGAGGAGAAATACAATAATGTGTTGGAGAAATTGAGGATAATTTTTACTAACACCTTGTAATACTTCATTTCCACCCAAGTACATGTTGAAACAAATATTAACATTTGTTTTTTTTCTTAAGTTTTCAGTTGCAAATTCTATGCCCCCCTCCTCCCTCCCTAAGAGGGTAAGCAATCAGATAAAGATTATACATGTGCAATTATGTAAAACATTTCAACATTAGTAATTTTGCGCAAGAAGACTAGAATAAACAAAAGAATGAAAGAAAGTGAAAAATAGCATGCTTCAGACCATATTCAGGTAGTATCAGTTATTTCTCTGGAGGCAGAGAACACGTTTCATCACTCATCCTTTGGAATTGTCTTAGGTCATAGTATTGCTAAGAATAGCCAAGCCAACCACAGTTCTTCATTGTACAATATTGTTGTACAACATTGTGTACAATGTTGTCCTGGTTCTGCTCACTTTACTTTGCATCAGTTTGTGTTAAGTCTTTTCCAGGTTTTTTTGAAATCATCCCATTTGTCATTTATTATAGCACAATAATATTCCATCAGAATCGTATGCCACAGCTTATTTAGCCCTTCCTCAATTAATGGATATCACTTCAATTTCCAATTCTTCGCCATCACAAAAATAGCTGCTACAAATACTTTTGTACAAATAGGTCCTTTTCCCTTTTTGGATGTCTTTGGGATATAGACCTAGCAGTAGTAATATTGAGGATAATTTGGAAGAAAACAATCTCTTAGGCCAACATGCTGGTTCAGATTCTACTTTGTAAGTTGAAAGAGAAGCAGGACTGATAATGATAAATGATGTTATAAAAGGAAAACCAAAAATGATCATTGAGTAGACCCTGAAGTGACAGATTCAAGAAGGATAAGAATAAGTTATTTGGTAATAAGATATAGCAGAGATAAATAAGAAAAAATGAAACAATTATAGTCATTCACCTCCCTCTCGCCCTAACAGATTTGGGCCCCAGAGGGGTGGCTGCTACTAATTTTAGAGTTATCTTAATACTAGCTCATGAGCCCCCATCACTATGCTTCCCCTCAATAATCAGCTAATAGATCAGGTCATTAGACAAAGCATTTGCTCAAATGTCAGTAAAAACAATATTAAGAAAATATTTTAATCAAGAGTTTGCTTTTCCAAAAATATATAGGGAGAGAATGAGCTTAAATTGCAGTAGTGGTGAAGTATATGCATACAGAATATATGTGGCTAGCTAACAGTTTCAGAATAGTGGGTCTTGATGTTTATTTCTTTATGGGGTCCTGGTAATGTTTGCTGCAAAGTACAGTATCAGTGATAGATAAATGGGTCTCTTGCTCAGCTATGTTGGCTCATCACTGGACTTGGCTGTTGCTGGATGGTACTGGGTAGACCATATTGTCTGGGCTCCCCAATGCTGTCAAGCAGACCACTGCCATAGAACTATTGTTGCCAGTGATTCCTAATGTTATTTTAAGCTTAAGATGCCTCCTTCTTCTAAACGCTGATGCAGAGTTATAAATAATTCAAGGGAGTTACTACAGCTTCATCTTATTTGAAGTTTCTTTCTTTTGAATATATTTTCCGTCCATTTTTTTTCTTTATAAGCTCTTAACTGTCCAAATTGATAGCAATTTCTCCTTTTGCAATTCTAAGATAAGGGAGGGGGGTTGATAGGGAGGGAAAATTGAGGGAGATAGTCTTCAAAAGCAAAACTCTTTTGAGGAGGGGAAGGGAGAAGGGAGAAATAAAAGTGTAAACAGGGAGGGAAATAGGATGGAGAAAAAGACAAAGATAATAATCATACCTGGGAATGTGAATGGGATGAACTCTTCCATAAAACAGGAGGATAGCTGAATGGATTAAAAACCATAATCCTACAACATGCTGTTTGCAAGAAACACATCTGAAACAGGGGGATATGCACAGGGTAAAGGCAAAAGGCTGGAGTAGAATGTATTATTCTTCAGCTGAAATGAAAAATGCAGGGGTAGCATTCCTAATCTCCAACAGAGGAAAAGCAAAGATAGATCTAATTAAAAGAGATAAGGAAGGAAACTATATTTGGCTAAAAGCCACCATAGATATTGAAGTAATATCATTACTTAACATATATGCACCAAGTGGTACAGCATTCAATATCTTAGAGGAGATGTTAAGGGAGTTACAGGAAGAAATAGACAGCAAACTATACTAGTGGGGGACCTCAACCTCCCCCTCTCTGAACTTGTAAAATCTAACCTCAAAATAAGAAAGAAATTAAGTAGGTGAATAGAATTTTAGAAAAGGCAGACAGGACAGACTTCTGGATAAAACTGAATAAGGATAGAAAGGAATATACCTTTTACTCAGTGGTACATGGCACATATACAAAAATTGACCATGTACTAGGGCATAAAAACCTCTCAATCTAGTACAGAAAGGCAGAGATAGTCAATGCATCCTTTTCAGATCGTGATGCAATAAAAATTATTTGTAATAAAGGACCATGGAAAGATAGACTAAAAACAAATTGGAAACTAAATAATCTAATTCTCAAGAATGAGTGGGCCAAAGAACAAATCATAGTAACCGTCAATAACTTCGTTCAAGAGAATGACAATAATGAGACAATATACAAAGATTTCTGGGATGCAGCAAAAGCAGTTTGTAGGGGAAATTTTATATCTCTGAATGCTTATATGAATAAAATAGAGGAAAATGAGATGAATGAATTGGGCATGAAACTTAAAAATCTAGAAAAAGGGAGGGGCGGAGCCAAGATGGCGGCTGGTAAGCACGGACTAGAGTGAGCTCCGTACCCGAGTCCCTCCAAAAACCTATAAAAATGGCTCTGAACCAATTCTAGAATGGCAGAACCCACAGAACAGCAGAGGGAAGCAGGGCTCCAGCCCAGGACAGCCCGGATAGTCTCTGGGTGAGCTCTATTCCACACGGAGCTGGGAGCTGGGAGCTGGGAGCTGGGAACGGAGTGGAGCAGAGCCCAGCCTGAGCGGTGTGGACGATCCAGACCAGAGGCCGGGCGGAGGGGGCCCTAGCGCCCTGAATACGTGAGCAGTTACCAGACCCCTCGACCCACAAACACCAAAGACTGCGGAGAAGGTTAGTGGGAAAAGCTGCGGGAGTGGAAGGAGTTCGCGGTTCGGCTTCCAGCCCCGGGGGCAGCGGAGGTGGGGCAGCTACAGCTGTTGTTACTTCCGGCTCCAGGCCCACCTGGTGGGGGGAATTAAGTGGCGGATCACAGCAGGGGTGCACAGCCTGCCGAAGATCTGAGCCCAGTCTGGACTGGGGGTCCTTGGGGAAGGAGGAGTGCGGCTCTGACAGAGCTGGCACCTCCCCCCCAAACGTAGAACATAGAACTCTGTAATCTACAAGCAGTCATACCCCACTGAAAAACTCAAGGGTCAAGTTAGTTGGTTGGGAATATGGCCAGGACGCGAAAACGCGCCCAGATTCAGTCTCAGACTTTGGATTCTTTCTTTGGTGACAAAGAAGACCAAAACATACAGCCTAAAGAAGACAGCAAAGTCATAGAGCCTACAACCAAAGCCTCCAAGAAAAACATGAACTGGCCCCAGACCATAAAAGAACTCAAAAAGGATTTGGAAAAGCAAGTTAGAGAAGTAGAGGAAAAATTGGGAAGAGAAATAAGAAGGATGCGAGAAAGCCATGAAAAACAAGTCAATGACTTGCTAAAGGAGACCCAAAAAAATACTGAAAAATACACTGAAGAAAACAACACCTTACAAAATAGACTAACTCAAATGGCAAAAGAGCTCCAAAAAGCCAATGAAGAGAAGAATTCCTTGAAAGGCAGAATTAGCCAAATGGAAAAGGAGGTCCAAAAGACCACTGAAGAAAATACTACTTTAAAAATTAGATTGGAGCAAGTGGAAGCTAGTGACTTTATGAGAAATCAGGATATTATAAAACAGAACCAGAGGAATGAAAAAATGGAAGACAATGTGAAATATCTCCTTGGAAAAACCACTGACCTGGAAAATAGATCCAGGAGAGATAATTTAAAAATTATTGGACTACCTGAAAGCCATGATCAAAAAAAGAGCCTAGATACCATCTTTCAGGAAATTATCAAGGAGAACTGCCCTGATATTCTAGAGCCACAGGGCAAAATAGAAATTGAAAGAATCCATCGATCGCCTCCGCAAATAGATCCCAAAAAGAAATCTCCTAGGAATATTGTAGCCAAATTCCAGAGCTCCCAGATCAAGGAGAAAATACTGCAAGCAGCCAGAAAGAAACAATTTGAATATTGTGGAAACCCAATCAGAATAACCCAAGACCTGGCAGCTTCTACATTAAGAGATCGAAGGGCTTGGAATGCGATATTCCGGAGGTCAATGGAGCTAGGATTAAAACCTAGAATCACCTACCCAGCAAAACTGAGTATCATGTTCCAAGGCAAAATATGGACTTTCAATAAAATGGAGGACTTTCAAGCTTTCTCAGTGAAAAGACCAGAACTGAATAGAAAATTTGACTTTCAAACACAAGAATCAAGAGAAGCATGAAAAGGTAATCAAGAAACGGAAATTGCAAGGGACTTACTAAAGTTGAACTGTTTTGTTTACACTCCTACATGGAAAGATGATGAGTATGATTCATGAGACCTCAGTATTAGGGTAGTTGAAGGGAATATGCATATATATATATGCATATATATAAGTTTATGTATATATATAAGTGAATGTGTATGTATGCATGTATCTATGTGTATATGTATGTATGTGTATGTATGTGTATATATATATATATGTAAAAGAAAGAGAGCAGATACAGGGTGAGTTGAGGATGAAGGGAAGATAGCTAAAAGAAATAAAATGAAATTAAGGGATGAGAGAGTAACTTACTGAGAGAGGGTGATAGGGAGAGATAGAATGGGGTGGATTATCTCCCATAAAGGTGGCAAGAGGAAGCAGTTCTAGGAGAGGAGGGGAGTGGGCAGGTGAGGGGGGAATGAGTGAACCTTGCTCTCATCAGATTTGGCCTGAGGGGGAATACCATACATACTCAGTTGGGTATCTTACCCCACAGGAAAGAAGAGGGAGGAAGATAAAAAAAAAAATAAAAGGCAGGGGGATGATGGAGTGGAGGGCAGATGGGGGTGGAGGTAATCAAAACAAACACTTTGGAAAGGGGACAGGGTCAAGGAAGAAAATTCAATAAAGCGGGATGGGTTGGGAAGGAGCAAAATGTAGTTAGCCTTTCACAACATGAATATTGTGGAAGGGTTATACATAATAATACATGTGTGGCCTAGGTTGAATTGCTCAACTTCTTAGGGAGGGTGGGTGGGAAGGGAAGAGGGAAGGGAATTTGGAACTCAAAGTTTTAAAATCAGATGTTCAAAAACAAAAAAAACTTTTTGTATGCAACTAAAAAATAAGATACACAGGCAATGGGGTGTAGAAATTTATCTTGCCCTACAAGAAAGGAAGGGAAAAGGGGATGAGAGGGGAGGGGGGTGATAGAGGGGAGGGCTGACTGGGGAACAGGGCAACCAGAATATACGCCATCTTGGAGTGGGGGGAGAGGGCAGAAATGGGGAGAAAATTTGTAATTCAAACTGTTGTGAAAATCAATGCTGAAAACCAAATATGTTAAATAAATAAATTGCATTAAAAAAAAATCTAGAAAAAGAACAAATTGAAAATCCCCATTTAAATACCAAATCAGAAATACTGAAAACCCAAAGAAATATTAATAAAATGGAAATTGAGAAAACTATTGAGCTAATAAATAAAACTAAGAGCTAGTTTTATGAAAAAAACCAATAAAATTGATAAACCTTTGTTCAATTTGATTTAAAAAAAGAAGAAAATCAAATTACCAGCATCAAAATTGAAAAGGGTAAATTCACCTCCAATAAAGAAAAAATTAAAACAATAATTATGAATTATTTTGCTCAATTCTATGCCCATAAATTTGATGATCTTAGGGAAATGGATGAGTTTTTACAATAATATAAATTGCCCAGATTAACAGAAGAGGAAGTAAAATACCTAAATAACCCCACCTCAGGAAAAAAAATTGAACAAGCCATCAAGGTAGTCCCTAGGAAAAAATCTCCAGCACCAGATGGATTTACATGTGAATTTTATAAAATATTTAAAAAACAATTAATTCCTATACTTTATAGACTATTTGGAAAAAATAGGCAAAGGAGTCCTACCAAATTCTTTTTATGATGCAAATATGGTACTAATACCCAAACCAGGAAGGGTCAACACAGAGCAAGAAAATTATAGACCAATTTCCCTAATGCATATTGATGCAAAAATTTTAAGTAAAATATTGGCAAAAAGATTACAGCAACTTAACATGAGAGTAATATAATATGACTAGGTGGGATTTACTCCAGGAATGCAAGGCTGGTTGAATATTAGGAAAACTATCAGCATAATTGATCATATCAACAGCAAAACTCACAGAAACCATAGGATTATCTCAATAGATGAAGAAAAATCTTTTGACAAATTATAACACCCAATCCTAGTGAAAACACCAGAAAGCACAGGAAAAAAAATGGAGTCTTCCTTAAAATCATAAGAAGCATCTACCTAAAACCATCAGCAACCATTATATGTAATGGTGATAAGCTAGATGCATTTCCAATAAGATCAGAGGTGAAACAAGGATGTCCGTTATCACCCCTATTATTCAATTTGGTACTAGAAATGAAATAAGGGAAGAAAAAGAAATTGAAGGTACTAGGATAGGCAAAGTAGAAACTAAGTTATCACTCTTTACAGATGATATGATGATTTACTTAGAGAATCCTAGAGAATCAAGTAAAATACTACTTGAAATAATAAATAACTTTAGCAAAGTTGCAGGATATAAAATAAACCTACATAAATCCTCTACATTTCCATATATTACTAACAAAGCCCAACAGCAAGAGATAGAAAGAGAACTTCCATTTAAATTTACTGTGTACATTATAAAATATTTGGGAGTCTACCTGCCAAGACAAACTGAGGACCTATATGAACACAATTACAAAAAACTTTTCAGACAAATAAAGTCAGAACTAAATAAGTGGAAAAACATCAGTTGCTCATGGTTAGGCTGAGCTAGTATAGTAAAAATGACAATTTTACCTAAATTAATTTACTTATTCAGTGCCATACCAATCAACTACCAAAAAGTATTTTACAGAGCTGGATAAAATAATAACAAAATTCATCTGGAGGAATAGAATGTCCAGAATATCAAGGGAATTAATGAAAAGAAACACTAGGGAAGGTAGCCTAGCCATAGCAGATATTACACTGTACTATAAAGCAGTAGTCATGACAACTACTTGGTACTGGCTAAGAAATAGAGTGGTGGATCAGTGGAACAGGTTAGGTGCACAAGGTACAGTAGCAAATGAGTATAGTAATCTACTCTTTGATTACCTCAAAGAGTCTAGCTTCTGGGTAAATGATTCACTATTTCACAAAAACTGCTGGCAAAACTGAAAAATGGTATGGCAGAAACTGGTCATAGGCCAATATCTTATATTGTACGTCAAAATAAAATCACAATGGGTCCATGATCTAGGTATAAAGGCTGATACTATAAGCAATTTGATAAAGCAAGGAATAGTTTACCTGTCAGATTTATGGAGAAGTGAGGAATTTATGACCAAACAAGAGATAGAGAGCATTACAAAAAGCAAAATGGATAATTTTGATTATGTCAAATTGAAAAGTTTTTGTACAAACAAAGCCAAAGCAACTAAGATTAGGAGGGAAGCAGAAAACTGGGAAAGAATTTTTACGAACAGTGCCTCTGACAAAGGCCTCATCTCTAAAATATCAGGGAACTGAGTCAAATCTATAGGAATACAAGTCATTCCCCAATTGAGAAGTGATCAAAGGATATAAACAGGTAGTTTTCAGAGGAAGAAATTAAAGATATCTATAGGCATATGAAAAAATGCTCTAAATCACTATTGATTAGAGAAATGCAAATCAAAACAACTCCGAGGTATCACATCTCTCCTGTCAGATTGGCTAACATGGAAAAACAGGAAAATCATAAATGGTGGAAAGGATTGGGAAAATTGGAACATTGTTACATTGTTGGTGGAGTTGTGAACTGATCCAGCCATTCTGGAGACCAATTTGGAACTATGTTCAAAGGGCTAAAAGATGTACATGCTCTTTGACCCAGCAATACCACTTCTAAGGCTGTATCCCAAAGAGATCATAGAAGTGGGAAATGGACTTGTATGTACAAAAATATTTATAGCAGCTCTTTTTGTGGTAAAGAACTGGAAATCAAGGGGATGCCCAGCAATTGAGGAATGGCTAAATAATTTGTGGTATATAAATGTAACAGAATACTGTTGTGCTATAAGAAATGGGAAACAGACTGACTTCATGATAACCGAAAGACCTACATGTTCTGATGCTGAGTGAGGGGAGCAGAACCAGGAGAAGATTATGCATGATTACAGACACATGGTATCTATGATGACTAATTTTGATGGACCTGTCTCTTCTCAGAAATACAAGGTTCAAAGACAACCCATGATGGAAAAAGCAATTCACCTCCTGAGAAAGAATTATAGAGTCCTAATGCAGATTGAGGCAAACTATTTGCTGTCTCTTTTTATTCTTCTTTTTTGGTTTTGTTTCTTCTTTCTCATGATTCATTCCATTGGTCATAATTCTTCTTTACAACTTGACCATAATGTGAAGGTTTTATGTAGAACCTATATCAGAGTGCATAGCATCTAGGGGGGTGGGGGAGAGGAGAGAGAGGGGGAGAAAATTTGGAACTCAAAAACTTGTGGAACGGAGTGTTGCAAACCAAAAACAAAAATAAATTTAATTAAAAATAACTAATCATTAAAGTAACAGAAAAAATTCAAAAAAGAATAGAATCTAAACTACATTTTTCTGAAAGTTGCTCAAAATAATTTCGCAGAACCAGCAAGATGAAAACATAGAAAACAAATAGAACTCGGCATTTTTTTTATTGAGAAAAGTCAGATTCAAGTTACCAGACATATTCTCATCAAACTTGAGACTCTGTCAATATATATGTAAAAAGAATATCACCAATCCTGTTTTAATTGCACAGGATTATTCATTCACTTATAAGAAAACAGAAAAGAGAAGGTCGATGTTAGAGCTCTAATTCTACAGTCTATTTTGGAGGGTGGAGGCATATAGTTAAGGGTTGATGAGCAGTAGCACTTTAGAATTATGTCTAAAATTAATAACATTTTGATTTTTAATTTTATCTTGCATGCCTATTATCCTTTTATCTTTTCTCTTATTATACTTGCGTATTTGAATGCTTGTACTTGTCAATGGAAATTAAAATACTGTTCCTTTGAAGAAGATTTTAAGTAGAAAGCATTTATTTTTTATCTGAGTCAGTGCTTCCACATCTTTTAAAATACAATACCAGAACAATTAGAACTTATCAAAAAATAGATTTCAATTTTGTGTAGGAGAATGGAGGAAGAATGTGAGTAATATAATATCAAAAAACAGTCACAGTCATTAAAGGAGAAAATGTTTACAGAGAACTTTGCAAAAAATCTATCAAAAATTATCCCTAAGTCACATTGTATAAGTCTTTCATATCACACATATCACACATCACACTGCATTTCTGGTCAAGTAAATTTTTTTATGTAACCTTATTAAAAATAGAAATGCTTGTGTAGTCAAAAAAGGAACTCAAGATAGTACTTATGATTTTTTCTTTATTTAGTGTTCTGTCTTTGCTCAGTACATTGTATGATTTATGTGTGCTCATCAAACACACAAACTGATATGTATCCTAAAAATAAAGCATACAATATTTTATACTCACTCTGTTATTCTTCCTCATAGTAAATGAACCTGAAATGATAAACTTTTGGGAGGGAATTACACAAATGATTCATTTTTTTTGTGTATCTTAATTGCCTATGAGATTTCATTATTATGAAACAATCATGTTTGTGCAGTTGCAGTGCTAGAAATACATCTTACACTTTAGTAATTTTAATGACCCAATAAGATAGCCAACATTTGCCCTTGAAACATAAAGTCAAATTTTCTTTTGTATGCAGGTATCAGTTTCACATTTACTATAGATGTTATAAATTAGATTTTTGAATTTAGAGATGAATCCAACCTTCTCAACTTATACATAAAGATACATATGTAAATGAAAGGATGACCTATTTATGGCAATCTGTTTCATTTTGTATGCTCATGAATATCTAATGTCTTCAAGTTACGACCATTATTTGAAAGGAGTCGTTGCATTGAATGATTGCAACCTGATTACACAGTTAATAGCCATATGATGCTTCCAACACAACAACTAAAATCCTTTTATGCAGCTGATCAATCCAATGGGGAACAGCATCATTTAAAAAGTTCCTTGGAGTTTTGAATAACAAAACCTAAAGTTAAAATTTTTCATTTTCCAAATTGTATTTTAACACCATGTAGTTAGACAAGTTAGTGAGTCTAACAGCCTAGAGCACTTCCTTCAAAGAAGGAATCATGCATCTGGCTAATACATACAGCTACTTCCCTCCCCTCAAGAAGTATTTGAATAAAAATTGCTTTGCTTTTGGATAATGTTTTGAAAGCATATGAGAATTAAGGACTAGTTTTTTCATCATACATTACCATGGTCTTGCAAAGAAAATGGAGGCTTATTCTGGGATGATATTCACTAGCTTTCAATTTTTTCCTACTTATTGCTTTTTACTCAACTAATTATACTGTCCTTTCAAACTATAAAAGAGGTTTGTGAATTTGGTATATTCAAGTCATAATAAAGATGCTGGAAAAGGAACTGAATTTCCAGAGGCCAAAGTATACATCAAATAGAGGATAAATATAACAGATGGACTGAGAGAAACAGTGAAGTCAGGAAATTAGGCACGGAAAGGCATTCTACTTTGGGATAGGCTCTACGATCATTAGCTTTGTTCAGTATCACTTCTAGCCTCAGACTGTAATGATTGATCTGTAAGAAATGAGTACATTTCAGCTGCCATGTGTCCTTATGTCCAATGTTGGCTCTGCCATTTTGCCCTCATTGATTTTTCTTTCATTTAAACAAATGAAGTATTCTTCCCTACCTCTTGCTTTTCAAAGATTCACTTGTCAGAATCATATATTTTTCAGATTTTGGAAATTTAACCGAAAGTAATGAGTCCTTAAACAAGGAATACAAAAGAGGCAAGAAACAGCTTCACTAAGCAAATACTTATCTTTGCCAAACACAGTTACCACCACCAAGGGCAACATAAGTTTAAAATATAAACTCTTTTTTAAACTTTTAGGTAGGAGGATGGTCAAAGGTTGTGAGTATAACAGCCTTATAAAACAGTGATAATCTGCAAAGGATTTCAAAATATTCATAGAGAATTTTGTAAGAAATTCAACAAAAGGAAATCATCCACATTCCACATATGAGAATGATGAATCACTAGAATGTGAGTGGCCACTTCCACATTACCATCATATAAATATATTCAAGATAAATACAATACATACAATAAATACGATGATAATATATACGAAATACATATAACAGCAGCAACAATAGATAGTGCTTTAGAGTTTCTGAAGAGCTTTATTTATAAATGTTATATTATTTAATCCTCACAACAATCATTTGAGGGAGATATTATTTTCATCCCTGTTTTAGAAATTTTACACAGATTAAATACAATGTAGTTAGAGTGGGAAGAAGGTAGCCCTTGCGTTGTTTGGAAAAGAATTTATAGAGAAGGCAATACTTGAGCTGCATCTTGAAGAGAAATTGGTATTTTAGGGGGCAGAGGAGAGGAGGGAGTGCATTCCAATAATGAAAAACATTTAGCATAAGGCACAGAAACAAGGGACACAGTTCTATGTTAGGGACAGAGTGAAGGCAAATTTGCCTGGATAGTACACTGTGGGAAGGGAAGTAAAGTGTTCTGAGTCTGGAGAGATACAGGTAGCATGGGTCAAAGTTGAAAGGGTTTTTTTTAAAGATTTTTAGTTGTAAAGGCATTTAAAAATAGAAGAGTTTACATTTGAACGTAGAAGCAATAGGAAACCAATAAAATTTATTAAGTAGAGGAGAGAATATAATCAGATTTGCACTTAAGGAAAATGACTCTGGCAACTATGTGAGCCAGATTAGAGTGAGGAGAGAAATGATGCAGGAAGATCAATTAAGAGGCTACAGTAAGTCTGGGCTAGTGAGGTAATGAAGGCCTGAAACAAGGTGGTGGCTTTTAAATAGAAAATAGGTGTTGGATGGAAGAGTTGTTATTATTGAAGAAGAAATTGCAAGATTTGGCAAAAGATTACCTATGAGCAGTCAGAGAGAGCAAGGACTCAAGGATGATACTGAGGTTACCAACTTGAGAGACTGGAAGAATCGTGGTGCCTTTGATAGAAATGGGGAAGTTTGGAAGAAAATAAGTTCTGTTTTAGACAAGTTGAGCTTGAAAATTCCCTAGAACATCCCTTTTGAAATGTCCAGTAGGCAGTTGGTGATGTGGGACTGAAGTTTAGGGGACAGACTGGATATATATGCATGTATGCATGCATGTGTGTATATGTATATGTATATATATACACATATGTGCACATATACATATTTATACATGTGCATATGTGTGCACCTATACGTGCACATATACATGTACACACATATATGGATATGTGTGTGTTACATTTGCATAGATGTAGTCATTAAATAATCAGAGCTGATGAAGTCACCAAGACAGAGAAGTGTAAAGGACACAAGACAGAGCTTTGAGGAACACTGACAGAGCGCATGGGCCAGATAATAAGGTAGCAAAGGAGACTAAATATAAACTGGAAAACCAGTATTAAAATAAAACCAATTTAAATTGAAACTCACTCAAAGGGAATAGAGAGGTACATAGGCAGCATGAATAGCTTGCCCTTATTACTAATGAAGGAATGTGCAAGGAGAGACACGTAAAGATTGTCCTCAGAGAAATGTATGCCAGTGTTTGTTTCTTTGTTTTGCATGTTGTTTCCCCCATTAGAATGTGAAGCCCTTAGTAAAGTATAAGAAAGCCAAAAAGAAGGAAGTTGCCAAGTTATGAAGTACTTTGAAAGCTGAACAGAGGATTTATTATTTGATTCTTGAGTATATGGAGTAGGAGAGTGAGAGAGTTAAACATATACTTTAGGAAGATCACTTTGTCAGCTGAATTAGGGGTGAATTAGACTGGTGAGAAACTTAAGGCAAGAAGGCAAGGAGACCAATCAGTGGGTTATTGCACTAATCCAAGCATGAGGTGGTGAGGGCCTGCTCTAAGGTGGTGGCTGTATCAAAGATAAGAAGAGGAATTAATGCAAGAGTAAGTCAGTAAACACAACATTAATGATAATCATGAATATGCCTATGTAGTTCTGTATTGCAAAATATGAGAGACTCTCCATATAGAAGGTATAGAAGTATAACATTTATTCAGACACCAGATAATCATATCCCATAACCAAATGTTCAGCTCCCACTTTATCATAACAGCAAGGAACTTAAAACACCATATAAGCCTGGAACCTCGCCATCCCAAAACCTCTCTGATCCCAAAGACAGACTCACAGTACAGCTAAGTAAGCCTGTTCAGCTCTAACAATCACTAGGGCAACCATTAGCAGCCATTAGTAGCCAAAAGATCTTTCTCTCTCTCCCTCTCAGCATTTTCTGTGACTTCCTTTTCCTGTCAGGAAGCTCCTCCCACCATGTAACTTAGTCTTTTTGTGATGTAAGCAGATCACATGGCCTATTAATGGGTGGGGAAGATCTTCAAATCAAAATCACTGATGCAATTACAAAGGATGCTGAGTAGATGGAAATGACAAGACTTGACTAAATATTGGGGGTGAGAGAGAATGAGGAGTTGAAGATAACACATAGGTTGTGAGCCTGGGTGACTGGGAGGATGGCTGTGATTTTTACAGTAATTGGGGAGGGGGAAGGGGAGATTTGAGGCAAAAGGAGAAAAGTAAGGAAGTTTAATTTTAAATATATTGAGTTTGAGACGTCTACAGGTCATCCATTAGGGGATGTCCTATAGGTAGTTGGTGATGCATAACTAAAGGTCAGAAAGGAGGTCAAGGCTAGATAAATAATCAGAGAATTATCTGCATAGGGATAATTGAAGCCATTGAACTAGTGAGATCACTAAGCAATATAGGATAAATGAGTGAGAATGTGAGATGTTCAGTGGACAGTTTCAATGTTCAACTGCTATCCACACAGAGAAATCTTTTGGATGGCCTATGGTAGAGATTTAAGGGAAATTGTGTGTACAAGTGGCACACAAGATGAGGAATGGATGAGCTGTAACATGTACTGATAGAAGTATACACCTTGAGTAGTTCACAGATATATTGAAATATTAAAGTTACTTATATCTCATACTATTACGGGAATGGAAAGATTATTATCTAAAATAATTGTGTTCTTGAATGTTATCACTTTATATGTTTCCCATTATGGTCTATATTAAAAACCTATAATTTAGATAATACCTGACATTTATAAGACAATATACATGTTCTCATATTTTAGCTTACTTGATCCTCAAGGTAGTCCTCAGGCTCATAGAGGTTGAAGCAACTTGTTCAAGTTCACAGAGATAGTAAGGCAAAGGGCAGAGATTTGAACTTACTACTCTTGACTCCAAATCTAGTGTATTTTCCATCATGTCACTTAAATTTTTTGTAATGAAAAAACAAATGTTTCAATTAAGTGGACTTTTTGGACACTATACCTGATTGGGCGTCTCAGTTGCCTTACCTATCTGATAAAATCTGAAAAACAGACATTTGTGGCGAGGCATGAAAGGAATGAGGTATCTATCATGAGATATGTATAGAAGAGCAGAATATATATCTTTCTGAACAATAAGTCCCATATTTTTAAAGAAATCTGAATTTCAAACTAAGTTGAACAGTAAACTGATGTCACAAAATTTTTTTTGGTTTTTTATTTTTTATTTTTATTTTTTAAATTTAATTTATTTAATATATTTAGGTTTCAGCATTGATTTTCACAGGAGTTCGAATTATGAATTTTCTCCCCATTTCTACCCTCCCCCCCACTCCAAGATGTCATATATTCTGGTTGCCCCATTCCCCAGTCAGTCCTCCCTTCTGTCACCCCACTCCTCTCCCATCCCCCTTTCCCTTCTTCTCTTGTAAGGCAAGATAAATTTCTAGGCCCCATTGCCTGTGTATCTTATTTTCTAGTTGCATGCAAAAACTTTTTTTTTGTTTTGTTTTTGAACATTTGTTTTTAAAACTTTGAGTTCCAAATTCTCTCCCCTCTTCCCTCCCTAAGAAGGCAAGCAATTCAACATAGGCCACATGTGTATCATTATGTAAAACCCTTCCACAATACTCATGTTGTGAAAGATTAACTATATTTTGTTCCTTCCTAACCTATCCCCCGTTATTGAATTTTCTCCCTTGACCCAGTCCCTTTTTGAAAGTGTTTGTTTTTGATTACCTCCTCCTCCTGTCTGCCCTCCCTTCTATCGTTCCCCTTTTTTTACATTCTTCCTCCTTCTTTCCTGTGGGGTAAGATACCCAAATGAGTGTGTATGGTATTCCCTCCTCAGGTCAAATCCAATGAGAGCAAGATTTACTCATTCTTCCTCACCTGACCCTCTTCCCTTCCTACAGAACCACTTTTTCTTGCCACTTTTATGTGAGATAATTTACCCCATTCTATCTCTCCCTTTCTTCCTCTCTCAATATATTCTTCTCTTATCCCTTAATTTTATTCAACTCACCCTATGCCCTCTGTCTATGTATATATATATATATATATATATATATATATATATATATATATATATATATATATATATACACCTACATATATACATACATAGACAAATATATATACATATATATACATACACATATAAATATATATGCATTTTCCTTTCAGCTACTGTGATACTGAGGTCTCATGCACTGACTTGTTTTTCATGGTTTTCTCACATCATTCTCATTTCTTGTCCCAATTTTTCCTCTACTTCTCTAACTTGCTTTTCCAAATCCTTTTTGAGCTCTTCCATGGCCTGAGACTAGTTCATGTTTTTCTTGGAGGCTTTTGATGTAGGCTCTTTGACTTTGTTGACTTCTTCTGGCTGTATGTTTTGGTCTTCTTTGTCTCCAAAGAAAGATTCCAAAGTCTGAGATTGAATCTGAGTTCATTTTTGCTGCCTGGCCAAGTTCCCAGACAACTTACTTGAGTTTTTCAGCAGGGTATGACTGCTTCTAGAGTAAAGAGCACTTTGTTCCAAGCTTGAGGGGATGCGCTATTGATTTCAGAGCTGTTTCTGTGCAGCAAGCTCTGCCACACCAGTGCTCCTCCTTCCCCAAGAACTGCCAACCCAGACCTGATGCAAATCTTAAGCAGGTTCTGCACTCCTGCTCTGATCCACCACTTAATTCCTCCCACCAGATGGGCCTGGGCTCAGAAGCAACTGCAGCTATAGTTCTGTAGCTGCACCACCCCCACTGCCTCTGGGGCAGTGGCTGAACTGGGAACTCTTTTCACTCTGTCTCCTGCAGCTTTTCCAACTAACCTTCTCTGTTGTCTTTGGTTGAGAAGTCTGGTAACTGCCACAGCTCATTGATTCAGGGCGCTATGGCCTGTTCTGCCCGGCTCCTGGTCTGGTTGATCCTGCTGCCACCCATGCTGGGCTCTGCTCTGCTCCGCTCCCATGTTTAGCGACCATCCAGGCTGTCCTGGGCTGGATACCTGCTTCCCTCTGCTATTTTGTGGGTTCTGCAGTTCTAGAATTTATTCAGAGCCATTTTTATAGGTTTTTGGAGGGACTTGGCAGGGAGCTCACACAAGTGCCTGCTTTCCAGCTGCCATCTTGGCCCACAAAATTTTTAGATAGGGTTTTGTATACTCAACAAAGCAAAACACTTAGATAACTTAAGGCTTCATCTCTATTACTTCTAATAGAAAAAGTTCCAACAAAGGGAGATCTGAGTAAGAAATATAAGATTGTATAATGATTTTTCTCTTGACATTGTCATTCAAAGAAAAATAAGTAGCAATATCCTTCAATAATATGATTAAGATTGTAAAAAACATTTGTCTTCCACTAGTAAGAAGAATGTGAGAAGTCATGAACAAACACAAAACATATCTACTGGATAAACAGAAGCAATGAAAAGAAAAAAATCAACATGTTACTGAAAACAAAATATCATCTATTCCTTGTAACATTCTTAGTTGGTTCAGTAGTAATGATGTATAGTATGGCTAGCTGCACATGCCTGGGTCTGAACAACACTGACATTTTTCATGCCCTTTTGTGCACTAAAATGGTTAATAATGTCATTGTTTTACTCCTATTATAGTGTCAAAAGAGCTGTCCTGATTCTAGAATATCAAAATTTGCTTTTCTATGCTCCGATGAGTTTCTCTTTTCATTTGACTATTGAATATTCTTCCAGGTTTGTATCTCTCTACCTTTCATAAGCCCTCTGCTCTGAGCAAAATACAGTTCCTCCAAATCGTCTTTCATTTTTGATGAATGTACTTTCTCAAATTTTTTTTTCTACATGAAACATTTTCTCTTATATTCTTTCTTATATATCTAAATCATCTTCTTCCTCTATGGCCCAGGTCAAATCCTACTTCTTCCATAAAACCTTCCTTGATCATTTGAGCAGAAATCATTCCCTATTGTACTTAATGTCTATATCCTCATTCATCTGTCACTTATCCTTTATTAACTTGAAGGGTATGTTAACTGCTCATGTATATATATGTATCATATCTTTAACAAAGACTACAAGTGTCTTGAAGGAAGCAGTCACATAATACATACTTTTTTATATTCTTGCCACTAATTATAGAAGGTACTCAATAGAATCGTTTGCTTACTCATTGAAAATTTAGCTTGTACTTTCATTTTCAAAATGGGATGCTTACAGTATGTGCGAAAAGGATATTGTTTCCTGATATGTTCAAATAATTGAGTATTCTCTATTTTTTTTCTGTGATATCTTTTAGTTTGCATTGCTATATTTAACATCCAAAAGTTAGCTTCTAGTTAACATAATGAAAGTACAGTAATTTATAATTATGATAGAACTCTCTTCCTTTCTCTCTGTACACACACACACACACACACACACACACACACACATATACACACACATTTCCAGGTATAGAAAATTTGATATTTCTTATTTATTCAAAGTTTTAAGTTCTACACATGCTAATTTCACTTCCAAGCTACAATACTGCAGTGGATCTGTGGCCTCATCAATATGGATGCTCCTTTCAATAAAGCGGATTGTCACTTATCCATTCATATTCATTTTATTTGACTCTTGTTTAAGTCAACTTAATTCTAAGCTATTTAAAAAATAATTTGAAAAAATACAAATTTCCTTTGTCTTAAGAGAAGCATACCAAAAGAAATCTACTTCCAGAGCTTCAGATCCAAGGCTAACTTGCTTTGAAAAAGTCCAGCACATTGTCATGTGCTTAATTAATGCATGAAACCATGAGTGAGTATGCCCATGAAATAAGAATACTGTAACAGTCTCTTAGGTAATATCTGATATGATCATATTTTCACCACTATCCATTTTAACATTTCACTCTATAAAGGATGAGGACTATCCCCTACAGGATTTCATTAGCACCAAGTGAGGAAACTCCACCTACAAATGCAAATTGTCACCTTTTATATATCTTATAGTTTTAAAGAAGTACTTAGAGAACTGAGAGTGTCCAGGATCACACAGCCAGTATATGTCAAAGGAGGGATGTGAACCCAGGTCTTTATGGTTCCACGACTGCCTCTTTATTCCCTATGCCAAGCTGCCTCTGTTCACTTTATAACTAGGTGAAAAGATCTTACATCTCTCTCATTTATATGAAAAAGAGAAAAAAATAATTGGAATGGTGAGCTTCTGGTTCACTTCTTTTTCTTCAGCAGTAACCTACATACCTGAAAAGGACTACTTACTGCATAAAATGTTAATTTTCTGAGAGACTTTGTATAAGACAATGATAGTGCTAATGCTCCAGGGTATTTGTGAAAGAAAAACAGATAGTGAGGGAGAAGCAGAGAAAGGGCAAAATATGTGTTTGTGATATATTTGCACTGGAGGCCTATTTTCTAATGGACTTCAAAAGGATGCCTATTAAGTATTCTCCTTTCCAAAGTTCTTGAATACACTAGCTTGTTACAGAATTCTGTCTTTTCTACCCATAAATACAATATGCTCCCCAAGGGCAGTCACAGTGTCCGTCACAATACCTTTTGCTGTCAGGAGATAATGACTTTTCTGAAGGGTCTCTATGACAGCTCTTCACTTTTTTTCTTATGATCCATCAGGTACAGTGTTCATGATTCAAGACTTCCGTGGAACAAGACTTATCTAACATATACTTTATATCCCAACACTCATAAAGACTATCTTTGAACTGAAGGCTCACTGGATAACACAGGCAACAACAAATGATTTGCTTTCGACATTAGCTCGGCAGATAACTGCTTTTGGTTTTAAAGAAAGATCCTAGGTGACAGCAGGGATTTGGCAGAGACAGCTTTTGAAATGTTAGAATTTACAGAAATGCCAAAGATGCATTAGCTATAGGGGGTGAAATGACAAAGCATCGTGCAAGGAAATCTTATTTTTAACAAGTGAAGTCACTACTGCTTACTAGAAGTAAAACTTTCTTATCTGAAAGAAAATGGAAAATTAAGTGAGCCAATCAAGTAGCATCTGTTAACAGCTAGTTAATTCATTTGGTTAGGTTAGTATGTTACTAAGGTTAAGATAAGCAATCCAATACCATGTATAAGTTAACTCATAAAAAATACAACTATTCAATGGCTATCTACTGAATCCCTAATCTTTGGCAACTGTCTTACAAAAATATGCCTTTGGTCAAAAGGGGTGTTAAATGAGGGAAAATATGTATGATGCAGCAATCCATTCCTACATCTGAAGAAAAAAAAACAGTGGAGAATTCTTATTAATGATAATAAACTTCATTACTAAATTTTATATAGGACTCTCTTTTTTTTCAATGTGAGGCAGTTGATGGAATGCTGGAACTGGAATCAGGAAAGCCTACATTCCAATCTTTCTTCTGACACTGCCTGTGTAATTCTGGGCAAGCCATTTATCATCTTTGAGCCTCAGCTTCCTTATCTATAGAATAAGGATATAATATTTGTAGTGGCTACATCACATAGTGTTGTGAAATACTATGTGTAAAGCACCTTGCAAATATGAAAGCATTACTATTATTACTGTCATCAATTATCTAGCATATTCATATACTAAAATGGCTATGCAATTTCAATAAAGTGGGTTTTTTCCCTTCACTGAGGCAGATCTTGGCCTATTCATGCCTGTCTAGAATAGATAAGATACTGGTGAAAAACTCATGGAAAAGAATACGGCCATATTTCTTTAAGTTGTTCATCAAGTGTGATGGCATAATTATATTTTGTAATCTACTGAGTGCTGGCAAATATATCATAAATCCATTTTGCAGACAGGAAACAAATGTAATCAATATTGTCATAGTGATATTATTACTATATTATTAACAATTAAGATGTTATCATCTGATGACAGTTCAGTATGATTCAACATAGTACAGTATGGATTTGATTAATTTCAGGATTAGGAGAATGAATGGATTGGATGGCCTCTAAGGTTATTTCAAACTCTTGAGATTCTAAGAGTCTCAAGATATATAAACTCAAAAAAACAGCACTAGAGAGCAATATTGTGTAAGGAATTTAGTCTTATTTGCATTTACAAATTCAGAGCTAATGGACATTCTAGTTGGCAGGTGATGTCTATTTTTGCTTGCTGTTTTATGTGTTCATATATGTTAGATAAGATCTATAGAAAGAGAACCGTGCTGTGAACATCTGGATGGTTTTACATATACTACAATGCTTTATTATCATAGCATGAACTCAGAATGACTCCATTTCTCAAGTGTGATAGGGCTAGCTTTGAATTATACTAGCAATTCTAAGTAAGTGGCAATAAAAAGCACTATTGGGTACAATGTTTATTCCATAAATAGTGGACTTGAGGTCATAGGGGTTTTTTTTAAAGATTATCTTAAGCATCTATTAACCTTTCTTCATTTGCTATATTCTGCTCATTTAAGAGTAACAGATGAACTTTCTTTGATTTACTTTTAGTGTGAAAGAATTAAAAAAAACACAACTAATTGGCTGTATAAAATGGCAAATAGTTTTTAATGAGAGATTTTGTAAACTTTGTCTAATATATTAAGAAATACTTTAAAAATAGGTTATATCTATCTATCTTTCAAGAGAGAGCAAAAGAGAAGACAATCAATCATTTCAGGGAGGCCATTGAAATTGCAGTCAGGCACAAATCTGAGGAACTGAGACATTCATTCCTTTTTTAATGAAAAAATCCATGTAAGGAGATTTCAAAGATATCCCATTATAGAACACCTAATTGACTATTATTTTTGCAAAGTTTCAATTTATTAATAATAATTCTCAAGAGGCAGCTAGGTGGAGCAATGGATAGAACACCGGCCCTCCAGTTAGATGGCTCTGGAGGAGAAAGTGAGGCTGGTGACCTTTCACAGCCCTTCCTCACTCAAAACAAAGTCAGCTGCAAGTCATGTTATCATCTCCCTGATGTCATGGTCCTCTTTGAGAAAGAAGGACAAAGACAACAACCAGGAAGACCTGAGTTCAAATCCAGCCTCAGGCACTTACTAGCTGTGTAACCTTGAGTAAGTCACTTAACCCTGATTGCTTCCGAAAAAAAGGAAAGACAGAAAGAAAGAAAAACAATACATGGCTTTTTAGCTGCTCAGATAAAGCCATCTACTTTCACTACTATGCAAAGATATGGTTTTTGAAGGACAAGCTGAATAACGTTATGTTTTTATTCCGTGTGAGAACCAACTTAAGAATCAGTATGAAAAATTACTTTTGTTTTTAATTTGGAGAGCTCTTATTAGATTTTCACTTTCCCCAAGAAACACACACTCTATAAACATAAGATGTCTCTTAGCTCTACGGGGTGTAGTGAACAGGCAACTGGTGTCACAGTGGATACAGAGCGCTTGACCTGGAGTCAGAAAGACTTGAATTCAGCTCTGGTATCAGACATTTAGCAGCTGTGTAACTCTGGGTAAGTCATTAACATCTTCTGCCTCAATTTCTTCAACTGTAAAATGAGAAAAATAGCAGCACCTGCCTGGTAAAATTGTTGTGAGGTTCAAATGAGATGATATTTGTGGAAAGAGTCCCTAGCACAGTGACTGACAGGTAGTATATAAACACCTATTTTTTTCTCAATCCTGTTCCCCATCACTGCTTCTATGTCTCAGTTACGGGCTTCAATGAAGGATGGGAATTTCACACATCAAATAACCTATATGGAATGGACCTTAGAGGTACTTAGGCCAACCTCTTATTATAAAGATGAGGTAAATGAGGCTCAACGAAGTTTAGTGACTTGAATAAGGCCACACAGATAGTAAGCAGCAGAGCTAGAAATCATCAAATCCTGGTCCCCTGACACCAAATCACCAAATCCAGTACTCATTCCACTAAAGAATTCTGCTATTTTGTGAAACAAGGATGTTCATTATCACCACTGTTATTCAATATGGTACTAGAAACATTAGCTTTAGCAATAAAAGAAAAAGACATTACAGGAATTGGAATGGGCAAAAAAGAAACAAAGCTATAACTCTTTGCAGGTGATGTGATGATCTACTTTAGAGCATCAAGTAAAAAAAACTACTTGAAATAATAAATAATGTTAGCAAAGTTGCAGGATATAAAGTAAACCCACACAAATTCTCCACATTTCCATATATTAATAACAAAGTCCAACTGCAAGAGATAGAAAGAGAAATTCCATTTAAAGTTACTGTAGACATTATAAAATGTTTGTGAGTCTACCTGCTAAAACGAACCCAGGAACTTTATGAACGCAATTGCAAAACACTTTTCACACAAATAAAGTCAGATCTAAATAATTGGAAAAGCATCAGTTGCTCATGGGTAGGCCAAACTGATATAATAAAAATGACAATTCTACCTAAATTAATTTACTTATTCAGTGCCATACCAATCAAACTACCAAAAATTATTTTTTAGAGCTAGAAAAAATAGTAACAAAATTAGTCTAGATGAACAAAAGAATTCTGCTATTCAAATGGACCACTTGGCTCTAAACACTCTTCTGAATCATTTCAACAGACTATCACTCTGCCTTCATGATAGGATCCAATTGTTGTAAATAATTTGACTTAATTAAAGAACTTACCACATGTATTTAATGTAATTAATAAAACAGAAAAGGTGAAAGAAGGATTTTTTGTAGTACCTTCTATAACACATTACCACTTTCTGACAGATTAATTCTGGAACAGAATGAACGAGTGAGTTTTAAAAGAACAGAAATTATTTATGTCCCCTTGTTCCGAAGGAGAAACATTAGGATAAGTGAGGCACAGAGGTGAGTGAGGTAGCTGGGCAATTGATTAAAATTTAGCAAAGTTGAGTCTGAGTGGGAGATTTGAGAGAGAGAAGACAGAAGGTGGTTAGTATGGCTCGTGGTGTTTGAGCTGTACGTGAGATTCTATTGTTGCAGGAGTTACGTATTATACTGGAAATCTAATGGGACAGTATGAGGCCACATCTGAAGCAGACTAATTGTGGAATTTTCTCTCACTGAGTCATGATAAAGAGATAAAGATTTCCCAGTCTCTCCTTTCCTCTTCTCTTCCTTTATGGGGATGGTGGGAGATGTTAAATCCTAGTTTCACTTAAAACTTATTTATAGTTTTCTGCTTAATTAATTTGTCTGCCAGCTTAGATAAAATTTTGAACAACCATAATTGCTTCTGGTTTGAGTATATCCTTGTTAGTTATAAAAATAGAGTCAGTATGGCATATTATGCAGACAGACAGAGAAGCAGAAACCAGTAGAGAGACACAGAAAGACAGAAAGAGCTGGAGAGAAGCACAGAGATGAAAAAAGATAGATATAAAGATAAAGACAGAGACAGTGAAAAAGTATAAGAGAGAGAAAACAGACAGAAAACAGATGCTTTGTCTGAATCGTTGGGGGGTGTTCAATTCCCTGGCTGGGGGTCCTGAGCTATATGAGAGAGAAGCTTATTATTTGCTTATTATTCATAGACTTCCCAAAGAGGGGTAAAAAAAAATCCCTGAATTTGGCTCATTGACCCTGGCTAAAGCCTGAGCCTTATGCATAAAGAGTAACTTTGGGGAAAAGGGACTTGGTGAGCAAGAACATGCTTCCTTCAGAGGCAGTCAGCCTGAAGCAGTTTTGTTCCTGTTCTCTCCTAGTAGTCAAAAACAAGAATTGATCCTGAATCAGGGACTGAATGAAGGTATATTGATTAAGGAAAAGTCAAGTTGAATTGCTGAAGAAGGTAGTTTGGGAAGAGTGACACTGCACACTTAAAAGTGAGGGCAGCTAAAAGACCAGCCAGTTATCAGAAATTGAACATCTCCAACCCCAAACACAGCTACTTTAGGCAAGATAAGAATTATTGAGTTTTTGCCTAATAGATATTTTAAATTATTTTTACACCTGAATTTAAACTTTGTTTATGTGAAAACAGTGCCTAAAATTTCAGGCTTCAACAAACCTGTTTGGTTTTGCAGTATTACTATGTATCTGACCTTAATATTTTCCTTTATTTTGCATAAACTATAGTAAAATGTTTTAGATAGTTAATAATGTTGTGTTTCCATTGCATAGTTTCAGAGTATTTATTTTAAAATGGCATTTTGAAATTTCTGTATACTTTGGAAGTATCCTAAAGAGAGCAATTTCATTGTAAAGGCTTATGTAGTAGTAAGTATGGTACTCATAATAGGCTGTAAATAAGATAAAAAAGAAGGAAGAAAAAAGAAAGAAAAAAGGAAGGAAGAAAGAAAGAAAGAAAGGAAGGAAGGAAGGAAGGAAGGAAGGAAGGAAGGAAGGAAGGAAGAAGAAGAAAAGAAGGAAGAAAGAAAGGAAGGAAGGAAGGGAGGGAGGGAGAAAGGAAGAGAAAAAGATTTTTAAAAGCTTCCAGAAATGACACCAACTTTCTGAAGCTTTTATACAACCAGAATCTTCTTGGTATTAGTCCAAGATTTCATAGGAATGTGCTCTGATTGGATAATTTACCCTAATTTTCTTCCACTTCTGTGTAACTTCAGTAACTATAGACATAAAATCAATTGGATTTGATTTTGTCCTTCAGCACTCCCCTTTTTATTTGATTACCTCTACCCACTGAAATGGAAGAGTAAAGTGGGGGGTGGGATTTAAGTGAGAAATGGAATCAGTCTTAGTCAATGCTCCCTTACCAACTGTGAATTGCTGTATTTCACCTTCCTCCTAGATTATTTGAAGCAATTGGGCTATCACCTTGAAGGAGAATAAAAAGCTGTATTACTCCAGTACTTTTACACGAAGTGAAAGTATTAAATTAAGACTGCTTTTTATAGTATTCACTTTCAAGTTCCCTGAACATTTATGATTTGGTTCTTACTACCTATATTGGTAGTTACTTAGGAGCGAAAAGTGATGGGGTATAGGCTCTGGGAGCCCCCTTGCACTCTCCTTGAATCTGCCCTCTTGATGAGATGTTTGCCTGAGGCCTTTCATCATCTCTAGGGCCAAATCTGTTACTCTTAACCTAGCCTAGCCCTACTACCTGCTACCTCCTAACCTTGATCCTATCAAAATATCTATACCCAAATCTGTTACCCTTAAAGTAGCCTAGCCCTCCATTATCTGTCATCTCCAGGTAGCCTCTTCAGCTATTTCCCACCCTTAATCCCATTCCTGGAGTCTGACCTCACCCCAGTGCCCCCAGTTACTCCAGTCTCATCAAGGTCCTCCCTAAACCCCTCCTCCCATAACCTCAGACTATTTAACCACCCCTAGATCCCTCCCACAGTCTTTCTTTATATAAGATCCATCTTGGCTCCATGAAGGTGCTCAGATTCCATCTAGCTCAGATTCAGTCTGGGTCAGATTGTTCTGTCCTGCTTGTCAATACAAGCGTCACCAAATGGTGAGATTTCCTAAGAGTCTACCCAATATGGCGAATCTTCAATAAACTTTATTTTTCTTTGGCTGTAAGAAGGCTTCTGTCGATTTCATTTGGTAGGACCTGGCAAGTCACTATTTTGGGGTCCTGAGCACCCCTAAATCCCTAGACCTCAACAAAAGAACTTGGTGGGGGCAGGGAGTACAGGGAAAGGAGAATTCAAGGTTTTAATAGAAAATAGGACAAGCTGTGCAGATTTGAAAAAAATATTAAGGAGCTCAAGAGATTTTTTCATTTGTAAGAACTGCTTAATTTTATGATGTGAAAACCACAATAATTTGTGTTCTGTGGTTGCTATTGCTCTCAACCTGTGATTTCATCTTTGTAGGGAAATCCTTCTAGAGAAGGAGATCAGCAACTCCACTGAAACTTAGATGGGTATGTAAAGAACAGGTGTGTAGAGAGTTGTCCATGTCTGAGGCTTTTGACTTGCCTTCAGACAGATATCTAACTTATAAGAAGGCAAAGATACGTCTTCCTGATTCAAAGGACACCCTTAATTTACTAGAAAATGCTGACTCCTGTGACCGTACTGAGAAATCTTGAAAACTAATTAAAACACACACACACACGCAAACACAAAAGCGAATGTGTACTTGTGAAGCACTCTCCACACTATAGATGGCTCTATATTGTTTATTTTAGTAATTCTTGGTTTAAAACACATTATTCAACCTAGCGGACCTTAAATGTATTTTAAATTCCAGTATTTATGATAATTTTATGTGCTGAATTGTAAAAGGAGTGCTATACACAGTCAATCTTTCATGGTAATATTGCTCTTATTTGGCTGGCATAGTCCTATGTAGTGTTCAGACACAAGGGGCTTTGGGGTATGCTTTGACTCCTAACACCTCAGTAATTATTCAGAGGGGGAGGGAAAGAAGAACGATGACTATCAGAAGTAAGATTTTAAAAGAAGTCAAGAAGTAGGAGAGAATACATTGTGGATACTTTAAAAAAAGCTAAAAGTTCTTTATGGATTCTCCCTTATTTCTTTTGATCCAAATATGTCTTTATCTCCCCTCTTTATAGTTAAATGGGGTCTGATAATAGGAGGAAAAATTGCTTAGAAAAGATGGATACAGTCTGCCTTACCTTCCACGTGACATTTAGAAGACAACGGCCACTAAAGGTTTAAAAACAATGCAGGTGAATGTTTCAAACTATTTAGCAGAAAGGCAGCACACCAACTAATTGGAGGCTTTATTTGGAGGTTTTGAACTTTGGCCTTTGTGAATTGGGCTCTGGGAGAAAACAGTCGACCTCTATGAAGTGAATTTACTCTCAGGAGCTGTGTTTCCTGATGTTCTAGGTCAAGTGTTTGGGAATTATTGATCTTACTTGTTTTTTTATAACTGCATTTCAATAGAAGTGGTTCCCTTTGTAATCCTTGCATTTAATTTTCTTCATGTAAAAATATCATTATAAAGTATTCTACCAGATTCAGGCTTCACCAGATGGTCAAAGGGGTCCATGACAAAAAACAAAACAAAACAAAACAAAACGAAAAGGTTAAGAACCTCTTTTCTAAGTCAACTAGTCCTTCAGTCATCTTGAATTAGGGCAGTTTGAAAATGGAGACTTGTTCATATTAATTCAGATATTCTCTGTGATGAAATGGAACATATGCTAGAACCATTATGAATGGGTAGAACAAGGGGAGGAAATTAAAAGGGAGCATATTTAGTTGTGATGCAAAAGGGGAAAAAAGCCTTCTTAATAATCAGAGTGAGCAAAAAGGGTTAAGGTCACCTTGCAACACAGTGAATTTCTTGTCACTGGAGATTTTTTAAACAAAGGCTAAAAGATAGTTTGTTTAAGTTATATAATTATAGAGCTTGCAAACTAATTGGAGTAGATGGCTTTTCAGGCTCCTCCTAGTTTTGAGATCCTGTGTATACTTTGGACCTCATCACAAATTTATAACATTTACCTCTAAGAGAACTTTTAGGACTTCACCATTCACTGAATCTTTCTTATCTTCCACTTTTCCTCAAGCCTACTGACTGTTGTTGTTTTTGTGTTTGTCCTTTGTTTTTGAAGAGGACCATGGCATCAGGGAGATGATGACATGACTTGCAGCTGACTTTGATTTGAGTGAGGAAGGGCTGTGTGAGGTTACCAGCCTCACTTTCTCCTCCAGAGCCATCTGGATCCAGTGGCCTGATATTCACCAGGATGACTAGAGATGGCTCAGGATGCATTGGGAGACCCTGGCCCTTTCAGGCTAAGGTCTTTTCATCTACTCACTTTGAGTGAGGTAACATCCATTTTTTTGAATAGGCTTCTTTAAGAAGTTAATCAAGGGATGGCCTCTTTTTTTGAGGCCTCTTTAAGAAGTGAGTCAAAAAAGAAAAAAAGTCAAGCAGGGCAGGGAAGACCTTCAGGGTTGCTGTTCCAAAGAGAAATAGTTACCGTTGACATTCACTCTAAGCCAGGAGGGCCCAAAATACATCCATTAAATGGAGCTTGGGCAGGGACCTATTGTGGTCCAATCTATGAGCTTCAGAGTAAACTGGGTTTAGGACCCTGAATTCATGGTTTTCAAGGGAAACATTACAATTTTTCATTAATTATCATTTGACACCTTACTACAGGCTTTCCTCCATGCCAAGAACCAACTTCCTCCTCACTCTTTCTTACAATTCTCATGTTACACTTTGTTGCTCTCCTTGAACTCTGAGATCCAGTCCTCCTCGCATACTTACTGTATGATGGTACTGTGTCTCTCATCTCTGTGATACTGCATTGGTTGAGCCCCATGCCTAAAATGCGCTTCATACTCATCTCTCCCTCTTATAATCTCTAGCTTCCCTTAAGACATAGCTCAAACACAACCTTCCACATGAAGCCTTTCCTGGCCCCCTAACTATTGCTGTAAATGCTCCCTAAAATATCTCGTATTCATTTTGTATATATTCTATATATACATATACATGAACATGAGATCTTTCTCATCAGAACGCAAGCTCTCCGAGGGCAAGGAACTATTGTTGTATCACCATGCTCAGCACGTAGAGGATCATATTCACTGAAAATGTTCCATGATTGATTGATTGGTAATTCCTTCAGAGTTTAGCTGGAGAGCTTCCTGATTCTCCCAGGTTTCTTGCTCCACCAAAAAAAAAAAAGACAAACCAAAACAAATCGCACCAAAACGAAAACAACAAAACAAACTTGTATTTATTTTGCACAGGCTGTTGTAAGTACATATTGTCTCCTCTAATTAGAAATTTCTCTGTTCGAGGGCAAAAACCCATTTCATTTCTGTCTTTGTACTCCCAGCACCTTGTGACTGAGTAATAATTGCTTGTTTCTTGAGGCAAGAAGGCTCCAAGGTAGCAAATGGCAAAGGCACGATTTGAATCATATTCTCTTAAATCTAAATCTATCACACTTTCTTTGCTTATTAATCCCTCTATTCCTACCAAAATTATAATATATATGTTATATATGAACACAGTATCTATTATACAGCATTGTATATATAGTATATTATGTATTGTATTCTATCTGTCTGTCTCTATGTTGAAAGGAGAATTCTTCATTTTGGGCTCTCACTCTGATTAATAAGGCAAAACTCAGGACAAAGAGAATTAAAAGGAGCTTGTTATTAGTACCTCAAGGTAGCAACACACTGACCTGCTGATCACTGGAGGTCAGAGATGGCTTCAAGGTGGGACCCAGTTTAATTGGTAACTTTTTTAATGAGATAAAGATAATTCGGATAGGTCCATATCAGCCAAAGAGGCTGGACCTGTGCATCTCAGTTCCTCCTCAAGATAGCAAGTATGTGACAATTTTCAGGTATATATGGATGGGTATATAGGACAAATACTGGGGGACTGCATGATGCTGTTTCCCAACGCTTATTGACAAATAGGTCTGGGAACAATGGGCGACTGATTTAGCATCTCTCTCTGTCTGTCTCTGTCTCTTTGTCTCTCTCTCTCCATATATATATAATATGTGCATATTTTAAAATGAGTCACTTGAATGAGCTGAAGAAGCAACTTTCTATTAACAGAGTTGTATTTTTTTGGTTCAAAATTGACTTCTCTTTGAAAAGTTATCATATCCCCAGTGACCTTTACACCTGATAAAGAACTTTGAATGGAGAAGGCTCAATTGTATTTCCAGCCTTTGAAAGGAGCTGAGTTCTAATACACAGAGAGAAGAGAGAGCATTAAGAATCTATAAGAGTTTGGAGCATTCATATTCACTACAAAGAAAGCAATTCTCTTTTCATTCAGCTGCTCTTTGCATGACAAATAGTTGACAAACAGTAATATAATTATTATTTACAATCATGAAATCACATTTAAAGTGTAGTTAAACTTATGATCACGATCACACATATATATAAATTCTATAGCTATATGTTATTTCAGTGCCATTTTATAAAACAGAATGAGAAATTCATTAACATGGTACAGTAATTTTTGGCACTTAAGATATGATTATCAAAGAAAACTTTAGACAAAGAAAACTGCTTTATTATAATTCAAAAAGCCAGATCTAAAATTTGGAGGCTGCATTTATTGTCTCTGTTCAGGTTCATTTCCCAGGAAGCTAAAAAGCAGTCTCATATTTCATTGCCTTTGAATTGGAATATTAAAATTTTAATTTGAATGTTATATCAAAATCTCCTTCATTTCACAAAGGATTTAGCACCAGTATGTGTTCATTGTAAGAACATCAGAGAACCATCATTGAGAAAATATTTTCTAGGGCTTTTGATTAAGGCTTTTGGCGATAATATTTACATTCCTATTAAGACATCTTCTCTGAGTAGCAGAGATCAGTCTCTCAGACTTTCAAAGGCCATCAGTAGAACTCTTTTTCCAGTGTGTTTGCAGCAGGATAGCTAAGAAGCAATTCCTAGATTAAGAGGTTGTTCAGTAACATAGGATCAATTTTTTCAATTTGTACTCCCCGTACTATTTTTTGCAAGTATTGATACAAATGAAATGAAGCTTTTACTTGTGTAGTATCATGAAAACAGCACAATTGATAGTTGTAGCAACATAATTTGAATATTCAAATTATAATTTGGGGAGATATTTTTCAAGACTTCAAAAATTTTTGCTTTAACACAAAAACATATTTAGTGTTAAAAATTAATATGTTGGGGATTTGTATAGGGCAATCTAAAAGTAAACAACAAGAAGCAAAACTAATAGTATTCTTTAATTCAACTATCCTATTATTGATAATTTACATTGATATGAAAAGAAACATGTTTTGACAACATATAACAGCATTAAATAATTTCAAGTTAAATAATTTCAAAGAATTGAAAACAGCTATGGTCTAGGCCAGGAATGGGGATCCTGTGGCCTCAAGTCACTCTATGTCCTCAAGTATGTCCCTTTGACTGAATCTAAACTTCACAGAACAAATCACCTTAATAAAAGCATTTGTTCTGTCTTGGACTCAATCAAAAGGCCACACCCAAGGACCTAGAAAGCCACATTCTTCATGATATTCTCATCATAAAAATGTTTTAATGGGCTTAAATTTAAATTTGAAAGTTAGAGTTTACCATAGAATCATTGTAGTGGCAAGCAAAGTGGGACCTTTTGCTGTTTTTTTTTTCTTTTGGAGTACTTCTTAGCACTAAGGCAATCAAATGCCTTTGATTGAGCCTTGCCTTTGTTTGAATCAAGAGTCTTTTTGATGACCTACTTAAGTCACAAGAAAGTCTAAGTCACATGAGTTTGAGTCACGTGGTTGTGACACCCTCTGTGGGCTGACCCTTAAGAAGTATAGGTATACTATAAGGTTAGTATTTTGTTTTAGAGGCTCACTCATTTGAAGATTGTTCATGTGATTTGGCCAGGTGAGACTCTGGGTAGCAGTTAAGGAGCCCTCTGGCTTTGAAAACCCAGATGTGGGTGCTTCTCTCTCTGGTAACTATGTATGTATTGCTATGGACAGACAGAAGCTCTATTTGCTGATTTGTGTTATTTGCTCTGTTTATATAATTTCTGCTTGTAATTTCTGATTGTCTTTTCTCTGAAGTTCAGGGTTACTGACTTTTCCCTAAACTAAGTGAATGATATATGTATATTTAATTGAAGTGAGATTGTAAACCCCTTAAAGTTGCTTTCCTTAGAAAAGCAGATCAAAGAACCTGTGCTAGCAGCCCTCCTGTGTGCTGGTGTTATTTGCCTTATACCTCCATACCAGCTGCAAGCAGCACTGGTGTTACAATCATGGATAAAGAGCAGAAGTTCTTAACCTTTTTTGGGTCATGGATCCCTTTAGAAGTTATGTGAGACATACACACCCCTTCTCAGAATAATGCTTAAAAATAATTGATGGAAATGCTAAATTTCAGTTAAAAGTTGGTAAAAAATAAAGATGCATTTTTTGTGTCCATATTCATAACCCCCTTGAACATTCATTCATGGAACCAAATAATCCAGGTTTAGAACTCCTGATCTAAAGCAAAAGGGATTTCAGAGGCCATTTCATCCAACCCCCTAAAGTTGCATTTGGAAGAGCTGAAGCCCAGCAAGGTTAAGTGAGTTGTTTAGGTTAACATGAGTATGTGTTCTTCCATCTTCCTCTTTTCTATATGTTCTTATAATTTATATATTTACTGATAAAAGTGAGAATACAGCTCTTAAGGGAGTTTAATAACATCTTTGGCTGCTTGAAATCTGATTTAAAACTCATATATTGAAACAGTACTATAGGAAATCTGGTGATGAGATAAAACAAACCCAACCAGAATAATTCCAGGTAACTATAAGAATTATAAATCAATAATGACCTGAAAAGGAAAGATAAATTATTGTAAAGTAGTAATTATCAAAACTAGTTGATTCTAATTGAACGTAGAAATATAGGTCAATGGGAAAACAAGCAAAATAAGCAAGACTCAGAAGGAATCTAACAATAGCTCATTATTTGATATACTCAAGAACACAGACTACTTGGAGAATGTTCAACCAGATTTTTGACTAGGAAAAGTAGGAAATAATTTGACGAAAAATTAATTTAGGCTAGCATCTTATAGCATATCTCACAAGAAATTACTGGTAGATATACTAACTCATTATGACATGTCAAATCATAAAATAGTTGGAGAAATACGAAGGTTCTTTGATAATCAATTTCTTATCAAAAGAGACAAATGATAAAGTAGACAATTACAGTTTCATGAAATTAAAAGCTTTTTCAAGAACAAAGTGCATCTAGGATAAGAAGGGAAACTGTTACTTGGGAAAATAATTTCCATCAAATATGTCAGAGAAAGGCCTGGTAATCGACATAATCATAAAAAACCAAGAGTCATTTTCCAAAAGATAAAAGAGCAAAAGATATAAACAAAAACTTATCAAAAGAAGAATTGTTAACTATTACCAATGACATAGAAACCTGCTCCAAATCACTAAGATTAAATTAATAGAAATCAGAATTAAAATTATTCTGATGTTTTACCTCACACGTGCAATGGCAAGCAAGGTGGGACTTCTTGTTGTCTTTTGTTTTGGAGTGCTTCTCAGCACTAAGGCAATGAAGTACCTTTGAGTGAATCTTGCCTTTGTTTGTAGGAAGGCCCACACCCTTTTGCTAATTAGGTCAGGAGATGTGTAAAGCCCTGGAGAGGTGTGGAGCCCTTGAGAGGTGTGAAGCCCCAAGGCTCTAAACAGGGTATATATGCTCTGAGGTTAGCATTTTGTTTGGGGCTCACTCACTGGAAGAGTGTGGTGTGATTTGACCAGATGAAACTCTGGGTAGCCATTCCAATGAACTTTGTTATTATCTTTTTCTAACTTAGCAAAATATTTTTTTTTTTAGCAATTTAGTTGGGAAAGCATTG
Organism: Trichosurus vulpecula; assembly: GCF_011100635.1. Classification (NCBI taxonomy): domain Eukaryota; kingdom Metazoa; phylum Chordata; class Mammalia; order Diprotodontia; family Phalangeridae; genus Trichosurus; species Trichosurus vulpecula. Next base: position 419,344,688 of record NC_050576.1, on the reverse strand, counting down.
GATAAATAGATTAGTTAGGTAAAATTGTCATTTTTAAATTATATTGGATTTACCTACCCATGAACAATAAGTATTACTCCAGTTATTTAAATTTGACTTTATTTGTATAAAAAGTATTTTATGTTTATATTCATGTAGTTCCTGTGTCAGTTTTGGCAAGTAAACTCTCAGACATTTTATACTATCTAGTTATTTTCAATGGTATAAAACAATATCAAATAATATGGTAACATAATATAGTTTCCCTATTTTTTCTTTTAATTAAATATATTTTAGCTTTAACTTTGAGTGAGATCATGATTACTACCCCTGCTTTTTTTTACATAATAGATTCCATTTCAGCCCTTTATTTTATCTTTTTGTGTATCTCTCATTTTTATTGTGTTTCCTGAAAGCAACACATTGTTGAATTCTGATTTTTAATCTGCTATCCATTTTTGTTTTATGGGTAAATTCATCCCATTCACATTCTAAGCTATAATTACATGTTGTGTATTTCCTTCCTTCTTGTTTTGCCTTACTATCATTCTCTTAACTATTTACCCTCACTCCTCTAATTTACTTCTACCCTCTACCTTGCCCTCCTATTACTTAACCTTCCTACCCCTCTAAGAATCCCTCCCTTATCCTCTCCCCATACCCTATTCCCTCACCCTCTTATTTCCTTCTCAAATTAGAAGACTTTCATATGCTTCTATACACACACACACACACACACACACACACACACATTCCCTTCTTTAACCCATTTCTGAGGAAATTAAGGTTCCAGCACTACTTGCCCTCCCCCAACTTGCTTCTGTTGTATCAATTCTTCCTTTCATGTCTCATATATTAATTACTCCTTATTCTCATCCATACCGTTTTATTTTTTCAGACTCACTCCATCAAACACAGCTGATCTCAAGCCTTTCTTTCAAATTGCCCAAATAATGATGCCATAAGAGTACTGATAGCATTTTCACATATGAGAAGTAAACAGTTTGACCTTATTGAGTCTCCTATAATTGGTCTATAACATTTTACCTACTGGATCTTATATGTTGAATTTTCCATTAAATTCTGTTTTTTTTTTGTGACAAATACTTGAAAGTCTTTCAGTTCATCAAATGTCTGCTTTTTTTCCCCATTTAGGATTACATTCAGTTTTGCTGTTTAAGTTATGCTTGGTCATAACCCAAGCTCTTTTGTTCTACAAAATACAGTAATCCAAAACCTATAGTCCTTTAACATAGGTAGCTGCTAGGTCTTGGGTAATCTTTATTGTAGTTCCATGGTATTTAAATATTTTTCTTGCTGCTTACAATATTTTCCCCTTAACCTGGGGCCTTTGAAACTTGGCTATGATATTTCTGTAAGTTTTCTTCCTGAGATCTCTTTTTGGTGTTGATTGGTGGATTTTTTCTATTTCTGCTTTGCCTTGTTGTTCTAAAACTTCAGGGAAATTTTCCTTGATAATTTTTTTGTAATTTTGTATTACAATTCTTTTTTGATCGTTTCTTTCAGGTAGTCTAACTATTCTTATATTGACTCTCTTCAATCTGTTCTCCAGATCAGTTGTTTTTTTTCTGATATGTTTCACAATCTCTCCTTTTTTTCATTCTTTTGATTTGATTAGTTCTTGCTGTCTTAGAGTGTCATTAGCTTCCTTTGTCCAATTCTAGTTCTGAAGGAATTATTTTCTTCCTTAAATTTTTGATTCTCCATTTCCAGTTGGTTGACTTTCTTTTCATATTTTTTTTAAATTTTCTTGGGTTGCTTTTATTCCCCTGCCCCCCCAATTTTCCCTGAACCTCTCTTCTTTGATTTTAAGTTCTTTTTAAGTTCTTCCAAGAACTTTTTTTGGGTCTGGGACCATTTGATATTTCTCATTGAAAAAGGAATGGCTTTTTTTTTAGCTCCACTATCTTCCTCTGATTATGAACCCTGATTTTTTTCTATCCCCATAGTAGCTATCCATGATTGGTTTTTTTTTTCTCCTTTGCTTACTCATTCTCACATTTATTGTGCTTTGTTTTGTTTTTAGCAGCTATTATTATAATCAAGTTCTAGTCCAGAGGTATGGGGAATGATGCCCCAAGCCTCAGGTCTTTCTTACTCTTGTTTCCTGAGCTTTGTCTGGGGCCCATAGTTGGCACCTCCCCATCACCCCCACCCACATCCCCTACTCACACTGTGCCTTGGAACCATTGACTCTGCTCTCATTATTTGCCCTCAGCCAGCAGGGTCTCTGCCCCTTTGCTACCACACTCACTAGGCGTACACTAGCTTTTTCTCCCCCACAGCCATAGTCCCTGACCAACTCAGGTCAGCACAGCTGTGCTTGGTACTCCTCAACAGTGTAAGGTCTTTTTTCATTCTCCTACTCAACTGCCACCCCCATCCCCTCCCCCATTGTTAAGAAGTGAAAGTCCCTAAGGCTGAGGTTGCCTCCTACCCCAGCTTCCTCCAGGGCTTGTTGTCTGTTGATTCTGAAGAGTTGGCCTGGAGGTATTTGCACTTTACTCAGCTGAACCTCAGCCCCTGGAGGTGGAATGTTTCTTGGGGGCTTCTCAAATTGTCTTAGGAGGACACCTGCTTTTTCTGGACTCCTGTTTATTTTTCTGCTCTAGGTTCACTCTAAGGCAATGTTCTGGGTTTTTTTCCCCCTCCATTTGTTTTGTGGAGGAAATTTGGAGAGCTGTAAGTTTTCTGACCTACTCCACCATCTTTTCAGAATCCTCTTCTGACCTTCTGACTTTTAAGAACAGCTATTTGTTCAGAAAGTAGTGCATTCTGATGTGGGCACTTTCCAACTGCAGGTAGTCTGAGTAGACTGTGAGGAGTGCTGGACGTAAAAACAAATATGTTCTTTCAAGAACACTGTAGAGTTTGTGGAACCTAGATCTTGATCAAACATTTTAGCCTGATCATCAGACCGTATGCATCTCTTTGCTTACTCCTTCAATTCTGCACCTGGACCATGGAAAATGTTCAGTCTCTGCCAGTGGCAGAGTTCTACCCCCAGGCACAACCTGAGAAATAGTAAAGATAAGCATATTTGGAAATTGTCAATGGCAATGGTGAGACTATATAATATGTTCTAACCAGGACTTTTGGAATTTTTAGGCACTTCAAAATCTTATTTTCCAGATCTAGACCTGGTCAAGGATCTGTAACACTGCTCCTCTGCAAGGGGCAGTGGCAACAGGGGAGGGGAGTAGGGATGGTGGTGGTTAAGATAACTACTGTCTGCTTCCTCCTCCCCTCCTCCAGAGGAGGAGCAGACATTCAATAGTGCCTTCTGTACCTCAGCTTTAGATTATTTCTTCTATTCCTTTGTTCCTACTCGTGAGCCAGGGTTATTAGACAATAAGTAGTTATTAAAGTCCCTACTATCTATTAGACACTGTGATGAGCAACTGGGGATACAAAAAGAAGTAAAAGATCTTAAGAAGCTTGCAATCTAATAGATGTACCATCTACATTCAGGATAAAAGGGAAATTATTAACATAGAGAAGACACTAGAATTAAGTGGGGTTGGGAAAGGGTCTCTGTAAGAAAAGGGAGGGTCACAACTGTTGCGATTGGGTACATTACAATTTCATAGTATCCAAGATTTCCGAAGCCTTACTACAGCAAGGCAGTTCTTCTAGTCCTTCCTAATCAATTTGCTTTCTCACTTTTTAAAAGAAGATATTATAAACCTGTTACCTGTTTAACACTCCCACAACTCTGTCTCCTACCTCCTCTTAATGTGGACCTTACCTCTTACTTTACTAATACCTCTCCACTTATCATTTCCCCAGCAGTTTATATTTTCAATTCTTCTTTCTCTCTGTCTCTCTCTCTGTCTCTCTCACTCTCTGTCTCTGTCTCTCTTTCTCTGTCTCTTTATCTGTCTCTTTCTGTCTCTCTCTCTCTCTCTCTCTCTCCCTCTGTCTCTCTCTCTCCCTCCCTCACTCCTTGTTCCTTTCTTACAGCCTTCAAATATTCCCAAGTATTCTATATCCTTAAGTAGTTTGCCTAGACCCTGCCATCCCCTCAAATTATTATTGTCTGTCTCCCCTCTCTTCTCTAAGCCCATCTCTAAGAAGCTGTCTACACTCACTATCTTCACTAATTCCTCTCACTTGTTCTTTGCAATCTAGTTTCCGACTTTATTAGACAGCTGAAACTACTCTCTCCCAAGTTACTAATGAACTCTTAATTGCCCAATATGATTTTTTCAGGCCTAATCCTTTCCAACCAATCCGCTGAATTTAACGCTGTTAACAACTTTTCCTCCTGGGTATTTTCTATCTTCTCTGGGTTTTCATGACACCCCTGTCTCCTGGCCACTCCTCAGAGTGGTTATTTTGCTCTATACAGTTAGTTAAAACCAGACCTGGAGCTGACCAGAGCATGAGGTTCTTATTACAAAATTCAGACTTAAAGAAAATAGGGAAAACCATCAGACCATATGGGTATAACCTAAACAACGCCCTTTGAAGTGGAGGTGATGAATAGATTTAAGGAATTAGATCTGGTAGATAGAAGGCCTGAAGAACTATGGATGGAAGTTTGCAATATTATACAGGAGGTAGCAACAAAAACATTCCATAGAAAGAGAAAAGCAAGAAAACAAAATGGCTGTCTGACAAGGCTTTACAATGAGGAAAGAAGGAAAGCAAAAGGGAAAGGAAAAATGGAAAGATGTATCCAACTGAATGTTCCAGAGTTCCAGAGAATAGCAAGGAGAGATAAGAAGGCTTTCTTAAAAGAGCAATGCAAAGAAATGGAAGAAAACAATAGACAAGGTAGACAACAAAACAGACAACAAAAGATGAGAAATCTCTTCAAGATAATTAGAGACATCAGGGGAAAGTTTCATGTAAAAAATGGGTATGATAAAAGACAAAAATGGTAGGGTTTGAACAGAAGCAGAAGAGAATTCAAAGAGGTGGCAAGAATACACAAACGAACTAAAATGGAAAGAGCTTAACATTACTGATAACCTTGATGGTGTGGTTACTAATCTAGAACTGGACATCTAGGAGAAAGGAGTAGAGTGGGTCTTAGGAAACATTGCTAACAATAAGGCTGGTGGAAGTGAAGGAATTCTAGCTGAGCTATTTAAAATTCTAAAATTTCTGATGCAATTATTCCCAAATTACCTTGTATTTATCTATTATATATGTATATATGTACACATGTACACATTCATGCATATAGGTATATGTACATATGTATACATTCATGCATATAGGTATATGTACATATGTACACATTCATACATATAGGTATATGTACATATGTACACATTCATACATGTAGGTATATATGTACATATGTACACATTCATACATATAGGTATATGTACATATATTTGCTAACTTTACACTCACAGAGTATATATTTTTACATGTATTTGTTGTCTCATTAGAATATAAGTGTGCAGAGTGAGAATTAGCATTATTATCTTCATCATCCTCGTTATTGTTATTAAGGAACATGCTAGGTGCATCGTAAACACTTGTTGATTGATTTATTTAAAAATAAATATAGGTTGCATGTCTCTTTCTGAGGGTCATAGCATGATTTGGGGAGTTCTTCATCAGGTTGCCTCTCATGGTCATATTAAGAGTATATGAAATTTAATGGCGGATACAGAGATAATGTTGCTCAGTGATCATCCGCTCAACTCATTGACCATCTGTAGTGTCTGTCTGTGAAGCATTTACTAACAGACGAAGTTAGTAGTCTGTGAATCATTCTCATCCTTTTGGTTTTTCCCGTACACACTCTTTGGACATTCTCTTAGAGGGGTTTTGATGATCATAGAGGAAGCCCTGTAGCCTCATTGAGAGCAAGGAAAGTTTTGTTTTTGTCTTTATATTCCCTAGCACAGTAGTAACCATAGTAAGTACTTAGTAACTGCTTGTTGCATATTACTGAACCTGCATTCTGTCATTTGCAAAATGGAATGTCTGTAAGACCTCCTCATTTAGAGGGAATCCCTTTTCCATTTGGACACTTTGCTGTATGTCCTCTATGAAAATGACAAATATTTTTGGAGACTGCATATTTCCTTTTTTTATTCCTCACTTTATATTAGTAACTACAGCATCCCTGAAACTAAGCAGACTATTCAGTTTCATCTTTCATGGAAACTTATACAACCTTAGCCAGGTGTATTGAAACACCTTAAGGTAGTTACAGGAGTTTTATTTGTCGATGCAGCTATGTCTTTGCAATTGGCTCTTAAAAGCAGGTTTTAATTCATTTAGCTATTACACAGCACAGTGGTGTTGTTTATTGTTAAAATAAAATACTCGACCCATTCAGCCTAGTAAACAGCTTCCTATAGCACCAAAACAATGTGCCTTTCATGGTATATTTTACATGTAAAAATGTTATGTTAGTATAAAAGCATCTTTGCAAACAACTTAGATGTTGTCAGCAGGTTAACAGCAGGGAATTTTGAAAATATTGCAAATAAGCAATGTAGAATTATTTTACTGCCTTTTCAACTGGTTTTGTGTTTATTCTCTCTCTTTATCCTCCCTCATCTTTTACTCTATAAAAACTCACTTTCTCCACCGGCTGTTAAAATCCTGAGCGATACCTCCTAGATTCAAAATTCAAAGAGCAATTTTATTTGGTGCAAGTTTTCTGTGAGAATACTTAGACAGAGTCATTCATACCGAAAGTGGTCTCTAAATTACTGTGAAATAGCTGTGGCTGCTATTACACACATTTACAGCTGTGACTGACAGACTTTGAAACTCTTCTGTACTCAGAATGAGAATCAGCAGCTTGGAGAGATTTAATTTCCTACTGGAAAAAGGGTGAAAGCAAGTAGCTAAATGAACTTCTGAATTGAGGTCTCTTACGCTCAAACTTTCTTGAACCTGAATAATTTTCTGAGCTCATACGATCATAGATTTAGAGCTGGAAGGAACCTTAGAGGTCATTGAGTTCAACCTTCTCACATTAAGAACAACAAAACTGAAGACACAGGTTAAGTGATTTACCCAGGGTCACAGAATTACCACATGACTGAGGTAGGAACTGATCTCAGTTTTGATTTGATCTTCCTAATTCTAAGCCCAGTGCTCTAACTACACCAAGCTTCTTCTTTCTGTAATCACTCCTTCAAATGTTGGTCAGTATAGGTCTTTGTTCTTGTTCTGTTGTTTCAGTTGCATCTGAGCTCTCTGTGGCACCATTTGGGGTTTTCCATTGGAAACCATTGGAGTGGTTTGCCATTTCTTTCTCCAGCCCGTTTTACAGATGAGGAACTGAGCCAAACAGGATTAAGTGACTTGCCCAGGGTCACATTGCTGGTAAGAGTCTAAAGCCAGATTTGAACTCAGGAAGACTCACCTTCCTACTTCAGGTCTGGCACTCTACCTATTGTGCCACCTAGCTACCCTCAGTATAGGTCTACCTCTTCTCAATTTCTAATTACCTATTCATGAATTTTTTTTATTTTAAAAATATATTAGCTGCTTACTTTCTGGAAGATTGTGATAAGGAACAATAACCTCTAATTATATTTTAAATATTATTTTTCAAAATTTTCTCCTCTGTATGAGAGTCTGAAAGGAAATGAAGGTTATACGTGTTTACCAAGATGTCACAATCATTACAGAATGAAAAAAACCTTGCATTTAAAAAGCAAAACCTAAGTAAAACATTCTTATTTTTATAAGGTCCCCCACCCCCTTCTCTGCCATTTTCTGTTAGCTTTGCATAGTTTCCAGCAGAACACACACTGGCATACCTTTACAGAACTTGTAAGGTTGCTATGAAATAATGCCACAGTTACCCAATAGAGGTGTAAAACTATGCATTACAACTGACAGCTGGGGGATGCATGAAGTATCTAGAAAGAACTGTCACTTACAACCCTGTGGGACTCAGAAAGCATGTTCTGCATCCAAGCTAATAATACAATGTCTTTACGTAGAAGTCCCATGACACATGAAATGGGGCCTGTCATTGACTGCCTGAACTAAAATCAAACATTTAAAAAACACCTAAATCTATTGTTAGGATTCTATAAAGTCCATAAATGCTACCAGTTGGATAAGTGAACAAAAATAGCTGCAGAGTTTTTCTTTAGAAATCAAAGCAAAGAAACAAACCAGCCTGGTAGCTGAGATGGACAGAAGCTAATTTCTACCAGTACATAAATTACCTTGTTTTGTAAGGCCAATGGACAAACACTAAGAGAGATAGGTACTTGAAGAAATATCAGTGTAAGCTATAATTGTATGTACTACACATGCACACACACACACACACACACACACATTCACGAGTTTGGGGGTCTAGTCTTGGAATTTCATCAGAGAAATGTGTTTGTGAAAATTCTTATGGGTCGATCACTCAGAGAAAGTGAGGAATAGTTCTTTTGGTATCCTTTTGACATAAAGAGAAAGCAAAGAAATTCTCAAGCTGAATGAAGCCAATTTAAACATGGTAGGAGAATGGAAAAGAGTCACACTGTATGAGCAGTCATGCACGGGTTGCAATCTGCATCTTTGGAGGGAATACATTCCACATCAATTAGATCACAGGTTCATTTGACTATTCAGAGAGAGATTTTTAAATAACTTTCTTTTACCTTAATCTGAGTAACTATATACTTTCATCCATGAATAAATAACCAGGAATCTGTAACTTTTCCATCTACTATTCCTTTCATTTTTACTTTAGAACCTTTTCTTTATTAAGTTCTTACAAGGAGATATAGAACTGCTTTCTGAAAACAATTAGGTACTAAATGTGCTTAGCATTATATAACTGGTATGATAGATGATATTTACATATTTCCATAGGGCATCAGCAGAGTAGAACGGAGACAGTAACTTATGACTATATGTACATACACACTGTGCTGACACTAACTGACTCAGAATTTTTATCTATAAGTGGATCAAAAAACTGACTTGACTGCATGTTTTCTTTTCTTTTTAAAATGTTTCAAAAAATTTATTATTTATTTATTTAATATTTTAGTTTTCAACACTGATTTCCACAAGATTTTGAGTTAAAAATTTTCTCCCCATTTCTACATTTCAATCACACTTACAATTCTGCAACCTAGACTTGAGTTTTGCTCAAAGTTCATCTTTAAGTCAGAATAGAATTCATTTCCCCGTAAAAACAATGGTATTCATAATAGTTTTATAGCCCAATACATAGGTCTATTTAACTTTTATTTTAGGATCAAAGAAATATAGACCTGAAAAGGACTTTAGAGATTATGTAATATGGGGGTTCTTAACTTTCTTTTTTTTAAATTTTGTGGTCTCCTTTGGCTGTCAGGTAGAGCTTAAAGATTCACTTCTTAGAATAATACATAAATGCATAAAATATAAGGCATAGAACTCTAGAGGCAATCAATTATTCTGAAATACAGTTCTATCTCTGTGTGTCTCTCTCTGTCTCTCTCTGTCTCTCCCCACAGCTTTCTCTCACCTCTTCTCTCAACAAATTCACAGGTTAAGAAATCTTGTTGTAATCCAACCGCTTTCATGCAGATGTGGACCCGTACATTCTGAGCTGTGAAGTGACTTTCCATAGTTCACGAAAGTACTAAATAGTAATAATTAATATTGATCATCTATCATCAGTATTCAGAGGCAGCTAGGTGGCACAATGGACAGAGTACTGGGCTCAGAAATCTGAGTTCAAATCTGGTCTCAGACTCTTACTATCTGAGCAAGTTACCTAACTTCCGTTTGTTTCAATTTCCTTAACTATAAAAGGGGATGACAATAGCTTCTTCTTCACAGAGCTCTCAAAGGATCCAATGAAATATCTGTAAGATCCTTAGCATCTTATTGAGTCCCTAGTAGGAGCTGTATGAACGCTTGTTCCCTTCCTAATTCCCTTCCTTTCCTCTTCTCTCAATTACACAATGAACATTGTACCAGGCTCTGTCCTAAGTGCTGGGGATACAAAGAAAAGCAAGAGATAGTCTTGCTTTCAAAGATCTCACAGTCTAACTGGGTGGGGAGTAGGAATTACAGCAAATTAAAATACACACATGTTATTAGAGCTAAGCCAGGTTTTAAACCCATGTCCTCTGATTCCAAAAAGTAATATATACATTAGATTACAATATGAAACTGCATTTAGAATTTCTATTTGGAAAACCAAAAACAACATACAACCCTTTTAATCCTAGGCACTAGAATCAAACAATCTGTTCCACCCCAAATCCTGGGGCAGTAGCTTCAGGGATTCCTCTAACTCTATGGCAATGAAGCAATGATAATACCATGACATGAGGGAAGTTGGTAGGTTAGAAGACTTTGGAAACAGTCAAAGGCCAGAATCCATGTCAATCTCTAGGACAGTCCTTACTCCAGAGAAGATAATCCAGGTAATATTTTTTTCCCTTTGAAGCTTGCAGGGATTGATCTGCCTTGTTTCCTTTTCCACTGTCAGCACTTACTGCTTCCAAGCTCTTTTTTTCATTTATTCATTTTCTTTCTAGGTCCACAAGGAAACACAACTACAGTCTCACACATTTTCCTTACCTATCTTTCCTTGAAATATGCAAACAGTTCTTCATAGGTTTTTACTCATTCATTCACTAATTAAAAAAGTATTTACTAATACCATTCATTTGAACAAATTACTAAATGCCTTTTAAATCTAAGAAACTACTCAGATAAAGACCAAAACTTTGCCCTCTCAAAGTTTATTCTCTTAAGGAAGTATAACACAAGCAAATAATTCAGCATATATAAGTTCATAAAATATTTATGAACAGTGCTGTGAGAGGAGATAAAGAAAGTATCATTACTTTGTTTTTCTGTATTTAATACTTTACTTTTCCCAATTACATGTAAAGACAATTTTAACATTCTTTTTTATTTGAAATTTTGAGTTCCAAATTTTTTTCCTTCCCTCCCTTTCTACCCCACATTGAGAAATTGAGAAATTTAACATGTTATCCATATGTAGTCATACTAAACACATTTAAGTCATTCTGTGAAAGAAAACACAGACAAAAACACTCCCAAGAAAAGTAAAAGTAAAGAAAAAAACATCTTCAATAAATAGCATTACTTTAAAGGGGTTAATAAAAAAAGGCTTCATGGAAGACATTAAAAGACTGATAAACTGTTAACATACAGAAACGGGAAAGTACTGAAGGCATTCTAGGCATAGAAAATTATTTGAGCAAAGGTGGGGCTGCAGGATAGTGAAGGATGATATTGGGGATATTAAGTAATCCAGTTTGGTTGAAGCAAAGAGCACTTGAATGGAGGCTAGAGTAAGAAAGGGAGAAAATGTATGCTGCCAACATATTATGTAGGGGCTGGGATGTCAGGCTAAGGATTTTGGATTTATTTTCTGGAGTATCCTTGGTGTGGGTTTGAGGGGGGGCATTGGAACAGGGTACTGACTTTTGAAAAGCCCTTTTAGGAAGGCTAATTTAGAAAACTTGTGGTATAGATTGGAGGGGAATGATTAGAGGCAGGTAGAAAAGTTAGGAAGCTGTAGGAATATAGAAACAGATTTTTTTTATTACATTCTACCACCTCAATTTTAGTATAGTTCACAGGAACACTTTAAGTACATGTACTAGGTAAATCTGAAAAAAAAAATACATAGGAATACAATCCTTTCAGTTTTGTTCATTTCCTGTGAATAGCTTAAAAATCAAAATTATACTTGAAATATATGCCAATTCATCTTATAATTTAAAAGAAACATTCATGAATGACAATTGAGATACCTTTTCTATCAAATAACAGACTGGTTCTCCATTATCCAAAGATGGGCAATTGAACTCTTTAAGGACTAGGTGGGCTCAATAAGCAATTGAAAAGAGGGAAAGGAAAAATGTTTTGCTAAAGGTAGATAGGAAAGTGGAACATATTTAAGAAGACTTGTGGGTGGAAATGAGGGCAGGGAGACAGGGAAATTAGTGAAGGGTCTTATAAGTAAAGAGATGGATCTTAAACACAATACACTTAGAATGACTTCCCAAGCAATTTGGCAATTTAGCAAAGCACTCTAATGAGGTTCTGTCAGTACAATCAAAGAAGGTTCCAGAAGTGGCATTTTGGCTAAAAGTTAATGGAAAGCTATTTTTATCTCCACAAAGAAAGAGTGAGAATATAAGACTTTAGGCAGAAAAAAGCATAAATTTATACCAAAGCCATATGTAAGTTGGAAAAGTATTATTCAAACTCAAAGGATTTTCCTTTAGAGATTACCCCCAAAGTAATCTGGAGACACAGAACCAATGATAATGAAGGAGACTATAGTTCTACTTTAGTCCAAGTTCCTTCTGGAAAAACAACAACAGAAAACTATCCTTGCCCAAATGTGATACCCTCAGAGATATACAGTGACTAAAAATCTGTGTCAACTATCAAGTTGCTTTTCTTACATGGTGGTCGTGTTTTACCTTATCCACTTTCTTCTTTCTTTATTTTACTTCCTAGTCATCCTTCTTTATGTTAACATCACTTGCTTCACTCATTTTTTTCTAATGTGTCGACCTTTGTGTGAATGGTAAATTCTTTTTTTTTCCTGCATTCAAGCAAATTCAATAAACATTCATTAACGATCTATAATGTGCAACCATTGTGCTAGGCCCTGACAAAAACCAAATATGACAAGGTTGTTGCCCTAAAAACTTACAGTCTAATAAAGTGGGGTATAAGATATTTACATAAGTAACTATGATTGTAAATAGCAAATAAACAACTAATTTTCCCTAAACACAGTAAAACATGCCTCATGCTTATAATTATTTATAACAGAGAAACATTAGAAGCTTTTCCACTAAGAATGAGGGTGAAACAAATATGTCTATGCTAATTATTATAACTTAACTACTAGAAATAGTTGCTTATTGCTAATTATAGGAATATCGAGGTAGGGGGAAAGGAAAATAATAAGCATTGTTAAAAAGGAGACTAAGATATTTGCTCACTGACAAAATATTGTCCTAAAAGAATAAGAAAAATTCTGTATAAGAAATACCTTCAGAAAAAGAGCAAGGAATACATAAAATTCCCACAAAATCATTAGCATTTTTAGATATACTACAAATTACAATAAGGACAAAAGCAGAGAAGTGACATTTAATATAATAATAAATTGTATCTAGTAATTAATCTACCAAAACAGATTCATGGCACATAGATACAATTATAAAAATGTTTCTAAAAATAAGGGAGAATGAAACAATTAGAGAGGTATTCCATGTTCATGGTTAGGTTGTGCCCCATGCACTATATGGTGGTAGACTGTATATTATACCATTCAAAACACTAATGTTATACATTATAGAATTAAATGCAACTATGACATTCATGGAACAAAGGGGTAATTGCATCAGAGAGATAATGTAAATGGAACAAAGGAATGTAAACTTATATAGACTGATCTCAAATCATAAAAGTTATCATTATAGAGTAATTAACAGTATTATTTAGGAAAAGAAAATAGTAGAAACTTCACCTCAATCACACACAGGGATGGTCACATCCTCTACCCAGTTGACTAAATGATGTTCCGAAAGAACAAGCCTGAGAATATGACTTTCTTCCTCCAAAAGCTTCAGTGGCTCCCTGTTTTCTCTAGGACAAAATACAGACTCCTCTACCTGGTATTTAAAGCTCTTCACAATATAGCTCCAGCTCATCTTTCTAGACTTTTTAAACATTCATCCTCTTTCCTCAGCCTATTCTTCCAGCCAAACTGCCCTCATGGATTTTGCACAGTATTCCATCTCTCATTTCTATACTTTTGAAAAGATTATTATGGTATTAAGACATAGCCTTGTATGGGAAAATCAGATTTTTATCTTAAATGAGCAAGAGTGTATAGGGAATTTCAGGCTCTTCTTACAAACAGAACCAGACAGCAATTCCTAAGAAACCCAGGCAGGAATTAGAATAAATAGTATAATATGAATATCCAAAGTATTGAGAAAGAGTTTTGTTTCTGGAAAACTTTCTATTTGCTGACAATACGGTTACCTAAGAGAATCAATTTAAAAAAAAACTGAGAGAATAGATTCAGCAAAAGATCAAAGAAAGCATTACCCCCACCCCAAAAATCAAGATGGATCTATTTTACAAAATGCATAGCTCTTGAGATAAGTATTCTTCTAGAGAGGAAACACTCATTGGACAAAATCTCTGTGAGCAGATAAACCTTCCTTAGTGGAGGAAAAACTGCTTGTTTTTTTCTCCTTAGACTGATTACTTAGTATATGCGAGTACTACCTTTCAGAAAGTGGTGTACTGAAAAATCTCCCGTATCTAAGCTAAAGGAGAGATATGAGACACCATTTTTTTCCACTAGTTTAGTTAAGGAATATAACCAAGCTAGGAACTGGAAACAAAAAAGAAATTCCAAAACCTTGTGCCCGGTGCAACGTGCCTGGCATTTACCCACAGTCATTAGCAGTGACAATACCAGCAATTAGTCAGTAAACAAGCATTTATTAAGGGCATACTATACCAGACATTGCACTAAGCACTGAGGATACAATGAAAGGAAAAAGTCCATGCCCCCAAGGGACTCATGGTCTAATGGAGGAGACAACATACCTGAACTGGAGATAATAAACTGAGGACAGCCAGTGAAAACGTATGGAAATGGGAGATGGAGTGTCCTCTGAAAGGAATGGCAAGACGATCAGCAACACATTATCCATTAAGTAGTGACATTATGAGACCAATAGAGAGTAATAGGAGATGGAAATGGCAATCCTCTCAGTACCTTTGCCAGGAAGCCCCCAGATGGGGTCACAAAGCATCAGATATGGCTGAAACTACTGAACAACAACAATAGAGAGTAATATCCACCAGAAGAAGCAATAACCAGCAGAGTCTATTTACCATGCCCACACACCTTCAGAGGCTATATGCCTGGCAGAGACTGATAAGTCATACAGGGCCGGGAAGGAGCAGACCTAGAGAAGTAGCACAATGATAGCATCAGAAAACATTGGTAGCCCTGTTGTGATGGAGGAATAAATTGCCCTTCCTTATGCATGCTCTGGCCACACATGTGCCATACATGTGTGGTCCTCCACATAGTACCCTGACTATACATCTTTGCTACATGTGCCTCTCCATTCATGTTTCTCATATGTGCCCTCTCTTCACATTGATGTTATTTGTATTTGTGGGAGAGTATGCTCCAAGTTTATGGGGAAAATGTTTTCTTGATACCTTTTTTACTGTAATATTTCTAGAGCAGAGGTCTAGTGCATATGTAGGGCAGCTCTGACGGCATCTCCCCACATGGAGAGGTTAGGATTTTCCTGCTTCCAGGAGAAATGTTTTGATATGTAATGGTAATGCCTTGTAGAGACCTTGGAATATGTGTAGACCATCTGTAAATGGTAATAATCTGCTAGTCTTGTGGTTCAGAGAAATCTTTCTAAATTGGTAGCGTGGTCAGAACTGGGGACACATTCCAAAAGGCTTGGTCAGCCTTGGGCTTTCTCCCCTTGAAAGCCCATGGAGCATCCTGCAACAGCTTATGTTTAGGAGCCCCAGAGTATGGGTATCCCACCATTTTACTGTCCCAGTGTCAGAATTTTTCGGTCAGATTAGCACTGATACTCTAAGGCACAAGTAACGGCCTTCAGAAGAGACTCTTGGTAATCAGCAACCTATACTTATGATGAGGACTTATTCATCTGTCATGCCATATCTGGATGTGAACATGCCATGTTAAATAGAATGTTGTACAGAAATTATGCGAAGTGAGCCCCCTCTCTGGGCAAAATAGCAACATGGTTCTGGGAGAGTGAGTCAGAATATTTTTGTTACAGTAGATGTAGCTAGGTAATGTAGTGAGAATACAGCACTGAACTTGGAATCAGGAAAACCTGAGTTCCAATCATGCCTTAGGCACTAATTAGCCAGTCACTTGACTTCTCACAGTCTCAGTTTCCTCACCTGTAAAATGAAGATACCAATAGCACCTAGCTCACAGAGTTGCTTTGAAGATCAAATGAAATAATACATATAAATTTTAAAGGGCGAATTTTAAAGGGCTTCGTAAATACTAGCTTTTATGCTAGCTACTAGAGATTAAATGACTGTTTTAAGTATTGTCTTCCGGTCAATGTGTAAATGTAAGCATGTTGGTGGGGCTCCCTAAGCCTTTATGATACTCTGCGGATACAGACCCATAAAGTACTCTGAACTTGGTGTGTCCTTTACATAAGCAAGGGGGACACCCTCAGGTGCTATACATACAATAGCCATCTATACTGAAGAAAATTACTATGGAAACTGAGGTTAGTGATAAGTAGAACATTTTGAGAGACTTCCTAGGAAATCTTGGAGTATAAAGAGAAGCCTATGTGGAGATAACCACAAAATAATGATGATTCAGGATGAGAAATCAAGAACCTTAAAGATAAAACTCAGTAGTTTCCTTCTCCTAAATCACCAATCTTAATTGGCAGACTTGGTGGGAATCTTAATAAAGGTTCAGCAGCAAGTTGACTATTCATAACTATTCATGCCAGAATAAGTTGAAGCATGACTTGCAAATATTTTAATAAACTTCTTTGCAAAGTATTAGTATTTATCATTGAGAAGAATTTAGATTATTTTTTAAAATCAAATTAAAATGACAGATGCTTTGAAAAGTTTCTTCTTTATTTTTGAATATACATCTATATATGTCTCTCTCTCTCTCTCTCTCTGTATATATATATATATTATATATATATATATATATATATATATATATCTGTATATGGAGTACTGAAAAAAACCCAGACACACCAATTAACATAATTTAATATTCAAAGTAACAATGTCTTTATTATTTATGAAATATTCACCCAAATGTTTCATTAGCTTACTAATGTAATATTAATGAGAAAAATAATTTCAATTTATTGGCCACAGCAACTAAGTGCTGCCAGCTAATCAGGAAATCCTCATTCTCCCTTCACTTGGTTTCATCTCCAAAGGTTCCCTCACAGATTCCTATTCACAGATCACAAAAGAACAATTTGGGTGACTTCAAGAATTAATTAGACATTTGTATGAAAGCCACTAGAACAACTGCTCCTCCTGTGAGTTCATAAAGCTGCTTCATTTGCTCCTATATTTTCACTCAGAAAAGCTGGCAATGCCACAATAAAACACAGCATGAGGAGACAGTAAGCCAAATTTCTTCCTTAATTGTTCACTCACATTTACCATGCTCATTTAGAAGATGCAAGCACTAACACCTTTTAACCTCACCCGTGACACAGCTGGGGCACTCTTCACACATAATGCAAAGCGACTTGGAATAATGTGCTCCTTGTCAATCTTTGAAGATTATTCTGGTTAAAATGTATAGTTTTCTCTTCCATGCAGAAAAATAATCTTTAAAAGCCCTTATCCATCTCTAATTTTTTTTTAAATTTAACACCAATTTACCCAATTCACAATAGCTGTTCTTGGCAAATTACCTTCTAGATTTCTCATGATTCTAATAAGACACAAGTCTTTTTTCTCTGATCAACCAAACCATTCCAGAGTGAATTTAGATCAGTCATAAAAGTATTTTAAATAAGGTGACTTACTTAAGTATATGTCCACTCAATTATCTGCCTTTAAGTTTTAGAAGTCTAGAATATCACTGGGGCAAAGGAGGCATGTTATTTCTCACATTTATTTCAACTATGTCCACTTATGCACTAGGAAATAATGACCCATGTAAATCATACAAAGTAAAATAAAAGGCTTCAAGAATCGCCAATTTTGCACTCCTGGAGGGATTCTAGTGCCTAACACTTGAATGTCATGCAAATATTGTCTCTTTGGCATGCCAACACTTACACCCATCTGTGAGGATGGCACTGTGCCATGCACAAGGTACAATGCTGCTTTCAACAGTATGTAGGTGCCAATAAGATGCTCAGAATGATAGCCTGTGGAACACACCAAGTAGCTGATCTTTTACAAGACAATCTTCCATAGTGAGCAATGCCAAATGAGAGCCAACTGCTTCATTACAAGGCATCACAGATGTTGATGCTTGTGGGAATTTGTAACATCAATAAAAATTTCCCTCCCTGTCACTGTTACAATCTGTCTAAAAGCCTAATAATTCTAGATATTGAAAACAAAATTAATGTGCACATTCTCAACAACAAGGAAATCTGTTTTCTTTGCTAATCAGTATATTTTCTTCAATCCTTGTTACATTTTAAAATTATTGATAGCCTTTGTTTTTTATTGCACAATAATATCCAACTAACTTTCTTCCATCAATTCAACTCTCGTTTGCAAAGAAGAAAAGAATTTTTGGAAATTTCAGTAATCAAATGATCAAGTCTAATACCACATGTTAGATTTTACTCAGCCAGTCGTGTACCTTTCTAACAAGAGGAGGGGCAAATGTTTCATTATCTATTCTCAGGGACCACCATTGGACATTTTCACTGAATTATGAAATACAAGTGATTATTACTAGCATTTTTCTTTAGTAGATAGTCATGATAGAAACAATGTTCTGGATAAAGAACAGATTTGTCTACTTAAGAGAAAAAGCATTGGCAAATGGCAAATGAATGTTGCAGACTATAAAAAATAATACAAATAATTATATTGAGAACATCTCATACGTGAATGTACTCTAAAATCAGCCTTCTGTTACTTAACATTTTTTTTCTAAACATCAGCAAGTTTTGAATATTTAAAAATATCTTTAACTACCTGTTGAGCTGATGAAGCACAAAATTTGAATTACTTAAAGACATAATGGCTAATTAGTTAATACTGTATAAAATAAAAAAACCCAACTAAACTATGAATATTCAATGCATCCTCACAACAATTAATGCTAAGTTTTAACTCTTCAGTGCTTGAAGAAATTGGGTGTGTGTAGGCAGGGAGAGAATACATGATGAAAAAATTATACAATAAAATCAGGGGAAAAACCTATTTCTGAGATTGTTGAGCTATCCATTCAATTCATGGTTAGCTTTAGCTTCCAAGTTGAAATTTATAGTGAACTAAGAGATGTTGAAATCTGGATCTTCATCGGAATGCATCAACTGTGTGTAAACTAATTAAAATGATGAATAGAAAAATATCTAATTATGATTTTAAAATTGTACCTGATAGGCACTTAACAAATTATTGAATGGTTAGGTTATATAGCAATATAATTCAGTTATTTACATATTCCTACATGCATATGCTTATGTGTATTCACTTAGATGAATTCTATGGCATCAAGAACATATGAGATTTTGTTGGGAAAGTTGCATTGCTGATTAGATCCATTACACAGCGTAATGGAAAGATTTAGTGTTTTAGAGTCTAGTTATAACTAATGTGTGTTCCTAAGCTCAATATGAATTCCAGATGTAATTCAGCTGCAACATCAAGGGTATATTAAGGGAACTGAGTATTCAATAACTACCTATGGATAAGCACACTTCCTGTGCTCTTATTTATTGTTAAGAAGGAGAAAATTCTTTTCAGGAAGAATTAAAGAAAGCTGATGAGGAGATAGTTAAGCATATGGACCCAATATTTCCTCCCCTCAATTTGGATGAGTCTGTGTATGAAGGTGGAAAACAACACCAATCTTAACACCAACGATGACCACAATGAGCACAATGATGACAACCATGATGATGATGATAGCCAGGACTTACATAGTGCTTTAAGGTTTTCAAAATCCTTGACAAATATCTCATTTGAGCAACTGTTATGTTTGTGAATGCTGGGTTTTGTATGAAGGGAAGGCCAATTTTACTTTTTCTTTGGTATGGAAAGTCTCTGTTTTTTTCCTTTTCTTTGCTATTGAGGTTTCAACTGAGTGACAATGATATCATTTTATAGGAAAACTCATTTTTAGGTTCTTATAGTAGGGTCAACTCCTTCCAATGACTGCTAACAGTAATGTAATTCCAAACAAGCTGCTGGGCTTTTGGGGGGAAAAGTTAGCAGAAAAGCTACTAAATAAACAAAGAAACTTTCGTAATTCCTCTCTTGACATTGCCACCTTTCATCATCACTTTATAAAGGGTCACTGTAAATATATTTGTATATTTACATGTATGTATCTATACATAAGCACACAAATACCAGGTAAGATCTTTCAGTCAGTAACTATGTAATTCACACATTAAACCAGTTGTAAATCACAGTTTCTCCCCCCCCCCCAAAACTCAGCAACCATACTTGTGGCAATAACATTGCCATTAGCTAATTATTAATTTAAATCTTTTTAAAAATTAATTTATTTTAAATTTAAACGCTAAAACTTAAAAGAAAATAAGAACAGAAAAATACACTAACACTTTTGTTCTCTGCTGTGTACTTTTCAGTTTGTTCTTCTTCTGCCCTTTTCCCCAAGAAGGCTATAATGAAGTGCAGATATATGTATGTACACACATATACACACATACAAACATAGATACATGCATATGCACATACATATATTTACATATACATATATATACTTAGATATCTATAATGATACTCATATGTAGACATATACATTCATATGTATCTATGTAAGAGTTCTTGTTTGTCCTCTGTTTCTCTGAGGGTAGATAACATCTTCCTTCATATTAATTTAAGTCTTAACCCTGGGAACATTTCAACAGTTAAATTATTTAACAATGTCACTTGAGACTTCATTAAGTATTGAAGATAATGTCAACACTTCTGGATAATATGAAAGAGAAATCTTGACCAAAGTTCATATGAAAGATAATATTAGTAGTTACATTAAGAAACTTAAATAATTGGCATGGCATTTTAGAACTTTGGTCTGGAAATCAAGAGATCTGCTCTCTATTCCCTGCTCTTTATTTAGCATTTAATTCTTTCTCTAGTTACATGTAAAAACAACTTAACATTAGTTTATAAAATTTCATTTCCAAATTATTTCCCTTCCTCCCTTATCCCTTCCCTCACTGAGAAGGCAAGCAATTCAATATAGGTAATACATGTGTAGTCGTGCAAAACACATTTCCATATTAACCATGTTGTGAAAGAAAACATAGACCAAAAGAAAAACCTCAAGAAAAATAAAGTAAAAAAATGCTTCAATCTGTATTCAGATGCCACCCATTCTTTGTTTAGGGATGAATAGTATTTTTCATCATAAGTCCTTCGGAGTTGTCTTGGATCATCGTATTCCTGAGGATAACTAAGTCATTTGCAGCTGCTCATCTCACAATATTGCTGTTACTTTGTACACTGTACATTTAACTTTGTGTCAGCTCATGTAAGTCTTTCAGCTTTTTCTGAGAGTACCTGCTCATCAATTCTTGTATCACAGTAGTCTTCAATCACAATCACTTAGCACAATATGTTCAGCCATTCCCCAATCGATGGGCATCCTCCCAATGTCAAACCCCTTGCCACTAGAAAAGAGCTGCTATAAATATTTCTGTACATATGTGTCCTTTTACCTCTTTCAGAAATCTCTTTTGGAATACAGCTTAGGTCAAAGGGTATGCATGGTTTTTATAGGCCTTTGGGCATAATTCCAAATGACTCTAAACAATGGTTCACAACTCCACCAATAGTGGATTGCCTCATTTTTCCCACATTCCCTCCAACATTTGTCATTCTTCTTTTCTGTGTTATTAGCCAATCTAATAGGTATGAGGTAGTAACTCAGAATTGTTTCAATTTGTATTCCTTCAATCAATGGTGATTTAGAGAATCTTCTCATATGGTTATAGGTAACTTTGATTACTTCATCCGAAAACTACTTATATCTCTTGATCATTTATCAATTGGGGAATGGCTCCTATTTTTTTTATAAATTTGACTCAGTTCTCTATATATTTGAAAAATGAGGCCTTTGTCAGAGAAACTCGCCTCAAATTTTTTTCACAGTTACTATTACTAAATGTATTTCCCTCTATCCTCTTCCTCCCCCCACCGTTTATTCTATTCTCTCTCTCTCTGTCCCTCCTCAGAAGTGTTTTACTTCTGATTACCACCTCCCTCAATCTCCCCTCCTTTCTATCACCCCCTTTCTCTTGCCATCTTTCCCTTCTACTTTCCTGTATGGTAAGATAGATTTCTGTACCCAATTGAGTATGTATGGTATTCCCTCTTTGAACCAATCCTGATGAGAATAACATTCACTCACTTCTCCTTACCACCCCTCACCCCATCTTTCCCTCCTCTGTAAAAGCTTTTCTTGCCTCTTTTGTGTGAAATTTAATTTACCCAATCTACCCCCTCCTTTCCCTTTCTCCCAGTGCATTCCTCTTTCTTACCCCTTAATTTTATTTTTTATATATCATCTTGTAATATTCAATTCACAGCTGTGCCCTCTGTCTATATATACTCTGTCTAACTGCCCTAATAATGAGAAAGTTCTTATGAGTTCCAAGTATTAACTTCCCATGCAGGAAGGTAAATAGTTTAACATTATTGAATCCCTTTTGATTTATTTTTCCTGTTTACCTTTTTATGCTTCTCTTGAGTCTTGTATTTGAAAGTCAGATTTTCTGTTCCGCTCTGACCTTTTCATCAGGAATGCCTGAAAGTCCTCTGTTTCATTGAATATCTTTTTATTCCCCTGAAGGATCACAATCAGTTTTGCTAGGTAGGTGATTCTTGGTTGTAATCCTAACTCCTTTGCTCTCTGGAATATCATTTTCCAAGTCTTCTGATTCTTTAACTTAGAAGCTGCTAAATATTGTGTTATCCTGACTGTGACTCCACAATACTTGAATAATTTCTTTCTGGTTGCTTGCAAAATTCTCTCCTTGACCTGGGAGCTTGGAATTTGGCTCTACCATTTCTGGGAGTTTTCATTTTGGGATCTATTTCAGGAGATGATTGATGGATTCTTTGAATTACTATTTTACCCTCTGGTTCTAGAATATCAGAGCAGTTTTCCTTGATAGTTTGTTGAAAGATAATGTCTAGGAGCTTTTTTTGATTGTGGTTTTCCAGTAGTCCAAAAACTTTAAAATTATCTCTCCAGGATCTATTTTCCAGATCAGTTGTTTTCCCAATGAAATATTTCATATTGTCTCCTTTCTTCATTCTTTCAGTTTTGTTTTATTGTTTCTTGATTTTTCATAAAGTCATAAACTTTAATTTGCTTTATTCTAATTTTTAAGGAATTATTTTCTTTAGTGAGCTTTAGTACTTCCTTTTCCATTTGGCCAATTCTACTTTTTAAGGAGTTATTTTTCCTCAGTGAATTTTTTGCTTCTTTTTCATTTGGCCAGTTCTGCTTTTCAGGGCATTCTTCTCTTTGTTGGTTTTTTTGTACCTCTTTTACGATTTGACCTATTTGGTTTTTTAAGGTGTTATTTTATTCAGTCTTTTTTGGTGTCTCCTTTACCAAGCTGTTGACTTGTTTTTCATGATTTTCTTGCCTCACTCTTACTTCTCTTCCCAATCTTTCTTCTACCTCTCTTATTTGATTTTCAAAGTCCTTTTGAGTTCTTCCATGGCCTGAGCTAATTCATCTTTTTCTTGGAGGGTTTGGATTTTGGAGCTATGACTTTGTTTTCTTCTTCTGATTGTGTGTTTTGATCTTCCCTGTCACCATAGTAACTTTCTAATGTCACACTTTTTTTCTGTTGCTCTCTCATTTTTCCAGTCTATTTCTTGATTTTTAACTCTTTGTTAAAGTATAGCTGTGCTTCCAGGGTGGACAGTATGTTGTCCCAAGCTTCTGGGGTTTTTGCAGCTGTTTTAAGAGATACTTCTAGGGACCTGTAATTTTTCAGTTCTTCAGGTGCATTTACTACCATCCTGGCCTGTAGTCTGGTCTGTGCATGACCACAAGCACTCTTTTCTGCCCTGGAACTGTAATGAGGGTTCCTCCTTCAATTCAACCACAAGCTCTGGTGTGCTAGTCCTCCTTGCCATCCTGGGACTTCCACCAAGGACTGTGACCCAGATCTGAGTACGGGCAAAACAGCAGAGTCCTGTCCCCAGTGCCAACCAAGATTTTCCCCTAATCTCCTTCTGTTAAGTTGTTCAATGCCTTTACCCTCTGTAGGCTAAGAGCTCCAGAAGCAGCTGGTGCTGCTGCCAATTCAGTGGCTTCCAAAGCCTGTTCCTGGTTTTCTAGGGCTGGCTCTGTGCTATCTGGAGTGTGCTTCACCATTACCCAGGTGTGACACACTTTGTTGCTGACTTTCTAACTTGTCTTTGGCTGGAAAATTATTTCACCCCATCTTTTCGTGGGTTCTGACACTTCAGGAATTGTTTTACGGCATTATTTAAAGGTGTTTGGAGGGGTTTGGGGGAGACCTTAGGTGAGGTGCTGCCCTTTCTCTGCCATCCTGGCTCTGCCTCCCAACCCTGGTCATTAAATGAGCAATTATACACAAAGCACTTTGCAAAAATTAAAAGAATATATAAATGTGAGTTGCTAGTATTTATAACTCCAGCACTGACTAGCTATATGACTGACCCTGAACAAATGATAAGCCCTCTGAATCTCAGTTTCCCCATCAATACATTGTTTATTTCCAAAATACTTTCCAGCTCTTAAATTTATAGGATATTACAACAGGACAGGACCTTAGAGATCACTTAATTTAACTCCCTCAGTTTATTGATAAGGAAACTCAAGCTCAGAGTTGATTTGTCCAAAGTAACAAAGTTAGAGAGCAGTAGAGCTGAGGCTAGAATATCTTGGCTACTAGATTCATGCTTTTTGCACTTTAATATAAATTGCAGCTTCAGGTATATGACTGCCTATTTTAACTTCCTTGAGGGATACAGAAATATTTATTTTTGAACTATATTCAGAATTTTCTGCAGAAAGGTCACCTATTTTTATTTTGGTAATGAAATTCTTGAATTATCCTAGGTGGAAACTACATTTTTTTGTTCAGGAAAATAAAATATATGCTACCTATCAAAGGAAAACTTGCTAATAGTTCCAAGTAGTGATAGCCCTGATTTAAATTTGAGGTTATGTCATTGAACTGAAATTAATCCCAATTGATTATTGAATTTTAAAACATGAAAGTAGCATTTTAATTCCAATTATCTTTGCATCTGTTTGTTCATGGCACTCTGCTTGATATCATTACTACTTTTTAATGATATTCAGCTTGAGCCAAATTTCCATGTGGCTGCAGAGAAAGACATTAAACATGAATTTGGTCATTAGAACAACACAGTGTCATGTATATAAACATTCACCTTCCCTCCCTTCCTATAGGGTTCAAGATAGAAAAACAAGTGTTGCCTTTGTTCCATGTGTGGAATTTTCTCAAAAGTGCACATATGCCAGTCTTTGATCCTTTCATTCTTAGTCTTAAAGAATACACATAAGTCTTAAATTGGATTATGTAGAAGATGACTAAGTAATGGACAAAGTGAGTGAGATCCATAAAACAAGATTTTCCTTAAGGAAAAGGAAATGATAATATTTTGTCTTTGGATTAATATTCTTAGCTATTTTGAGAAAAGGAAAGCTATGTATAAGGATAGAACAATTGATTTGCTAAGCCTAATCAATCAAATCATTCATAGATTATAGACTAAATGCAAAGAAGTCTTTGAACTGGAATGACTCTCTTCAGATAGCCCAAGGAAACTGGGCCATGCACCAGAGACTGTACGTAAATCAATAATTGAGTTAACAAGATTTCATTTCAGAAAATGGAACAAGTGTGGTTTACAGAACATATCTTAAGAAGAAGTCTTTGGGAAGAAAGGAACGGTCTTGAGTTCTACCTTGGCCAAGACTGTTACTCCTTCTTTGCCTGGAAGAGGATTTTAGGAGCTTCAAAGCTTCCAAAAGGCTTTGGACTTTTCATTTTCCCATCTTTGTCCTGGTATCATCTCTATATCAGCTATCAGTTTTGCCAAGGACAGACAGGGCTCATTTTTCTAAAAGAAGTCCATCATGAAAGTATACCAGGCCTAAGGGGAAATTCTTGAATACCTCACATATAGGAGAAAACTACTTTCAGCAACCAGGAGCTGTGAGTTACTCCTTTGCTGTATGTGCTTTCTAAATTTGGGCCCACTTTCCCCTGTACTCTGTTTGTACTTGTGAGAGAATGTGTCAAAGACTTTTGGGGTGATGGGTTGTATTAACTGTTATTACTATGTCACCTTAAGTAAATTCTCTTTTCCAAAAGCTACTTGAGCCTGAGTTACTAAAATGATTTCTAACTGATAATCTTGGGGGGAAGGATAGAAGCTTTGGATGAGGGCATTAGAGATCAATACTAGGGGTATCCATAAGAGGGTACCCTTAGAGTCAGGAAAGGGAGATGTAGCCAGTATAGGTTCAGGAATTCAACACATCAATGTACAGAAGTTGCAAAAAGGATCCTCGGGGCTTTCATGGGCTATACATATTTAGCTTTTATTGATTCACCAAGACAGATGATAGAATCTGATATTCAAAGCTTATCTAGTAGATCATAGAATCATAGATGCCATCTTAAAATATTTAGAAAATTGATAAAAGAATTAAAATATGCTTTAACAAGGTTTAGTTAATAGCTTAATTAGTTAATAGCTATTCTCAATTCAGTATTATCTCTAATGAACACTAAAAAATATTCCCCTTCCCCCATTAGTAACATACAACTTTTGGGAAAATTCATACATTCTAAATAATTTTAGATCTTCTTAAGTAACAGTGGCAGGAGGTTTTATAATCTGCCCCTTGTGGAAAAGGTATTTGAAACACAACCATTTCTGCAATTTAGAGTAAAGATTTTTTTTATCTTATCTACATGCTGGACATCAATAATGGCTTGATGTCAACTAAGAAGGAAATCTCGAGTAGAGTTCTCCAGGGATTTGTTCTCGGCCTTGTGATTATTAACAGATGGTGATTTTTTTTCAAATTAATTTATTTATTTTTAGTTTGCAACATTCACTTCTATTAGTTTAAATTTTCTCCACCTCCTTCTTCTCTTCCTTTCCCACCTCCCGAAGATGGCATGCAATCCAATATAGGTTCTAAATATACATTCTTATTAAACATTTTCACATTAGTCATATTAGAACTAATAGAAGATATAGAACATATAGAAGAATTAGAACATATGGGAGGAACCATGAGAAAGAAAAAAAACAAAACCAAAAGAGCAAATAGTATGCTTTGCTCTAATTCTGACCCCATATTTCTTTGGTTGTGGATGGCATTTTTATCATGAGTCTTTTGAAGTTGATTTAGGTCTTTGCATTGCTGAGAAGAGCTAAGTCTATTAAAGTCAATCATCACACAATATGGTTGTTACTGTGTGCAATATTCTCCCAGTTCTGCTTACTTCACTCCGGTTCAGTTCAAATAAGTCTTTCAAGGTTTTTCTGAAGTCTGCCTGCTCATCATTTCTTACAGAACAGTAGTATTCCATTACCTTCACATACCACAACTTGTTCAACCATTCCCCAATAGATGGGCATCCCCTCAATTTCCAGTTCTTGGCCACCACAAAAAGAGCTGTTATAAGTATTTTTGTACATGTGGGTCCTTTTCCTGTTTTTATGATCTCTTTGGGATACAGCCTTAGAAGCGCTATTGCTGGGTCAAAAGGTCTGTAAATTTTTTATAGCCCTTTGGGCGTAGTTCCAAATTGCTCTCCAGAATAGACGGATCAGTTCACAACTCCAACAGTTGTTGATTTTTTAAAGATCCTGAAGAACAGATCAGATATATCAGGACTGGAGAAAAGCAGAAGCCATCCTAACTTTCAAGAATGTGAAGAAAAAGGAATCTGTAAATGATAGGTAAGTGGGTTTGGGAAGCCAAACCAAACCAAATCAAACAAACAAAAAACTTAAAAAGAAGAATCTGTGTGAATAAAACTTGCACAGGATGGACAGGATATGATCTTTATCATTGAACAAAATATCCACATTGAAACTTCCAATCCAGTGATATACTGAAATAATATGTAAGAAAAGTTGTGTCTATGGTCATCTCTTCCTTATCTTTGTTTGGCTGATACCACTAGATTGTATCATATTTAATTTTTGTTGAGGACATAAGGTCAGGGGCAGGATTCAATGTCCAGTGTGGGAATAATGTAGTATATGTATATATGTGTATATATATAGATATATGCATATACACACACATATATATATACATATATACACACACAAAATATATATATATATATATATACACACACACACACATGTATATGTGTGTGTGTATGTATATGTACTTAGCTAAGATAGTAATGAAAGGTCAGTCAGCAAGACCTGAGTTCAAATATGGACACAAACTCTTACTTGCAATGTGATCCTAGGTAAGTTATTTAACATCTATTTGACTCAGTTTCCTGGAGTAATAATAGCACCTATCTCCTGTGTAATTGTAAAGAGAAAATGAGATAATATTTTTAGAGTTTTTTGAAAACCTTAAAGCTCTCTTTAATTACTAGTTACTACTGCACAAATAATTCACTTTTGCATGTGTGTATGTATACGTGTGTACCTTTAAGGTTTGCAAAGTGAAAGTGATATATATGTATATATATATATATATATGTATATATATATATATACATATATATACATGTATATATATAATCTCACTTGACCCATAAACATTCCTATGAGGTAGGTGCTATTATTCTCATCTGAGAAATGGAACAACTGAGGTTCAGATTAAAGAGGCTGCCAAAACTATGGAAGATCTTACTCACGGAATAGTTAATGAGCATCTGGAAAATGAACTGGCAATCTGAAAAAATCACCATGGACTTCATAAAGTGATGCCAGAGTAACCTCATTTCCTCTTTTGACAAGATTAAAAGTACAAGAGAATTCTATAAATAGTTCATATTAGCAAAGAACTTTTAAAAAATTCTTTCATGGTTTTCCTGTAGTCAAGAAGAAGAGATGTGGTATAGAGAGTAGTGCAAGTGGGACTTGAATAGGTTGAGTGGTAAAACCCAAAGTTCAGTTTTTAGTGGTAGAAAGAGACTTAGAAGGAGGTTTTGAGTACTGTACTATAGTATTTGGTTTTGAATCTATTTTATTTAAAGTTTTTATCAGTGATCAAGGTGAGGGCATTGATGATGCACCCATGCAAGCTTTGGATCAGTAAAAGTTGAGAAAGATGACAAACCCACTGGAGGACAGTCAGAATCCAAAATTATTTCGATGGGCCAAAATACTGAGAATATCTAATCAAAGAGGGGTAAATGTAAAGTCTTAGATTAGATTATAGAAAAACAAAAAACAAAAACAATGTCACCACTTAAGATGGAAGATTCAGAGCTTGATAGCGGTTTGTCCAAAAAGATCTAGATGTTTAATGGCTTGCAAGCAGTCAGAACAGTAATGGGAACTATTCAACAGCATGATTTCATCATGGCATATGAAAATCAGTTGAAGTAACAGAGCATGTTAAAAGGAAGAATATTAGACTTAAGGGGGACATGACAATTGCTTTCAAGCAATTGAAAGCTGATTTTATGAAAGAAGAATTAGACTTGTTCTACTTGGCTCCAGAGGGTAGTAGTGATGGATGGAAGTTACAAAAAAGCAAACTTAAATAGGAATTAAGGAAAATCTCCTAACAATTAGAATTACCTAAAAAGGTAATGGGTTGCCTGGGGATTGTGGGATCCCCTTAACTTTATCTTCAAATAAAAGCTCAAAAATTAGCCATCAGGTATGTTGAATGGGTGAAAGTGAGGGTTCTTTTTGAGTTTATGTTGGCATAAATGAGTTTCTATGTTCCATTTAATTCTGAGGTTCAGTGACTCCATGAAATGTGAAAGAGGGATGTGAATTTCTCTGCTTGGCTCCAACGGAAAGAACATGAGAAGTCATGAGTAGAATTCTACAGAAGCAGATTTCAGATGCACAAAACTTCCTAAAAATGAGAGCTCTCCAAAAATCAAATAGGGTTCCTTTTTAGGCAATAAATTTTACCTTATTAGAGGTTTCCAGAAAAGGCTGGATGAACAATGAATTACTAAGGGGTGTTTGTTATTGAGGGGATTCTTGGTCAAACATGAATTTGTAGAAAGGAAGAGGCCCTCCCACTTTAAAAGACTAAAGTGTATATTCACCTAGGGAAATAGCTTCTTTGATAGTAATGTTAATTTCTAAGGGATTGATTGCATCATAGTGTGTATAAACTCCAAACTAGGAGCACTGGCAAGGCTTAGTTGTCCATTATTACTATTAGAAGGTATGTATAAGAGCAGCCATAGCAAAAGAGGACAAGGAGATTATCACTAACCAGCTCTATGTTTGAGATTTTGTGTCTGCTAGAAACTAAGTAATCCCCTAAATGACTCTAACTAAAACATCCAAGTGTTTAGAAATATTTAGGACTTTTGTTTCCTCTCTCAGTAATAGTCAAGAAAAGGGGCACATATACCATGGACATTTAATAAATGCCATTAGATAGCAATGATAGTAGAAGAAAATATCTATTCATTTTTAACCCTTTTGTATCACAGGCTAATGAAAATTTTCAATTGAAGGTTCATTTTTAAGAACTTCAGGCCCTCAATACTTTTGCATGTTGGTGTTATGACCTCTCCCACTTTATTAGGCTCCCCAGAAAAAGATTTTGGCAACAGTTCTCTCAGCATGTTCCTGCTGAGCATGAAAGCTTTTGAGAAAATGATTGTTTTACAATTAAAGGGTAGGGGAAAGATTGCCAATAGGCCACATAATGGATCATTAACCAAAACATCCTTATTTAGAGACTCGGTGGATTTAGTGAGCCACAACACAGGGCATTAGCACTATAGATAATGGCCATTGATTAAAAATGAACACATTGCTCATTTGCTCTGGCGTTTAATTTGCTGTAAGCTTTCAGCAAATTTCTCACAAGGCCACAGAACTTTACAAACCATCATCTGGATATACTTTTCAGCACCATTTCCACATACTTAAAGTTCTCTTGGCTTTTCACTGTTCATTAAGGACTCCACTGAGCAGGGGTTATCTGTACCAATTATTTATAAATAATTATAAAATTATTTCTCTAAAAAGATTTTTCTCACATTGACTTATTTATCATGACAAGTGAGTTATGCCTCTAGCCCTAAAATTGCATTAGTAATTCTACTTTAGTGGTGTAATATAATCTATGTTTAGACTGAACATTGCATGGAGAGTCATGGTTCTGAACTATTTCTGAAGTAAATAACAAAACAAACATTAAAAATCAAATTTGAGGCCAGGGACTATTCAGTAGTTGTTTTTATATCCTCGGTGCACAGCAAAGTATCTTTTATGTAGTAATTAACAAACATTTTTAATTGAATTGAAATGTATTTATGTACAAATAAATAAAAAACTTTTATGAATTGAAAATCTTCCCAATGCTCTTCACATGCTTCCAATATTATTTAATTTATTTCATGATTTACTCCCCACCAAAAACAAAAGATCTTTTTTCCAAAAAAGTCCATTTAGTGAAAATAAAATATCATAATAACACATGCATTTCCCAAACTACAGCAGTTGTTATGTCTTTCCTAAAAACTTTAAAGCAATCATTTTGAAATGTGAAAATTCATCCACCAACTATTCTGTTTTGGAATAGATTTTTATATCCATAATTTTATTACATTATGGCATATAAAGCCAACCAATAACTATTTAATATTTGCTGGTATTATGGATTTTCTTTGGGTTTTCAAATCACAACTCTGTTATTTGTTATCTATGTGATCATAGGAAAACCATTCCATCTCTTTGAGACACAGTTTATTTATCTGTAAAATGATGGGGGCTCATCGACAATCTCTGAGATCCCTTCGAGCTATAATCCTGTGGAGTCAGGAAGACATAAGTTCAAATCTTGCCTCTGACACACTTAATCTTTTAGTGTCTCTTGGGACCTCTTAATGCTAAAACTTGATGGAGGATCTGCATTATTTGAGGGAGTTTTCTTACTAGGACTTCCTTATACCAATAAAACCACAGGATGTATGTGTGTGTGTGCGTGTGTGTATGCATGCACACGCGAGGGCATGCAGGTATATGTGTGAGCATGCGTGTGTGTGTATGTAAATTCTATTCATCTATCACTTCCCATAATTCTCTCCCAAAATTAGTATATTAAAAGAGTAAAAGTTGTTTGGAGACACAGTGTAGCATTTGGAAACAAATCTAAACTGGAATCAGGAGACCCAGGTTTGAGCTTTTATTATGAAAGTTACTGTCTGAGAACTTTTGGATGAGTCACCTGATCACTCTGAGCTAATTTTTTTTCATCTATAGAACTGGGATATTATATGTGCGCTGTCTTCTCGCAGGGTTGTTGTACTATAAGTGCTTTGTAAACTTAAACAAAAAGATTTATAAGATTTAAAACTGTATGGAGACCTAGAACTCACTGATTCTTGCCTCTTCATTTTGCTGATGAGGACTTGAGGCCCAGAGTGGTGACATGACTCGTCAAAGGTCACAGATATCATAAGTAGCAGGACCAGGATTTAAACTATTACTCTGACTCCAATGTGGTGTAATATGAAAAACACCCTTCATTTCAGTGACTCAACATGTGGTAAGTGAGCAACTAGTGCAAGACCATAGATTTAGAGCTAAAAGGGACTTCAGAGGTGATCTGGTCTAGTGGTTCCCATTTAGTGGTTCTTGACTATGGTCCAAGGGGTTCTCATGAAAACAACAACAACAATCTAATGTCACTTAAGCATTAATTTTTATAAAGAACAGTATCAGTAAGATGAGAACAAGATGATAGAGTGGGACTAGTATTCTTTTTTTTTGGATGGGGGAAGGCAGGGCAATTGAGATTAAGTGACTTGCCCAAGGTCACACAGCTAGTAAGTGTCAAGTGTCTGAGGTTACATTTGAACTCAGGTCCTCCTGACTCCAGGGCCATTGCTCTATTCATTGTGCCACCTAGCTGCTCTGAGGGGCTAGTATTCTTTCTGAGCTGTTTCAACCCATCCTTCCATGATAACCTAAAAAAAAAACCCTGAATCTAACTGAATTCTGAGCATAAAAGCCAAAGAAAATATCACAGTACATAATTTTTTCTAGCTCAAGATAGCCTAGGAAGACAGAAAGAAGAATTTGTGGACACTGAGGTAGGGGTTGGCTGAGAGTGTGGCATGGGGGAAGCAACACGGTCTACAATAAACCTTTGGAAGTGGCAGCAGCACCAGGAGTGACCAGTGCCCATAAATGGCAGGAGGACTGAAGATCTGGTTATATTCTGATTCCAGGGGACCCTGTGTTAGCACTGAGTACAGATGGAGTTCCATTTGGCAATTCTGAAACCCATTACTCACTTCAGGGTCACAGTTCAAAGGCAAAGTGTAGCCGTTGTAGTCATTAGAGAGTGTGGGCCCTACCTGGGTAAGGACAAGTCCACAGACTAGCAGGGGACTGATCAGACCTCTCCAATATCATACCACTAAATTATCACTTTTTACAGATGATATGATTATTTATCTAGAGAATCCTAGAGAATCAAGTAAAAAACTACTTGAAATAATAAACAACTTTAGCAAAGTTGCAGGATATAAAATAAACCCACATAAATCCTCAGCATTCCTATACATTATTGACTAAAGCCCAACAGCAAGAGATAGAAAGAGAAATTCCATTCAAAGTTATTGTAGACACTATAAAATATTTGGGAGTCTATTTGCCAAGACAAACCCAGGGCCTATATGAACATAATTATGAAACACTTTTCATGTGAATAAAGTCAGATCTAAATAAATGGAAAAATATCAGTTGCTCATGATTAGGCCGAGCTAATATAATAAAAATGACAATTTTACCTAAATTAATCTATCTATTCAGTACCATACCAATTGAACTACCAAAAAATTATTTTACTGAGCTGGACAAAATTATAACAAAATTCATCTGGAAAAACAAGAGGTCTAGAATATCTAGGGTATTAATGAAAAGAAATATAGAGAAGGCGGCCTAGCCATACCAGATATTAAACTGTACTATAGAGCAGCTGTCATCAAAACTACCTGGTACTGGCTAGGAAACAGAGGTGTGGATCAGTGGAATAGGATAGGAACACAAGATGGAGAAGTCAACAACTATAGCAATCTACTCTTTGATAAACCCAAAGAGGCCATCTTCTGGGCTAATAATTCACTATTTCACAAAAACTGTTGGGAAAATTGGAAAGCAGTAGGGCAGAAACTGGGCATAGACCAATATCTTACACCATATACCAAGATAAAGTCAAAATGTGTTCATGATTTAGGAGTAAAGGCTGATACTATAAGTAATTTGGGAGAGCAAGGAATAGTTTACTTATCAGATTTATGGAAAAGAAAAGAATTCATGACCCAACAAGAGATAGAGAGCATTACAAAATGCAAAATGGATAATTTTGATTATGTTAAATTGAAAAGTTTTTGTACAAAAAAAGCCAATGCAACAAAAATTAGGAGGGAAGCAGAAAATTGGGAGAAAATCTTTGCAACTAGTATCTCGGATAAAGGCCTCATTTCTAAAATATACAGGGAACTGAGCCAAATATATAGGAATACAAGCCATTCCCCAATTGAGAAATGGTCAAAGGATATGAACAGACAGTTTTCAGAGGAAGAAATTAAAGCTATCCATAGGCATATGAAAAAATGCTCTGGATCACTACTGATTAGAGAAATGCAAATCAAAACAGCTCTTAGATACCACATCTCTCCTGTCAGATTGGCTAAAATAACAAAACAGGAAAATGATAAATGCTGGAGACGACATGGGAAAATTGGAACATTGTTACGTTGCTGGTGGAGTTGTGAGATGATCCAGCCATTTTGGAGAGCAATTTGGAACTACGCCCAAAGGGCTATAAAAATGTTCATACCCTTTGACCCAGCAATACCACTTCTAGGGTTGTATCCCAAAGAAATCACACAAGTGGGAAAAGGACCCATATGTACAAAAATATTTATGGTGGCTCTTTTTGTGATAGCTAAGTATTGGAAATCAAAGGGATGCACATCAATTGGGGACTGGCTGAACAAGCTGTGGTATATGAAGGTAATGGAATACTACTGTGCCTTAAGAGATGGGGATGATACGGACTTCATAACAACCTGGAAAAACCTACATGACATAATGCTGAGTGAGCAGAGCAGAGCCAGGAGAACATTATACACAACCACAGATACATGTATTCTGTGAGGACCAACCCTGACAGACTTTGCTCTTCTCAGCAACACAAGGTACAAAGACAACTCCAAAGGACTCACGATGGAGAATGCTATCTACATCCAGAGAAAGAACTATGAAGTATGAATGCAGATTGAGGCACACTTCATGCTCGCCTTTTTCTCCCCCTTTTCTTTTCTTCTCTTTTGTTTTTTGTTTTTTGCTGTTTTTTTCTTTTTTTTTGGTGGTTCTGTTTCTTCTTTCTCATGATTCATTCCATTGGTCATAATTCTTCTCCACAACTTGACTAGTGTATAAATTAATTCAATGTGAAGTTATTCGTGGTAGTTATATGAGATTCCATGCCATCTTGGAGGGGGGGAGGGAGAGGAGAAAATCTGGAATTCAAAATTATGTAGAACTGTGTGTTGTAAACTAAAAATAAAAATTAAAAAAAAAATAAAAAAATACTAGAAAGCATAGGAATAAATGGAGCTTTTCTCAAAATGATTAGTAATACCTAAACTGGGTAGACCCTTTGACCCAGCAATATCACTACTAGGTCTATACTGCAAAGAGATCAAAGAAAAAGGGAAAAAGTATAGCCACTCTTTTTTTCTGGTGGCAAAGAATTGGAGAATGAAGGGATGCCCATCAACTGGCAAATGACTGAACAAGTTATGATTTATGGAATAGATGATATGATAGAATACTATTGAAGGGAATAATTTCAGAAAGAGCTTGGGAAGACTTATATGAACTGATAAAAAGTGAAGTGAGCAGAACCAGAAGAATGCACATACTAACAGCAATATTGTAAAGATAAAGAGTCATGAAAGATCCAGTAATTTTGATCAATAAGATGATACACAAGAACTCCAAAGGACTCATGATGGAAAATTCTATTTGCCTCTGGAAAGAGAACTGATAGGCTGAAGCAGATTGAAGCGGATTTTTCCTTTCTTTATTTTTCTTGCATTTTAAAATGAAAAATCACTAAAGCAGAAACGTTTGCATGACTTTATATGTACATATAAATATATATGTATGTATGTGTGTATATATACAAATATAATATTTCTTACCATCTCAATGGGAAGGAGAGATGGACTAAGAAAGGCCATTTGCAATTGAAAATAAAAATACAATTAAAAAAACCCCCAAATAAATAGTATATTAAATTACCTTAGGACTGCAGAACACTTCTTCCTTTTCTTTCCTTTTATTCTTTTCTTTCTTTTTTTAAATCATTACTGAAAGGGAATTCAAGGACCAAGAATTTTGGGAACATTGATTGTGTCTAATTCTCTCATTTCACCACTGAGGAAACACGATTCACGAGGTGAAATATTTTGTAATTACATAGGTTGTAAGTGGTAGAGCCAGAATTCAAATCAAAAGAGTCTGACTCCAAATCCAATGACCTTTGTACTTTTCTGTGCTACATAGAATATGAG
The DNA here is from genome assembly GCF_011100635.1 of Trichosurus vulpecula. Lineage (NCBI taxonomy): Eukaryota > Metazoa > Chordata > Mammalia > Diprotodontia > Phalangeridae > Trichosurus > Trichosurus vulpecula. The sequence continues at coordinate 419,308,185 of NC_050576.1, read as the reverse complement.
AGAGTAGAGGAAAAAATGATCTCAACAAATCATCCTATTAAAACTCCTACTTTTGCAAAGGTGGCAAATGAGGCCCAGGAAGAATATGAGAATAGCCTAAATTCACATACATAGTAACATGCAGGACTGAGTTTTAAGCCCAGGTTTTTTGATTTCAAAATTATATGCTCTTTTCCCTTTGCTATGGTAGATACAATTATGGCAAAATATTTCATTTTTGAACTCAAGCCTGCTACAGCTTAGGAGGAGGAACAAGAGCAGTGGATTTGAAGTAATTAGAAACCAAATACAGAACTGTGAAGGTACTAGTCCAAATGTAGTAAACACTGAGAAGAAGGAGATAATAGCAAGAGGCATTGGAGTAGCCAGTAAGGGCTTCATGAAGGAGGTGGAACTTGACCTGTGCCTTGAAGAACTACCGATGGCATGTGAAAAGTAAGGCTTTCTGTCTGTTGGAACAGCATGAGCAAAGGCATCGAGGTTGAAAAAAATCCTGGCAGTGAGGAATTAACAGAATTATTTGACCAGAACTGAACTTAGATGTTTGTTAGTAAAAATTAACTTTGATCAAGTAAGGTGGGACCAGATTATGAAAGACTTTGAAAACCAGGTCCTGGGGCAGTGATTCCACAATTGTGGCCAGCTATTAGGCAATAGGGAGTCATTGTAACTTCTTTAACAATACAGTAAAGTTTATTTTTTGGAAAATTTGTCTGGTTAGGTTTTATAAAATTGATTGACTTGGATGAGGAAGTCTAATAAATTACTATACTAATACAGAATAGGAAGAGGATTATAAGTGAGACTGTCAAAAAAGGAAGAGTTCGATAGACTTTTGAAGGAGGGAATGGCAAAATGATGACAAACTAAAAATTGGATAAACAAAAAAAAAGTCGAAAAACAACTCCAAGGTTTCTAGTTTGGGAGATTGAAAGAATCTTACAAGTAAGCAAGGAAAGCTAGCTGGGAGCAAAGATACCAGATTCAATTTTGGTCCTATTGGATTTGAGTTGACAGTAGTGCATTAAAGTGAAGATATACTATAGACAACTAGAAATATGGCACTGGAACAGAAGTAAGAAAGAGATCAGAATTAAAGAAGAAAATTTAGAAGTCATCTTCAGGGAGACACCTATTGAAGCCTACAGGAAGAACAGAAAAGGGTAGTAACAAAACTAGTGAAGCTTATAGAATCCAAAGGAAGGAAGAAATTCATAGTGGCCCATGGCATCTACATCTTTGGAGAGGTAGTGTCTACTTAGGTAGTTCAAACCGATTTCTCTTTCAAGAAACACAGAGGACATACTTGGGATTTGTTTGCTTTGATGGCCTAGGATTTGAATTATTCATTTAACTTCCCTACCCCCGAGTCGTAAAAAGTCCAGCCTATGCCTTGAAGACAAAGGCTATTTTTGCCAATTTTTGATATCACTAGTGCTTAGCATAGTGCAGGGCATGCTGTCAGATGTTAATAAATGCTACTTAGGTGACCAATTTTTTAGAAGATTATCAAATATATTTCAAACAATATATAATTTACACACTATATGGATGAGATATGTTATTATATGGGCTGATGTGATATGATGCAACTCGATGCAAGGAAGTGAAGGTAAGATAATATGAGCTTGGGACCTCTCTCTACTCAAGGTATAAAGTCAGAATTAAACTATATTTGGTTTATGGAAATAAAAAGTAAGCAGGGCAGTCATGAAGGTATTGATTGTTCTTCCTTATTGGAGATACTAGCTAGCATTTGGTCATAAATTATAACACAAATATTCTACTCACAGAAATGAGATAATGGCAACAGAAATGCCCAAGCAAATGAACAGCTGTTTCTTGATAATATATGATATTATATCATGGAAAATTGCATGGGACTCTCTCTTCATTGCTAGAGATCACTGTCTCATGACTGTATGGAGGGGAGGGAGGAGTGGGAGTGAAGAAAGATGCCCTCAGTCTCCATGCTCTGGCTGGTCTCTAGGCTCTTCAGCTTCATGAGAGAAGATTGAAGATGCCAAGTCCACTTCAGGCTGATGAAAAGAGAAAATGATTCTGGGAAGAAGCTGATATGAGAGGAGATGGCAGTGTGCAGCATGTTCCCATTTGGAGTTTGCTATACTAGAGACTTTGGGGCAGTTACCACTTGTGTAACATCTCCAAATCTCCCTCTTACTCGAGCAAGGCTTGCTTACTTTTCTACTAAAGGGAGAGCTCCTTCAGTCTTTGTTGTCTGGTACATCTTCTGCTATGTATACATTCTCTGATTCCTGTTTTGCTCTCTACTTGGATGAATGGGTTTTTTTGGGTATTTGATAAACGTGTGTTCAATGTGGAACTGGTATTTGGTAGGAAATATGTCACTCAAGACTTGGATATAGAGCTTGAGGCCCTCCTTCCCTATTAAGAAATAATGATCAGAAGTTTCACTTGAACCTAACATCACATCCCCTAGACTAATGATATTTAAGGGAGCAGAAAGACATAATTCTGGCCCAGTACCCTCTCTCTCAGAAGAGAGCAGAGTAGCCTCTGTCCCCAACATTCTCTTTCCTGTCAGGAACGCCCCTTGGAGAAGGCGGGTAGGAGGAAATGCTAGAAGTGTGTCTATTCTGGTCTCCCTTCCAGCCACACATGACTCTTCTTGCTAGATATGTGGGAAACTTTCATATTACAAATACATTAAATGGTCCTCCTTGCTGTGGTCACTAGGTAGCTTTATTTGGTGAACTTTATCATATGCATGCCACCAGACATAAAATAATGGTAGCAGAAATGTTCAAATAAATGAAGAATTATTTGGAAAGCACATGTCTTGATAATATGCTGTATTATGGAAAATAACATTTCATTCTGTTACGTATGTGTGCCCTTTAGAAGTTAAATATAAAGACCAGATTATTCCTCTATTACATTGCTACTGCACATTTAAATAACTTTTATCCAAATTGCATTTTAAAATTCAGACTTAGGGGCTTTTATATATGAGGCTTTAGTAGGTGATGGACCAATCAAATTGAATGTAATTCTACAAGGGTAATCTCTGCTTCAGGCACAGAATATTCTGGCCAAGGTTTCCTTGAAATAAATAATAAACTAATACTGTATCTTCAATTAGACAGACACAAATTACTCAGGGGCATCTGGAATGGATGACCATAGAATCTAATTTATATATAGAGGGGGAAAATCACATGTCCAAGCTCACAGAAAGTAATTTTTAACCATGATAACTCAAAATTTGTTGAATATCAGTTTTGTTACTGAACTTAGAAACCTAGGAAATTACTGACTCTTAATATATAAGGATAATGTAAATAGAAGCCTGAATGACAATGTGAGATTTCCAGTAAGAGAACTGGTATATTACCAAGTGACTTATTTATAGATTTTACCCCAGGCTGTCTCATTCACCAAGAAATTGTTCTTAGTGAATGAACTTTGATGGACACAGGTCATGGGCACTACTTTGTTTTACAGGCTTCTGGAATGACATATCAGACTCATCTAGTCATGATCAATCTGAAAGGAAATTGGTTTCTTTTTCTTTCTTTTTTTTCTTTTATGCATTTCAACGAATAAAATATTGAATACGATTTTTTTGCCCTTCTTTTCCTAAAATTAATTAAAGGTAAGACCATTTTCCAAAAGATATTTTCACATATCAATGAGGAAATCACATTTTCCTTATCTGCGAAATGAAGAAGATTAGACTAGGAGTTATCTAAGGTGCCTGACATCTCTAACATTTTATGATCCTAACCTCATTTGTTTGTGAAACAATACTGTGGAAGAATCATTAAAAATTGTTTTGTTGTCTTGGAATGATGGTAATACCTTACATTTATGGGCCCCTTTACAATTTCCAAGTATTTTTTTCATACAGTATTTCATTGGATTCTCACAACATGCAGGGCAGTAGTAGAGAAAGCAGAAATCATGTGATTTTTTCAAAATGAAGAGGGAAATGAAAGAATCAGGAGAAGCTGGGTTTTTGTACTCCTATACCAATCTTCTTTGCTAGTAATATTCATGATTATATGATGTCATAGGAGCTTTTAAATGGAATATCTCAAAACATTTCCCAAGAAAGTGAAAAAGCCCTACTCTGAAGGAATGGACAAAAATAAGTAAACAAAGATAAGTAAAACTCATCATTGTCCAATCATATTCAGTTGCGACTGACTGTGACCACATTTGCAGTTTTCTTGGCAAAAGTACTGGAGTGATTTGCCATTTCCTTCTTCACTTCTTAGCGAGCAAACTCAGGCAAACAAGGTTAAGTGACTTGCCCAAGGTCACATAGTAAGTATCTGAGGCCAGATTTAGACTTAGGAAGATGAATCTTCCTGACTTGCGGCCCACTGCCTTGTCCATTGTGTCACCTAGCTGCCCAAAATGTTATCATAGTTCATCCTATTAGATCAAAGAACTAAAGTTAAAATGGGATTGAATAGAGATACATTTAAAGTTCTAAACTTTGGTTCAGAAAGTTAACCACACAAGTAGAGTAGGAAGAAAGTCATGTGAAAAAAAGTCATGAGGATTTTTATCAAACTGAAAGCTCAATGTGAGTCTGCAAAAAAAAGCTGAAGCAATATCATGGAACATCAATAGAGGCTGTTATAGTAGAGGTAGTCAGAGCAGCATCTACTAAGGTCCCCATCATGTATAAGCTTAGCTAATTTCCCCCTACAATGGAAGGAAATCATTCTAGATGTTTAACTGGTCCAGAAGACTAGGCTTCAGGCAACTTTAAGTATAATCCTTCAGGGGACTATTATATTGCAGCCCTATTGTCTATTTTTGGGGGGATGGGGTTTCTTTCAGTTTTTGTTTTTCTTGTAACCTAAGCCACTTCTTAAGTTCATTTAAGTGAAGTAAGGCCCTCTAAAACAGTGGCGTTAAACTCAAATTACAAACAGATCCCTGCAGCTGCATATAGACTTCGAAAATTACAAGTTAACATTTTCTACATTGTATTGTATTTTCATTTACTTTGTTAAATATTCTCCAATTAAATTTTAACCCACTTCATCTAGATCAAGAGTTTTGCTGGCTGCTTGCTGCCACTGGGAATGAGTTGGGCACTTCTGCACTAGAAGAGCTTTTATTATCTTGCCACCAAGGAGTGGAACAGAACAGGATCAGTACCACTAAGGTTCCTGCTCTGTAGGTTAGGCTTTTTTTTTTCCCTAAAAGGGGAAACAAAATAAAAAATCCTTGAGCCTTGATTGGTTCAAGTCATTAAGACTTGAACTGGTGATGTAGCTTCCTGGGTTCCTTAGTACAAAAACTCAAGGAACACGTAGTTGGCAACTCATCAGGCTTGACACACTCTTCTATACACACAGTAATAGCTGGTGAATTGATTGCTATATTGGTGAAGCATACCTCTTCCGCGGCATTGTAAGTGCTTTATTTTGCTTTAATCCCAAACCTAAATCATCCAAGCTTAGTCATACCTGACTGACAGGAGAGGTGTAATGTTCAAAGAGAAATGTAACTTTCCTGTTCTATTAGGCCATGATATTGATGACACAAAATTTGTGGGAGAGTTTATTATGAAATGATAATTTGAACAAAGGAAAACTTGGCTATGATGCTTCCTGAATATATATTCTTCTGATGCATAATTTGAGTATCTGTAAAACTATCTATGACATTTACCTAGGATCAAATAGAGCTGAGTAACTCTAGTCCCATCTTATCTATGACAGGTTAGTCTGTACCTTCTAGATCTTGGCCTAACAGAATAGTTTTGTTATTTTTACAACAATGTCCCTCTTCCTTTTGTCACAGCAAATGTCATATGATGACGCTTAGTGACATTATTACCATAAGTACCTGATTCCGGAGTGATTGAGGGAGAGGGGCGTATGGGAAAAGTTTACTATTTGTATTTCTACTGATATGAATATGTAGATGCCTATTAGTTATTTTTAGAACCATACTATGTCATCCCAGAGAACTGAAAATCTATTACAGCCCTTTGTTTCAGGAGGGTGGATTGTGGGAGGGAAGGAATTCATGGAAAAATAGGTTTAATAATATATATCCCCTAGTTTCAAATAAGTAGTAACTGCTGCATAAACTGAACAAGTGGAATTCCCTTATTTGTTTTCATGTGTTAGACTGGCTATATTCCAGTGAAGAATTATTGACCTATTCCTAGACAAAGCTTAGATTTATAGAAAAGCATCTGTCATGGACTGGCTTAGAAAAGTTGCTACCCTGTCAAACTCATAAAACTGGAAGTTGCCAGTAGCCAGTCTTTTAGAACTGACTTCCCTCTCCCCATTATATTTTTTTATTGCTTTGGTAAAGTTCTTTCTGGTATTGAATTGCATCCCTCATTTTCTCGATGTTTCCAAGATTCCCAAACCTAGAACATTTGTGGTCAACTCCTGGTTATACCACATCTGGAGTATATCACCACATCACAGTACCAGGAGATCACTGAAACATACCCTAAACCAGGGTGTACAAGGAATCATTGAGGGAACTAGAGATGTTTAGCTTGAAGAAGAGAAAATTTAGGAAAGACTTGATAACCATCTTCATATATTTAAAAGTTTTCATGGGGAAGAAACATCCCCTGTTGGATGCAGGAGGGTATAACTAAAAGCTACAGAGAAATTGATTTCAGCTCCATATAAGGGAAACCTGTAAAATTCAGGCTCTTGAAACATGCAATGGGCTACTTCATATGGCAATAAGTTCCTTGTCACTGAAGATCTTGAAGTAGTGGCTAAATGATTATTTGTGAGGGAAGTTTTGAAGGAGAGTACTTATTCCAGATGTGTGTGAGGGCAAATCGTATGATTCTCTGATTGATCTTCCATGAGTAATTACAGTGGCCTTTGGCAAGAGATTTAATTTGTTTAAGGCTCAGTTTTATCATCTCTAATATCATAATGATTATGACTAACCTTTTTTTCCTTACAAGGGACTGTGAGGACCCAAATGTCCTATGTAAATGCTAATATCCAGAGATTATTATCAGTACTAGGTGGATTTTCTATCCCACCTACCTGCATAGCAGGCTAAAATAATGTAATCACACGCTTGTAGAATGGGAATAGACATTGAAAATTCCAACTCCATTATTTTACAGATATAGAGATCTCAGTTTCCTTATAGCCAAAACAACGGAAGTGAATTAAATGATATCCGAAGTCTCCTTCAGGGATATCATTAAATAATTCGGGTATTCTGATTTTAAACTGAAACCCAAAAAGCTTGAGTAATTTGAGATCACACAAGTTAATATGCAACAGAGCCAAGACTAGAAGTCATGTTTCTTGATTTACAGCCTAGCGATATTTTGAATTGTTATCATGAAGTCAACAGAATGACAAACCAAGGAGAAAAAAGTATAAATGCATATGATATGCAAAGAGGATATTAGATGCTTTTAGAAAACACTTTAACCAATAATTTAGTTACATGGAAAAATCATGCCATGCTTTCATGCCTTTAGTTTTTAAAAATTTTAATCATAATTATGAAGAATGGTATTACTCGATATCACTTTAGGATTCAGGATGAGTAGATAAGGTAAGAAATATTTCTTTCCTCTAAGCATTTTCCATGAAGCTACCATATGCAGTTTTCTTCCACCCCCATGACACATTTTGTGTAGTCCCTGTGGAATGAAGCTGAAAGCCAAAACAAAACAGATATGATAGCTGCAAATATGTTGTGACTTGCATCATACTTATGGTATACTCTTAGAGGGGAATTCTGGGGGAGGAGGGAGAAACCCTCTCCCTAATATATTGTAGGTTCCTATCTGAAGGCCCAGTATTTGTTTTAGAGAGAAACAACAAGCATTTATTAAGCACTTATATTTTCTGTCATTAGCAGAAATAGAGGGAGGAAGTAATTATTCTTTCATTGATTTCATTATCCCTAATCAAACAGAGGGAATAGAAGAACTATATAATTAAACTCCATTAATCTAGAGCCCAATAATTTAAAGTGTGAAGGCAATCTGGCATGGAAGATCACAGCACTGACACTTAAAGATAGTAAGTATTGATTAGTTAAACCCATCTATATGTCTTAGTGAATTATAGACACTTTAATGAATAAATATAATTAATTTTAAGCACTACATTGTTTATATGACAGGTTGAAGTTTACCCTTGCACTAAATAACAAACAGTAAATTTTTAAAGAATAATATTTAGACATTAAAAATAAAGGCGGAACTTTCACGTACTTTTAAATAATTTTGGCCGTGATTCTTTAACGAATATTTTGAAGTGTAAGTTACTACATATAAAACATATATAGTCTATGTAATTATATATTCTACAACATTATATGCAATATTACTATATATAATTATGTATCATTATATATTCTATTACCATATATTATAATTATGCACTAACATATTACTATATTATATAAAATAGAATATGATTTTAGAGTATAAGTTAATATAGAATAATATGTATTACCTAAACATGACATATAACATAACTAATTTTGGCACTATTTAAGTAACTAATATTTTGAAGTCTAGAAAATTTTATACTATATATTTTTATGTTACTCTCAATCACTATATAACTATGCACAATACAGTACTCTATCATATTACTATATTCTAATGATATTATATTGTTATATAATACAATGTTATAAATAATGATACTAATGTTAATGTAAATAAATACATTACTAAATTATAATAAACAAAAATTATAATAAATAAATATAAATGATAATCGATAAATAATAAAATAAATGACAAATATAATAATTATAGTATCATTAATATATTAATAATATTACAGTAATTAATAATACACTGCACTATTTTATGCCAAACTTCAGGAAATTTTTCTAGAAGACTTCATATTATATTTTACTCCCCAAAAGTTTCCTTAATTTCAGATAACTTAACATCATCTTGTCATTAATGATTCTTCCGAGACTGATTTCAGAGATTTTTTTTTTTGGCAACCATAATTCCAGTCACTCTACATGAGCCACTTAAAAGCTCAAAAAGAATTCTGACAATTACTAAGCATGCATCACCAATTAGATCTCTGATACGTAGTTTTCTGAGGTAAATTTAGACTTTATGTGATTTTAAAAAAAAAAAGAAACAAAAACTTTGTGATTAGAGCTTTCCAAAAATGAAATGGATTGTCTCAAGCGGTGGTAGGTTCTCCCTCAGAAATGTATAAACACTTGTTGGGTATGTTGCACTGGAAATTCCTTTTAAATATGAGTTGAACTAGATGAATCCTATGGACCCTTCCATCTATTAAATTTTGTTTCCTCATCTGTAAAATGGGGTTAATAATACTTGCCCACGGAATCACAAAAATTCGTAACTGCAAAGAAAGTTCTTAGCCATTGAATCAGTTGTTTGTCCTTTGTTTTTGAACAAAGCCATAGCCTAAAGAAATCTCTCAATATAACACAGCTGGCTAGCGGTCATCTGGTCTCAGTTTGAAGACCTCTGATGAGGGAGAAGCCGCTACCTCTCATGGTGGCCCATTCCACTTTGTACAGCTCTAATTGTAAGGAATTTTTTCCCTCACATCAAACCCAAGTTTGCTTCCTTGAAAATAGCGTTTACTACTACTAGTTCTCCCAAAGCCTATAGAATAAGTCCTCTTTTATATGCCAGTCCTTCAAAGGCATGAAGACAGCTGTCATATTCCTTAAGTTTTTTTCCTTTTCACACTGCTGACTCATATTGAGTTTGGAATCCATTAAAATACCCAAATCTTTTCAAACTGTCTTCTATCCAAACCTCCCTTATCTGGCTTCTTAATTATTAGTTATGCTGTCTTTTGCCTCATTTTTGACCTAGCCTTAAAGCACTAGTTTGTCATTCTGTTGCCTCAGAAAAACTGAGACCTGGGAAAGACCTTAGTTTAAAAAGGCCATCTGGGATCTGCATCTGGGATCCTCTCCAGTCATCTTTACCTATGTCTTGCCACTGGACTCAGATGACCCTGGAGGAGAGGGTGAGGCTGACGACTTTGTATAGCCCTGCCTCACTTAAATTCAACTCACCTGCAAGTCAAGACATCACTCTCTTGATGTCATTGGTCCTCTTTGAGAATTCAGGACAAACAAAAGACAACAATTATTAGTTAATTCTTTCTAGATTCTTGGTCTATCATGAGCTTCTCTAATTCTTCACCTGCTTCTCTAAAAATTCCCTCAATCACATTAGGGGACAGATTAGGGCGAATCCATTGTTGATCAAGAAACTTAATTCAAGAAGAAGGTTTGCAGTTAAGGGAGGTCTCCACAACATCATCAATTATTATTATTAATATTAATTTTATTATTGATATGATCAGATCTAGTGAAATACACTACTAATTGGTTGGATGGGTAGTGTGGAACACTGGACAGGAAGACCAGAATTTTTAACTTGACATAAACAAGTAATAGTTTGAAATGTAAGTTTCAACATGAGAATGAATAGATGTTATTTTCTAAAGCAAAAGCAAAACAAAAGTTGCAAAACTTGACTTTGATTCCTTACAAAGTTCTAGACTGTCAATGAATTATAGAATCTCAGGACTGATTAGGATGAAGCTGTAATGATTACATTTTTGTTCTAATTGGGGACTGATTTGGCTCAGTGCTATTGCAAGTCTGAATGTATAACAATAATATTAGGCATTTATGAAGCACTTTGTAAGCTGCGTCATTATTTATTTTGCTATGCTACATGCATTATATGGTATAGCAAATATATGCTATATATTGTATACTTTGATCCTTACAATGTCCCGGTCCTATGATGCAGATGCTGTTACTATGGTAGAGTGCCAGAGAAGGCAGCCAGGGTGGTGAAGAATACTGAGGTCAGTCACATAAACCACAAAGAGAACTGCTGAATGTTTTACAAGCATTATTACTTTTTATTTTATTTCTTTTACTTTTGCAAATTTTATTTTAGAAATGAGGATGTTGGGATTTTGGGATGCTAAGTGACTTGCCCAGAATTTGAATCTGGGCCATCCTAGTGCCGAGTCCAATGATCTATGTGCCAGGCTAGGTTGCTACATTCAAAGATGATTTATAAATGAGAATTGCATCATTAACCAGTTGTTTACTATCTGTTAAGACGCAGTAATTTTCTTTTTTTCTGATTTTTTGGTTTCCCAAATCTATTTAAAGAAAATATTCATTATATGTGGATAAGAGCATTGTGGTGGGGAAGGGGATAGAGCACTGGACCTGGAGTCAGAGAGACTTGACTTCAAATTCTTCCTCAGACATTTAGTAGCTGTGTGACCTTGAGGGAGTTATTAGACAGCTATCTACCTCCTTTTCCTCATCTGTAAAATGGGCACAATGGTACTTATCTCCCAAAGTTACTGTGAGGATAAAATGAGTTTACATTTGTAAAGAGCTTTACAAGTCTTGGAGCACTATTTAATGCTAACTGTTACTATTACTACTACTACTACTACTACTACTACTACTACTACTACTACTGCTACTACTAGTACTACTACTACTACTACTACTAATACTACTACTACTACTACTACTACTACTACTACTACTACTACTACTACTACTACTTATCTCCCAAGGTTACCTTGAGGATAAAATGAGTTTACATTTGTAAAGAGCTTTGCAAATCTTAGAGCACTATTTAATGCTAACTGTTACTATTACTACTACTACTACTACTACTGCTAATTTTTCACCCTTGCTCCAGTTTCTCCAACTTCTGTTATATTCTGTTATATCTGTTGGCCATTTGTGGCCAACAAATGAGAGTAAAATCACTGGGACCATGGAGCAATCCTTTTTGAGGAAAGGTGGGATACAAATTAGGATCCAAGTGAATAGACCCCAAAGTCCCAGTTGGGCAGAGTTAGAATTCCTGAGAATGTCAGATTTTAAAGGGTTGATACAGTACTAAGGAAGTGGGGCTAAAACAGAGATTTCAAGTCATAGGTCAGTACAAAGATTATAAGGCATGGTACCAAGAGTGTCACCAAAACCGCTACCTGTCTGAGAATATCTGGCTTCCCAAACCTTCAGTCTTTTATGATGGCTGTGTGTGTTCCTTGTGCTAGTATGGTAATTGGTTATATGTACTATGTAACCTCCTGACTCATCCATATACCATCTCTACCTCCTCCATGGACCTTGATGATATGAATTTATAGCTTCTTGTATGGTATTAATGAAATCAATTACCAATACCAGGGCACGCATACCATGTATTATCTCCCATGTGTTTTCCACAGTCACAGTCAATCCATCATAACAATGACACGTGGTAGATTCAGTGAGAAAAATAAGTCTTGGACCTCAGTAGGCTGTGGCCCAAGTGAAAGAGAAGGGTCTATTGCTTTGTCAATCAATTTCGGTGAAATCTATTAGATGTAGCCATGACAGGAACATAGCCAGAACTGGCCCTCTCTACAGATGCTCAAGGATTCCTCTAAAGTATGTTGGTGAAAGGCCAGGTGCTTCATTAGCACAAACTGGAAAGGTCTATGCAAATCATTTGGCAGAACGAGGCTATTCTGAATTTTGTTTCTTGCTGAATTGTTTGTGTAGTACAGATGTGTTACTGAGAGTGGTGAAGCTTTGCTGTTTGCTTATGCTGTAAGGCTCTTTGCCTAGGGGTTTATTCCTTATGGCTGTGATTAACTGATATGTAGTACTTATTGTATAAGCACCTCTGGTAAACTGAAACTTGCACAACCCGGAATCTGCCAGCAGTGGTTTACATGAAGTAATTTCGAAAACCCTGAAACAAGAAGTCAGGGAGAAAATGGATTGGGAATGAAGTAGAGAGAGTATTCCTTTTAGAATTCCTTTTATTACAACCCCAACAATAGGGACCTCATTGCTCATGTGTCTACCAGCCTGAATATAACATTTGTGAAAACCAGTTCAGTTTAAGTACTTCCATTTTGAAAACAGTCTTATATTAGGTACCTAATTTCTATTTCTATTTTTCTGTGCCTAGAAAAGTATTGCCCAACAGCAGAAGCTAGCTTAATCTGTGTGAACCTGAGTAATCCATGTAATAGCAAGGTCTTTTACCCTACTTCAACAACCAAAATATGTCTTAATTTTGATATTTAGGAAAGTGTGAAATCTAACCAGCATCCTGACACCTACTGCCCTTACACATGATGTTTCTTTAACTTATGTTCACATAACTGAAGCATTTGGAATGGCTCTGTAGTCTCCCATGAGCAGAGTCTCCCATGTTGGTCAGTTTACCTAATAAAGCTTTAAGCAAATATTACTTTCCAGATGAGTAGGCTTATTTTATGACACATTAATATTCAGAACCAGATTTCTTCTAATAATTTGTTTGGATGAATAATTATGTAATACCACCTTTTAGGACACAGAGATAGGTGTTTAGAAGACAAAGAAACTCTTCAACATAATGAAGTTATTGACGTAGGACTAAAATGGAATTGTGGTTACACACAAAATTTGATACACATTTTGGAACTTAGAAAATATGGGAATTTGTTTTCTTTGAGTATGTGCATTTATTATAGGAGTTTTGTTTTTCTTTTTTTTCTTAGGGGAAATAGGGAGGCGAGTGATGGAGAAAATAAATTCTTCTTACTTAAAAAAAGGAAAAAAAATGTAATTGAAAAATAGAATTGTGGTTGCTGATTGCCACCTTTGTTGATTTTATCATCCTGAAAAACCTGCTGGTAATGTGGAGAAAAAGGTGAACTTTCTTTGAAAAAACAGAAACTCCAGCCTAGCATCAGGTGAATGAGTACTTCAATATTATGCAACTGTGTGGATTTGTCCTGCACATTTTTTATTAGTCTGCCTCCTTTATAGGTAAAATGCTGACTTTTAGAGATGAAAGAGTAGAAATGATAAGGTCAGCTTCATAGTGAGACAACAAGACAATTTTTTTATTCCCAACCTAAAACAATGGGGTTAGTCTCCAGTGCATGAGCAATACTCCTAGGAATGATAGTAACTATGGTATACCCTAAACTAGAAGGTGGGTCTCCCACTGTGGCACTTCAGGGTGTGTTCCTCTTCTTGTGTAGTAGCATAAGATATGACAACACGAATGTGTCCTGTTGAGTATGACTCCAAAGGAGAAGCAAGGCTGATAAAGCAAAGCAGGGGCTGCCAAACCTTTAAACAGATTCCAAGATATTGCCTGACAAAGGGAAAAGTATTGGGAGCTTTGTTGTATTAGGTCAATAACTTGAACCCTCATTCTTACCTAGTTAGAGGAACTAAGAGAATGGAATCAACAGATAAGAAAGTGTGAGTGTCCCCTACAGGAGAGGAATTATTCTGTGTATGTTGTTTCTGTTTTTCTTTTTGTCAAGTTTTGTTTGGTTTAGGTACTGGTAGCTAAATCTACCTCTGGGACTAAAACTCTCATGACAATTTCTGGTTTAATGTAGATCATTTAAAGGAGAAAAAATAACTGTCTTTCTTGGCCAGATAGGCCAAGCCTTTTGAATATCATAAAACATGGAATACAACAATCCCGACCAGAGCTACAGAATGATTTATGATTTCAGAGAACAGAGAAGATCTAAGAGATATGGACTTGTCTCTAGGCTACAAGCATCTCAGTCTGATATTTCCAGGTTGTTTCAGCATATGGCCATCAGTACCAAGTAGCATCACTACCCTTTAATATGAGTATCTTGCCAAACATTACAAAGTACCAGTTCAGGGAACCTAATTATCACAAGCCTCAGAGCTTTATGTGAACTATTCAATAGGCAGTCAGTGTTTGGGGGTTTTAAATCATTGCATCTTGCCTTGCTCTTTATCCTTAGAATTGCTTGTCACAGAATGGGTAGAATATTCTTTGATTCTCCTGCTGCAATTGATAAATGATTTATCCCTGCTAGGCCATTTCTTGGTTCTGGATCAACTTGCACTTGGTACTTATATTAACAATCACATGGCCTAAGGTCTTGGGTACAGAGAAGTATCTTGGCATTTTCCCTGTTGATGGAGTGTCTAACACTCTAACAGCATCCTCTATGGTTCCCAGAATTCATTTATTCTGGGACCCTAGTGGAGAATGCATTCAAGAAACAGGCATGTTTCCAGATATATCTACTCTGCCCAATAAAATAGACAAGTTAAACTGTTAGCAAGTAAATATCCCCTACTGGAACATTCTTTGCCTCAACTTCTGGTATGGAATAGAACCTTTCAAAATCATCAAAATGGTGCCGTCTGCATGAAGATGATACAGTAAGGATACCAGGGGTCTCTGTTTGAATGTCCCATTGGTTATAGATGTGATGTATTGTGAGTCAGCCTAAGTGGTCTTCTAACTCTCTCATAGACTCTGACTCTAGGAGCTGTGATGGGTATGGTGAATGCGAAGAAACACCAAGGGTAGAAGGCAAGGTTCATATAGAAAGGGTAGCCATACAAGACATGTGATCAACTTGTCTGACTTACAACAAAATTCTATGGCAAGTAGCAGAGTTACTAGGAATGGAAAATATAAGAGAGGGAGAATAACGTGTAAGACTAGAATGGAAGCAGGTAAAGAAGGGCTTTGACTGTAAGAGACATTTGATATTTGATATGATGCCACTAGAGTTTATTGAATAGGGTGGTAACGTGCTCAGACCTGAGTTTTGGGAAGACGAATTTGATGTCTAAGTGGAGGACAGACTACAGTGGGAAAGACCTGAGGCAGGTAAAGCAACCAGGGTCCTGGAAGTGGTTTAGTATTGAAGTGATGATGAATGATGAGTTTTTTGTCTTTAAGTCTAAACTCTTGGGAGAAAAAAGAGCCTGCTTGTATGACTCTGTAGTTACAGGACAGAAGAGTGCAAAAGGTCTCCCAGGGAAGGTTATTTGAAGCACATCTGTGAAGCGCAACTTTCAGAATATACTTGAAATGAAGGTAGAACATGCTCTCTGCAGGGTTAATAGATATTGTACTAAATCAGTCAAGTAATTTAATCATCATTCAGAAACTGTGGATAACTTTTCAAATTCTACCTTGATAAAAAAGTATTTCAATAAAAGTGTACCCAAACTGCCTTCTCCTATAACCTAGTAACTCAAATACCAGAAAGGATTTTCTCCTAACATTCAAAAATCTTTAGAAGACAATTTAGTCTTTTGACACCATGACAGGATATGAAGAATTTATGACAGATTTTTGAATTTAGTGAACAATGATTTACAGATAGATATGTATTTTTCTTGGCAAAGTACACAAAGGGATGACATAAATTTAATGTGCTGAAATAATTTACTGGCAATAGAACACAAAGAAGACTAGCAAGCCACTTATCTCTGCCTATGTCTATTTTTTCATGTCTTGATACAGTTTAAAAGATTTTAGATCTGCTTTGTCACAGAGCTGGTAATGTGTGCAATGATGTATTTGAAAGGGTAGTTTCTCCCCCTTCCTATTCGATCTTCCTCAATGCTCTCTTGGTTTCATATCCTGCTTCTCTCAGAAACAAAATGCTTCCAACTAATAAAGTAGATGGATTGCTTTTCCTCCTTAGCTCTCAACAATGATTGCTTTAAATCAAGATGAAATTAGTAAGCCAAGTAAAGGGGAAATATGCAATCAAATGCTGACCCTGAAGAAAGGCTTTTTAAAGGAGGATAAACTTTTTAAAAAATATATTCAGAGTCACTTATGTACTCTTGAGTGTCAGTCTGGGAGCTGTAATTATGGTGTCACTATATACTTCTACTTTGGTTTTCATGTGCAGAAGACCACCTTACAGGTAGACATGTTAGTCCAAATGCCATTTTCTCTTAAGTTAATATTCTTTATCTATAGTCTAATTTTATTACATTTTAAAATATTCATCTTATATCTATATGTTGTTCACATGCACATCTAAGACAAATTTCAGAATTTGTATAGCTTTATCTATACAAACTTATCTACCATGGAAAACCTCATAAATATCCAATGCACTCAAGAGTGGATAATCATCCTTGCCCAAATGGAAATGCCATTAACTGACTGCGGGGAACAAGGAAAACAAACATAAATTCTGATTTTCTGGTTACATTTACTCTACTTATAATTTGCTATACACAGCAATGGAGGCCTCTGTAGCCAGAACAGAAAAAGCTAAATGGAATCATCTGCATGGTTTGATCTAGACAACATAGGCAAACAGGCCCACAAGTCCTTAATTTTCTTTTCAACTTCTCTGCAAATACTGGATTAAAGTCATTCCTTTGGGTTAAGGCATTTTCTTCCAAAATCCCTTAATAAATTCAAATATGTCACTAAAATGGGATATTTTGGAAACATATGCATTAGCATTAAACATCTAATGAGCACTATTGTTCTAGAGGAGAGGAATTAAAAAGAGAAATACATCCTTGACCTCAGAAGTCTTTCTCTCTAGTTAGAGAGATAAGACATATTTGAGGGAAAAAATACAATTCAAAATTCCATATATTTATAAACAAATGAATTTTATATACCATAAATACTGAACTACTTATAAGTAAGTAGAGATAGACTTTGTGGGCCACAATAATGACATAAAATTTTATAGGGATGTGAGACTTTAAAGGAATGGTAGGATTCTATAAGGAGAGAGGAAAAGAGGGTGCTGCAAAGGGAAGAGGCATATTACAATGGGTGAACAAGTCAATGAAAATATGTTCTGTTTGTCCATCATCTTAAACTCAAATGAGAAAAAATGATAGCTTACATCTGAAATATTTGTTTGGCTGAAATAGCACATAGTCTGCAATGACAGCTAAAAAATACGGAAATGTATTTTTCAAAGGGGTATCTCCACTGAGTGGGTGGGTAGGGAGAAGTATTGCATTTTTCTCCAACTGCTTTCTCAAGTTACATAATTCTTACTATGGATTCCTGCGCATCCCAGATTTATGGGTAATTACTTCTATGGTGATGATAAGAGACATCATGCTACAGGGGATAAAGAGCAAAGTTTGGTGGGAGGAGAATGAAATAAAGTTAAATGAGGAGGCTTCTAATGCAGAAGTTCACCCAATACTATGAAGAAAGCAGGAGAACCAGGGGGGCCACCTAGTGGTTAGGGAAATAATTGAGGATCTTACTCAGCAAGAGGTCACAGATATTTTGAGTTGCATCCCCCAAATGACAGAATCATTAGTATCTTAGACAGTGAGAATCAGTGGTGAAGGGGCCAGAGGAGTAAGGATAGATAACAGATTGTTTTAAATCCATAAGTATCAGTCAGAATCCTTTTGTACAGCAAACTTTTAGGGATTACCACATGCAAGGAAAGTTAAAGAAAGAGGTAACGAAGACTGAAATTATGATGGGAGAGTCAGATATGTATCATGGTACCCCCTTAGCAGTTTCTCATAGAAATATAATAGTGAAGATGGCTGCTCCTGCTTATAAGCACCTAATTCTAACTCTACTAACTGGGGAAATAGGGCACCATCTTTCAGAGGTGCTGGATAAGATTTCACAGTTAAGTGACTTAGAAGGATGGGGAAAAGATAAATTTCCTCAAGAAAGAAGAGTAAATAGCCAGAGGATTCAATGTCAGAATAGATTAACAAAGAAGAAATTATTTACTGCTCTATTAAGGGCAGGGATAGATTTTGGAAGAATAGATGGTATCCCAACTAATGAGCTTAATAGGAAACTGAATAGGGAAGTAAGAACTTCCCCTACAGATCTTTCTGAATCATTGTATCCAAGTTTGTCACACCTTCAGGGAGAATAGGAAATTAGCCAAGCCCCGATGCAGATTAAAAAAATACACAGCAGTGAGGAGGATAGGAATTAATACAGTTTTGATTGGTTCATGGACTCCAGAAGCATGGATGATCCTATATTTACCCTGCTTCTGGTTGTTGTCTCCTTATTTCTTTTTGGCCTTTCAACTTATTTGCTAGATTTGTTTTCTGCAGGTTTGGTGCCTTCTACCTATAGATGCCTGACCATTTGAGCTGGTTGTCACCTGTTCAAGACTGTGCTGTGTCAACCCTGGACCTGGCAACAACCAAGCTCCAGATGTCAGCTAAAGAGCTGACCCCTCAGATGGGACCTCTTGGGGCAGGGACAGCTTTACATCCAATTTTAGCAGGAAGTAGCTATAGAAAAAGAGACCTTTGCACCTTACCCTGAAGGATTTTGAGACCCATTCATTTGAGGGGGGAATGACGGGGTGCCTGTGCACAAGCCCCACCCTAAGATATTGTTTTATGTGTTTATTTTGTGTTATCCCTATATATGCTTGTACAGTTCTGTTGAACTGTTTAGGTTACCCCTAAACTCCCATTGACCTATGTGATAGATGTGAAAGATCTTGGGGCTGAATGTAATGGCAATACAATTTGAAGATTTTCCCATCCACTGAAAGGCCCAGGTGACCTGTCTGAGTCTCATGGAAGTCTGAGTTACATGACCCTGTGGTAGGAGGAACATGCTGAATGGGTGGAGCAGGAAGGGGTAGATCAGGAAGGATGGAGCAGGAAGGGTGAAATAGAACTGAGAAAAAGTGAGACAGAGCAGTCAGAGCTGGGAGAGAAAGGGACAGAGCAGGAGCTAGTGTAAGTGAGGGCCAGGGAGTGATTTTTCTTGAGGGTGTTCATTTGTGAAGGCCATACTAGTGGGAAGGCTTGGGAATGGTGGTATCTCCTGCATTGATAATATGTACAGATTTCTTTGTTGCTATGATGGATTTGGCTTTCTGGTGCTACGAATATGCCAGTGTAGTTCTGAATCACAAAATATAACAGACTATTTTTATTGAAGGTGAAACCAAAACATTTATTCAAACACCAGCAAGCCAAATCCCAACACCAGAAAGCTGTGAGTATTGCATTGGCGCTACAACCAGGTCTCCAAGTCACTTTCCAGGCACTTCCAAAGCATAAAATCAAGAACAATCCCTGCCCCTTTCCAATTCCCTGTTAAAGTGCTGACTTCCCCATTAGAATGTAAGCTACTTGAGGGCAAGGACTGCTTTTCTGGATTGGATTTATTCACATTGCCTTTCATATAGTAAGTGCTCTTGCAGGAGGTGGACTTTTAGCTGAGTTTTAGAGAAAGCCAAAGAAACCGTGAAGTAGCATCTAGGAGGGAGAGTATTCCAGGGACGGGGACAACCAGCAAAGTTATGGAGTCAGGACCTGAAGTATCTTGTTCAAGGAACAGCAAGAAGGGCAGTGTTATAGGAGTGTAAGAACACTCAGAGAGAGTGAAGTGTAAGGAAACTAGATATGTAGAAAGGGATCAGGTTGTGAAAGACTTTAAAAGTCAGACAGAGTTTATATTTGATCTTGCAGGTAATCAGGAACCAGTGTAGTTTGGGCAAGTGAGTGATGTTTTCAGACCTGAGCTTTAGCAAGAACACTTTGGCAAATGAGTGGAGGATGGCCTGGATGGAGGATGCAGTATGACCATTTCAATAGCCTAACTATGAGGTGATAAGGGCTCGTAGCAGGATGGCAGCTCTGTGAGCAGTAAGAAGGGGAAAACAGATATATTACGACTTGGCAACAAGTCCAATAAAAGTAAGGTATTCATGTGTCCCACACATCTGACCAAAGCTATTCACTCTTCTGGTCCTACAAAGGTTCTAAGTCCTGTCTCTGCTATGGGGTCCTCACAAAGCTCCCTTTGGTCACAGCATTTCTGCCAGAGAAGGGAATGCCATTAGGCAGCTAACTAATATTTATTAAGAGTCTACTACATACCAAGAACTATTTCCAGTACTGGGGTTACAAAGAAAGGCAAAAGACAGTCCCCACTGACAAGGAGCTCACAATCTAATAGGGGAGATATGCGAAAAAAAAAACAACTATGTACAAACAAAATATATGCAAGATAAATTGGAGTTAATCAACAGAGGAAAAACACTAGAATTAAGGAGGATCAAGAAAGAATTCTTGCTGAAGGTGGGACTTTAATTGAGACTAGAAGGAAGCCAGTAGATGGAGATTATGAGGGAGAGAGGTCCAAGCATGAAAGAAAGCAAGTGAAAATGCCCAGAGATGGAATATGGAGTGTCTAATGAGAGGAACAGAAAAGGCCAGTGACGCTGGATCAAAAAATACTTTGGAGTTTTAGGAGGAATAAAGTGTTAGAAGACTGGAAAGGTAGAGGGGTGAATTAGCTTTTGACAGTCTTTAAAAGACAAACAAAGGATTTAATACTTGATCCTAGATGCAATAAGAAGTCATTGGAGCTGACTGCATATCAGATGACATAGTCAGACTTGCACTTTAGGAAAATCAATATGACAGCTCAGTAAAGGATGGACTGGAGTGGGGAGAGACTTGAGGCAAGAAGAACAGCCACCAAGCTATTGCAATACCCAAGGCTTGAGGTGAGGGTGTTGTCAGTGTCAGAGGAGAAAAGCAGGCACATACAAAAAACATTAAGGAGTCAGAAATGATAGGATTTGGCAATTGATTGAATATGAGGAGGATGAGATAATGTGACAAATCGAGGGACACTTAGGTTGAGAACCCAAGTGAGTTGGAGGATGATAACACACTCAACAGTAACAGAGAACTATAGAAGAAGGGGGTGTTGGAAGGGGGATGTAATGAATTTAGTTTTGAACATACTGAGCTAAAGATGTCTATGGAGCATCTAGTTTGAAAAATTCATTAGGAAACTAAAGGGATGCCCATCAATTGGGGAATGGCTGAATAAGTTGTGACTATTGCGGAATACTACAAAAAATGGCCAAGGGCATGGTTTTGGAAAAACCTGGGAAGATCTCTATGAGCTCATGCAAAGTGAAGTGAGTAGTACTAGGAGAATACTGTGTATATTAAAAACAATATTGTAATGATAATCATCTGTAAAATAATATGATCCATGACAATTGCAAAGGACTCATGATGAAAAATGTTATATACCTAGAAAGAGAGGATTAATGAACTCTGAGCACAGATTGAATAATATTTTAAAATTTTCTTTCTTTATCTTTTGTTTTTGCAACATGGTAATAACGAAATATATTACATGTCTTCATATGTGTAATGAGAATCTATTATTTGCCTTTTCAATGGGTGAGGGAGGCTCTGGAGGGAGGGAGTAAATTTGGATCTGTAAACAAAAATTAAAAAATAATAATAGTAAAATTTTTAAAATTCAATAAGTAATTTAAGATTTAAGCTTAGAGATCAGCAGAGGTGTTAGGGTTGGACAAATAAATCTGAGACTCATCTGCATAGAGATGATAGTTGAATTCATGAAAACTGATGAGTTCACTAAATGAAGTAGTGCATCTAAGAGATCTAAGAGAAGAAGGCCCAGAAAATAGCTCTGAGGGATGCCCATGATTAATAGGTGTGATCTGCACCAACAAGTCCAGAAGCACCAGCAAAGGAAACTAAGAAGGAAGAGCCAGACCATCAGGAGGAGAACCAGAAGAGAGTGGGTCTTGGTCACACTCATGTTATTCACACACATACACATACACAACTAAAGAGAAGAGAGTATCAAAAGAAATAAGGTTATCTCCGGTGTCCAAGGCTGTAAAAGGTTCAAGAAAGATGAGGTTAGAGAAAAGGCCATTAGATTTGGCAATCAAGAGATCACTGGTTATTCTGGAGAAAGTAGTTTCAGTTGAATGATGAGGTTGGAAGCCAAAGAGTTAAGAAGTGAGTGAAAAGAAAGGAAGTGGAGACACTGACTATAGTCAGCCTTATCAAAAGGAGTTTAGCTAGAAAAAGGAGAAGAGGTATGAAGACACAAGCATGCTTGTAGGGAATGGGAAAGCATCTAGGAAACAGAGATTAAAGACTGGTGAGACAGTGGAGATGACAGGAGAAGAAGGGATAGAATGAGACTGCATGAGAATTAAAGGAGTTTGTCTTAGAAAAAAAGAGCTACCTCTTAATGTGGAATAGGGGTGAAGGACAAGAAAGTGACAGTAGGCATCTCAGTAATGTGGAAGGAGGAGCGAAGGAGAGGGTGCTCTTGGAAAATAGCCTCAATTATTTTTTTTCAGTGAAATATGAGGTGGAGCTCTCAGCTGAGAGGTTGGGGAATGGCATGGGAGATAAGAGAAGGGAAGAGAAGACAATGTGATGAGTAGGGAAGTGAGTCAATTAGGGAGGTTTAAAAGGATTGCCTTTTTGCAGTGAGGTCTGTGCTGGGATTATATACACATTTGTAGCAGACCAAATCAGCACAAGTTTAATGTGCCTGATTTTGCAGCTCAACTCTCAATTTTCAGATCTAGATCTCTCTTGAGTTTCTAAACTACTCTCATGTCTGCTGCCCAAATTCCATTCCTCGAAGCTGCTTCTAGCCTTGTGTGATTGCATCATGTATCTCTGTCTATCTAGAGGGTGTCCTTGATTCTTCAACTTCATCTCAAACTCTCAGACTGACTTCAATTGTTAAATTCAGCGTTGCCTTCTGAGCCAGTAGCTACACTCCTAGATGAGACAGGTAGTGGGGTTGCAAAAACAGAAAAGTCCCCTCAGAGCACAAGAGGTGAGGAGGTGGGGTGAAGAATTGGATTCTTCTCCAACTGCGCTCTCTCTCTCTCTCTCTCTCTCTCTCTCTGTCTCCCTCATTAATTAAATAAATATTGATCAAAACCTTTCTCTAAGCAATACCATAATAATGATAATTTTAAAAATACATATTTCTCATCACAAATGCATATATCTCACACTGATACTATCTAAACATATTTATGAAGTATTTTCCCAATTATTAGACAGGCTTTGAATAATGTTTAAAGCTGCGTTATGCAGTTTTAAACTCTGTAAAAAATGTGGTGGCAATCTATAAATAAAGGTGGTAGAATCTCTCTCTTTATATATTCTCTATGACCTGACAAAAGAAAATCTATTAAAAACATATTTTTGTAAAGCAGGATAAATATTCTTCCTATACAATGATGGTGTTAAACAGTGTCAGGGGATAAATAATCATAAATGTAATACTAGTATATGGAGCACTCTTCTAAGTAGACATGATGAGACATTTCTGGAACCCTCACTTTTTCCACTGTTTATCCAATTTTAGCTATGGAATCATATGCATCAGTCCCTATATGAAGTCACTGTTTTTATTTTATATCTCTGCCATGTTTTGTGTGAAAAAAGAAAGTGGATCTCAGTTGAGATTAAGCCAATTCAAGAACCCCTTCACCTGTCTTTATAAAGTAGAAAACAAAAGGGTCCCTCCCCCCTTATATTGATAGAGGCTAAAGGTTAGACCTTAAAGTTCCTTATACTAATCAACATAAGGAATATATCAAAGTTTCACTGAAATAAATAATAATAATTAAAATGCTACACTATTGAAAGGAAGCTAATGAAATTTTATATTTATGGCTAAGATTCCAAGCTGCTGTCACCATTGCTAGAAAATTAATTTAAGCTAAAAGACTTCATAAGTTGGATGTGCATTAATATTTTACTGTTGATTTGTTAAGCCAGAGGAAATGCTTCCTAAGCAGAAGGTATCTGTGAGAGGAAGAATATTAATAATATTTTCACTAAAGAAAGCATAAATAAAAGCATCTTATTGAGTGGTTCTGGAAAAGAGGGAAATAATTTATACTCAGTGGCAGATGCAAGATTGTTTTTGGCAAGAAAAAGAGAAAAGGGATGACTTAAAGGCTTGTTGAAGTAAGGCTTGATGGAAATATTTCTGATGTGTTGAATTGTGAGGAAGAAAAAAAACTGAGTAGAAAATAGCATAAATGTATCTTATTATTACAGTGCATCAATGGCATGTCTTAAAAATTCAAAATTTAAAACATAAGAAGCAATCAATACATATTTTCACACTGATCTAGGTGCTAGGTATAAAAAACAAACAAACAAACAAAAACCAAAAACGAAACCTCCCTGCACTCAAGAAGCTTACCTTCTATAGAGGAAAAAGGCAGGTACATATATATATATATGCATATGCATATATACTATATATAATATACATTACATATATATAATATACAACATGTACATGAGGATATTTTTGGTGGGGGAGTCATTATCAGCTCTGTAGATCAGGAAAGGCATTTTATAGGAGGAGGCATCTGAGCTGATTTTTAAAGGAAACTAGGGATTATTAGAGGCAGAGATGAGAAGGCAGTATGTTCTAGGCATGAAGAGCAGCCTGTGGAAGGCATGCAGATAGGAAATGGAGGGCCACATATAAAGAATAGCAAGAAATCCAGTTTGTCTGGGCTGTATATTATATCTTGTTTGTGGCTGACAGTGAGGTGTAAGAAGACTGAAAATGTAGGAAAAGGCCGGGTTATAAAGGGCTTTGAATGCCAAAGAGAGGAGTTTGAATTTGATCCTGGAGGAAATAGGGAGCCACTGGAAGGCAGGATATAGCTGATGATCTAGCAAAAGTGACTGACCACACAGGTTGGAAGAGAATCAGAACAAAAGTGATCAGAAAGCACAACCAAGTCACTAAAAATATTTTTATCCTAAAATACCTTCTACTGCAATTAATTTTAAATATTTTCAGTGGGCTAAACAGGAGGCTAGTTGATGTTATTCCCATTTACTGAAAACAAGCAAGAAAGTGAGATTTTCAACACAACACAAACTTTTCTATGCATTTCTAAATATCCCTTTGCCATATTTAGAAGGTAAGAAATACTATTCCTAAATTTTTTAAAAAAGTACTCAAATGAGCTAAAATGGTTCACTTCAGAAAACAACTAAGTTGTTATCCCTATACAAAATATTACAGACAAAACTGAGGTTTCTGTGACCAATTTTTAAAAAATATATATTCAAATTTCCCTTTGTTGCACTTAGAAAAGGAGATTGCAACAATAGCCAATATTCAGTAGACAGAATATATAAAGTGAGTGAAATGATAGAAAATAATAAGTTAAAAATATTTAAAATGTTAGATGCTAAGCTAGAGCTAAAACTATCAAATAAGAGCAAGCTGAAATGAGTGAAAACCTTTAGGCCTAACATCTGTTGTGGAAATCTGTCAACATTTTCAATAATTTTAATATCCACTTAACTGTCCAATCTCTCTCCAACTCATCTTCTCACTGCCTAAATATAACTGATATTTTCTATGATGTTTCTCACATACGAAAGTACAACAGTAAGAGTTCTTTCCACGCAGTAAAGCTCATTGAAAGGTTTCGATTGAGGAGGAATAAGAAAAAAATGAAGACAGTGATGATGAGTATGAAAATGATGATGATAATGATGATGATGACAATAATCTCTTTGTATACCTGTAGGTATTAATGGAAAGTCACCTTCAATTGCAAACTGTTGCTTTGAGCTGTGTAAAACTAATTATTTGTAGCCCCAGGTGGCTGATTACTTAATTATCTTCATCTTTAAAAAAAACCTCCAGATTACAGCGAAATTCCATCACATCCTTTGCTGATTCTCCCTCCTATTAATTTTCTGGAATAATACCAACAAACTAAATTTCATAAGTTTTCTAGGATCACGATTTCCCTTTTCATTCTGACCTTGTGTATTCTTGCTATCTGTTCTTGAATCTCCATTTTAAACTCACAGCAGTGTCCTGATCATTTATCTAATTCTTGCACAGAGTTTCAGAGAAAGTGACATCTACATGTAAACAAAGCAATAACATACTGAATGCTAGACACTGCTGTTAAAAAGAGGAGTCTCCTAGATCAAAGTCCAGATGCCAGTGCTGACTGCCTGTGTTTATACACTCCTGAAGAATAAGACATGAAATTCAAGGAGCATCTAACTCTATGCAAAAATGGTTTAAATGATTAATATATGATGAAAACATTTTTAATCTATCCACAGAAAGCCCTTTAGTTATGTGGCAATCAAATTGAAATCATTTTGCCCACTAGTCATGTATATTCTTAAGTAAAATGTAATTAGCATTATAATTTGTCCTATCCTTAATAAAACTCTTCTTCCTCTACTCTCTAGCAAAATGTCTGAATGCTCAGGGAGGGAACAGATGGAATATTTTATCCTGATGCCCTCGTTTATGACCTAGAGGCATCCCTTATTCTCTTGGGGTCAGAGGTGAAGTTATTCTCCATCCTGCCTCTGTCCTCAGGCCTTCCTAAGCAGAGGACTGTCAACTATGCTATATTTATGCTAAATTATGTGATAATTTTGTCGTAATGGTTAATGTTCCCTCAGGATTAAGTTTTAATCTCACCCATTTTACTAAATGTAAGATCTTGAATAATAAACCAAAACTAAAACATTTTATGGATGAGCTAAGGCTAAAAAACATATTTGGTAACAATTTAAAGGTATTTAAATTTAATAAAAAATAAATATAAATTTAATAAAAAATAAATATAAATTTAATACCATTACATGTGGTATCCTTTATTTTCAATTTACTTAACACCCTATTCCACCTACATAAAGCTTATTAATACCTCCACAGACACTTCTGAAAGAAAATTAGAGTTTGCCTAATTGTTTTTAATGTCTTTGACAGTTGCAGGATATATGCTTAAAGTCAAAAGATTACACCATAACTATTTAAGTAAAAATTATTTTTATTATATAGCACAATCACCACTATAGAAAAAATGTCCCCAGTAATACAACATTTAATCAGGTGCTCTAAAATATTTTTCCTTTTTTCCCAAGAAGGACTTTTGACTTCAGGGTTTTATTAAAGCTTTATAGTTGCAGATTGATTGGGATTTCCTGATACAGGAAACTGTGTAAAAATTGGTAACGCACTGCTGCCTTGTACTTTTAAAAAGAGCAAAATAGACGAGTTAAAAATCTCTAGCCTCTCCATCCTATAAATTCATGTTATATATGATGGTAGCACATGGAAAAACACATAGAAACCTAGAGAAGTGTTCCGTGC
This sequence comes from Trichosurus vulpecula, assembly GCF_011100635.1. Classification (NCBI taxonomy): domain Eukaryota; kingdom Metazoa; phylum Chordata; class Mammalia; order Diprotodontia; family Phalangeridae; genus Trichosurus; species Trichosurus vulpecula. Next base: position 419,280,383 of record NC_050576.1, on the reverse strand, counting down.
CATGCAAAAATCTGTTCAAGTGGGAGCTAGATATTCAAAAGTATAAATAAATAGGCAGATTATCTAGAGAGATCTGTCTTTCCATTTTATTGAATTAACATAATCCCTTTTTCTGTTTACATTTGAGCAAATAAATGTTGATGACCAGCACCCCTGACTGATCATTTACAACGCTGTGGACATTTCAACTCCTTCTATTTATTTGGCATAGAAACTTTTGCACTTCTACAGACTTAATCACCTGCCTTCACCCACAGCTTGTCAAATTTTACACCAAACCAGAGAAGGTTATATTTTTAATTCAGAGTAAATCTGAGGGAAGAAGTGACTTTTATTCTGAATATCTACTAATTCAGATATATACAATAATTATTTTATTTTTAAGAGATTCACAGAAACTCAGGAAGAGCCTATAAGGGCAAGCAAAGTGGGACTTTTTGTTGTCTTTAGTTCTGGAGTGCTTCTCAGCACTGGGGCAATCAAGTGCCTTTGACTGGGTCTTGCCTTTGTTTGTAGGAAGGCCCACACTCTTTTGCTAATTAAGTCACAAGAAGTGTGAAACCCTCGAAAGGTATGAAACACTATGACCCTGAAGAAGTAATATATACATATATATGTGTGTGTGTGTGTGTGTGTGTGTGTGTGTGTGTATGTGTGTGTGTATACATACATACATACATACATATATGTGTGTGTATATATTTTTTCGTTTCTTTGTTAGGGGCTCACTCACTGCAAGAGTGTCCGGTGATTTGACCAGATGAGATTCTGGGTAGCCACTAAGGAACCCCGGGCTTTGAAAACCCAAATGTTGGTGCTTCTCTCTCTGGTAACTATGTATGTGTAGCTTTGGTCACACAGCGAGAAGCCAGTTGATATTTTCTCTGTTTGTAATTTCTCTTTGTGTTTTCTCTGAAGTTCAGGGTGCTGACTTTTTCCCCTGAACTAAGTGAATGATATATTTATGTTCAATTAAAGTAAGATTGTTAAGCCCTTAAAGTTGCTTTCCTTAGAAAAGCAGATGAAAGAACTTGTGCTAGCAGCCCTCCTGTGTGCTGGTGTTATTGGTCTTACACAGCCGCAGTAGGGGCAAATAGCATTGCTGTTACAGAGCCATGTTCACATAGGGAAGAAGTTACATTAGAGATAACTCAGTGTTGTTCCTCTCCAATAATATCCAAATTAAATGCCACCTACTACATTAAACCTTTGCAAATTTCTATTCACTAGGCAGGGATAATGTATTTGGATTCATTATTTTCTTTTGTGCCTAGCTTTAGTTTCTGTTATTGTTCAGTTGTTTCAGTCATGTCTGACTCTGCATGACCCCATTTTGTTCTTTTTTTGGGGGGGGCAAAGATACTGGAGTGGTTTGCTGTTTTCTTCTCCAACTCATTTTACAGATGAAGAAGTCAGGCACACAGGGTTAAGTAACTTACCTAGGGTCACATAGTTAGTAAATATCGGAGGTCAGATTTGAACACAGGAAAATCAGTCTTCCTAACTTCAGGCCCAGCACTCTATCCATTGTACCACCTAGCTTTAGTAGCTTGCACATATAATATTTTCCTCCACTAAATACTTCATTGTATTTTTGCATGGCATCACTTAAATAAATACTTTATGGAATCCTTTGGCATTTATCATATATTCCTTCATGATATAATTTTATGTATACATGTCCTACATGTTCCAATGAATTATCAGACTGTCAACTCACAGAAGTCATCTTTGTATTCCTCACATCAAAAGAATATATGTACAAACACATACACAGACACGGACACATATATGGACTATTGAGGTAGAAACAAAATCTAGCTGTCTTCCTTCCAGGTAGACTAGGCTAGTTTCCCTTCCTAAAAAGCAGGTGTCCCCAAGACTTCGTTGGTTCAGAAGAATTTGTGTTTGAGATGTTGCTGCAGTTTCCAAGTTGCCTAGGACCCTGTCACATAGGTTGGGCTATATATTTCCTAAAAGGTAACACAAGCTGTTGTTGTGGCTTGGTCCAAGCAATGAGAAGTCAATGCTCCTCAGACTTGATGGATGTCACTGCCATGTGAGTCAAAGAACCCTTCTGGCCAGATAAGTTTCTGTATGGAGATGATAGAGGCTGCATCTACCTGAACTGCATCTATGCGGACAGCAACCTTTCCATAATATACTCTTCAATTTCTTTTTCTTAAGGGCTGGATGGTCCACAAGTGTCTCATTTTGTTTCAGTCCTGATATCTGAACCACTGGGATGTCTTGAGTCAGGTCAGGCTCAAAACAAATATAATGAAATAAATTTTCAAATACTCATTTTAAATCATGATTTTAATCTTCTGATTCTTATTAGGGATGTGTCGATATAAGGAAATCAGAGTGAAACTATTGTAACATCCCTTTGGCAAGGCTTGGGATGGCTGCAAAGCCTCTGACAGTCTTATTTCTTCCCAGCTTGGAGTGAGGAGACTAATGTAAGATCAAGCATGGAGAACAGCTTTTTGAGGATCTCTTAAAAGGACTGGTGAAGATGAGGGAGCTGGTAATAAGGTTGTCTCCTTCAGCATCATACAACCATACTGGAGAATGGCAGTAACATCTGTAGTTCTTTTATCTCATATCAAGCCTCCACAGCAGACCATTTACAGATGACCTCTAAAAGGACGACAAGGATAGGGGAATATCTCTGTAGTTCATTTATTCATTTACTTTTTAATAGGAACTTGATCTTGTAGCTCCTGAGATAAAGAAAAATATACAGAAAACTGTTATTTGCCTTATTTTAGCTGGGTGAGACTGACTCCCATTTCTACTAGATGCATTTTTTTATTCTGTTAAAGACTATATTTGGTTGTTCTAATATTATTTCTCATTTACAGCTATGGTCTTTTTCTGTGTGTTTCTGGTGTCTCTTCATGGCAAGACGGAGTGGGTCAACTATAGAAGCTATACAAATGAGAGTAACCTTTGCTAGCACTTGGCTGGTATCTCAACCTGCCAGTTCCTTGTTGGGTAGTTTTTGCTTTCTAACTAGGGGCATAATCAGGAGCCATTTCATAACTACACTTCCAAGCAGAGAATTATTGTGAACATAGATTCTTTAAAAATCTACTTCATCAGACCCAAGTCTAACACAATGACAATGGGCTACACTGTTGTTGGAAGCAGTAATAGTTTAATGATAATCTAGTTTAATAAGCATCTTTATTAATAATAATGTAGTATTTTGGAACACTTAAAGATTTGCAAAGCATCACACATATTATTTTTATATATAATATTATACACATGTCTGTATGTATTATTGTTGTCTTTCTTCAGTCGTCCAGTCATATTCAACTCCTCATCATCACGTGGACCACAACACACCAATACTGTCCATGGGGTGTTCCTGGCAAATGTACTCGAGTGCTTTACCATTTCCTTCTGCAGTGGATTAAGGCAAAAAGAGGTTAAGTGACTTGCCCAGGGGTCACACAGCTACTAAGTACCTGACCCATATCTGGACTCAGGTCTTCCTGATTCTAGGGCCAGCTCTCTATGCATTAAGTCATGAATCTTCTCTCTCTCTCTCTCTCTCTCTCTCTCTCTCTCTCTCTCTCTCCTCTGTCTTTCTCTGTCTCTCTGTCTGTCTCTCTCTCTTTATATATATATATATATATGCATATGTATATATATATATACACATACACACACATATATATATACCTACATACACTGCTCATATCAATTTATAAGTGATGTATGTTTAATGACTTAAAAATCCATACCTTTTCTGAACTTGAAATCATAATGGAATAAGTAGCAAAGTTTTACTTTGAAGTTATCCAGCAATGGCAAATTGTTTCCAAATAAGTTATTTGGCAAAGAAAGTTTAAAATCTAGTTTCCCAAGTATAATTTTTTTTAAATGATAATTATCCCATTTCTAAGAATGAGGCATGTCTAATTCATACAAATCTCTGCACCTGGAAGACAGGCCCTTACTTTACTTGCCTTCAAACATTGTCATTTCAAACCAAACTTTGGGTCTCCCTCATCAACTTATATTCTGTTCTTTTTGGCCTATTTGTTTGAATTTTTATAAGTCATACTAACAGCATATCTTTCATGTGGATCTAAGTTTCATTTGTAGTAGACATTTAACCATTTAAATTCCCAGTGAGGAAAATGCTATTAAATTCTTTCCAGCTATCAAAAGGAGAAGATGAGGAGAAAGTGATCATTTCAATATGTGGGAAAAAAAGAACATATAGAAAAAAATCTATCCTCTTCTTAAAGATGAATTTAAGCAAATTTATGTTTGTCTTACTTGTTTAAGCTTATAATTCTATGATAACTAAGATAAATTTTCCAATTCTTGCAAGATATTTTTATGAATATGGTTCTGTTTTGCTACAATGAGAATACTCCATAGATAATCTTAATCACAAATATATTATATTTATTATATTTCTAGTTCCTTTCCTACTTTAATGGACTGACCTTTGCATTCTTAATTTAACTGTTTCTAAATGGGCTTTATGAAAAAGGATAGATCCTATGGATTGGTCCAACCATCTGGAAAAGCAATTTGGAATTATACAAAAATATGAATAATATGTCCATGCTCTTTGATGAAGAGATCTCACTGAAAGATATTGACTTCAAGAAGGCTAAAGATAGAAAGGTGCACCATAATATTTGTAGCCATATTTTTATAATAGCAAAGAACTGGAAACAATAGTTCCTCATGATCTGGGGAATGGCTAACCAGATTGTGATATATGAAGGTAATGGACTGTGCTTTAAGAAATAAGATATGTGAAGAATTGATGGCATCAGAAGGCTTTAAGAACTGAGGAAAGAGGAAGTAAATGGAACCAGGAAAACAATATAGATAATTACCAAAACAATATTAAATTTAAAAAAAATATCTAAGCGATACACAATTACCATGACTGAGCATGGCTCTGGAGAAAAGAAAGGAAAATATATCTCCCTCCCTTCTTTTCTGAAGAGGAACACTAAGTGTAGGTAACATTGCATATATTGTCAGACTTGTTTAATATACTGGTTAATTTTGCTGAACTGTGGTTTTCCTTATTTATTCTTTGTTTAAATGCATAGCTAAATATACAGGGGAATGAGAAGTCAATGGAAATGAAGTCAATGTAAAAGAATTTTTAAAAAAGCCTTTTTTTCTTGAAGGAAGGTTCAAACTGTCTTTCTTAAATTTTTCTCTAATGGACATAGAGTTTAATAATTTTTGGCCCATGAAATGACTTTACAGAATGTATATTCATTGCACATCTATCATTTCTTCTTTCGCAAATCATTAAGAATGAGTGTATCTTATAGCTCAAACCCACTTTTTTCAACATACCACATTGTCTCCAATTATTACAAAGGATATCTCAAAGTAAAAATAAATCCTCCAAATAAAAATTCAATTTTAAAAAATTAAATCTTTGTATTCCACAAAGCATTTCAGATTCAGAGGAATGTGTGCATGTGTGCATGCATGTGTGTGCATGTTTGTGTGTGTGTGTGTACATATGCACATATACATTTATACATATATGAACAGATCCACCACTTCAGGGAGGTTAAAAAGGATTTCCCTTACGTACACTGTTGGGAAGTCCATGAGTTAATGTTAAATTTAATCATCACATATGGATACCTGTAAAATCCACTTCTCTAGCCTTTGTTTTACCATCTCTCCAATCATATGCTTCTTACTGTCTGAACAACACCTCTCCCCAGACATCTTTTCTATAAATGTATTTTTCCCCTTATCACTATTAAAAATCATCCTACAATTCTGCTTGTCCCTGAAACTCTTGAAATTCATTCCTTTCTCCTATCATACCAATTCTTACTTTCCAGGATTTACTATAACTTCTCATAATAATAACAACTATAGCTAGCATTTATATGGTACTTTGAGTTTTATCCCAAGTTTGACAACTACTGTTTTATCATTTCAACAACCTCAGGAGGCAGGTGCTGTTATTATCCCTATTTTACAAATGAGGAAACTAAAGCAGACAAAATTAAATAATTTAGCCTGACTTACACAGCTAGTGGACATCTGAGGCTGTATTTCATTTCAATTCAATTCATTTATTCTAGGTCTAGTACTCTATTCACAGAGCCATCTAGCTGGCCAGTTAGGTTCCTCTGCCATTATTTTATTCACAACCAGCATGCTAACATATCCCAGGTGCACCAAACCGTTTCAGAAATACTGCATGTTGCCATTGAGCATTTGATCCTAAGACTCATTTAGTAAACCTGTCTTTGATTCCTGCTACAAAAGGGGAAATGTAATAAATTTACAATCTTATATTCAAGTCCCTAAATATTATGTAGATCAGTGAGGTAAAATGCAAATAGGAATGAGAGGAGGGATTGGAAGCTCAAATTGAAAATAATTATCCTAAACTCCTAATCTTATACCCACAAAACAGCTTTTTTAAACTTGTGTTAGTACTGTTATTACCCTCTCAGTTTCCCAGACTCAAAACCTTTTAGACTTTCTTGAATTTTCCCTCCCCTCACATAGAGTCATTTGTCAAGTCCTGTGGATTAGTCTTTCATAATTCATTTTCTAATTTATCCCATCCTTTCTGTTTCTACTACAACCATCATATTTAGGCTTTCTTCTCTTCTCACCTAAATCTCTAAAATAGCTTCCTTTTCCCAGCACAGTGGAAATAAGGTGATAGAAAATAGGAACAGATATCAGGAATCTTTGGGTTGGATCTACTCTCTGACATGGCTCCTACTCTTCATTTCTATAGGATTATAGCCTTGTTACTCTGTCCCATTGCTTTTCATTGTCTTGCATGAACCAGTACTTAGTTCAGGTTGTAGATATTGTACAACCACTTCTCATCTTTTATCCAGTATCAATTCATTTGATAATAATTGTACCTCTGTGTAGCACTTTAAAGCTTTAGCAAGCATTTTCCTATCTATTATAAATCTATTTTAAAATGTGATCCTTAAAATTAGTTTATGGGTTGGTTTCACAGCAGGTACTATTACTTTATAAAAAAATGAAGAGTTTTCTACTGTCAAATATCGAGTTACAATAAGTTCATGACCCTAACCCAAACTCCAGTGTCCTCCTGATTCTTAGACATGGCTTTTGGCACTAGATTACTTACCTTCTTTATGAATAATAACAACACAAACTCACATTTCTATTGTGTCTTAAGGTTTGAAAAACATGTTAGTTTTCAGTTTATCTTCAAAACAACCATTAGAGGTAGGAAAAATAATAATTTTCCCATTTTACTAATTGAAATTACACTAGATTGAATTTACATTTTACAGATAAAAATTGAGGCAGACAAAGCTAAGGAGACTAAACCAGGGTCACATGAATAATAAATGTCTCAGGCCAGATCTGAATTCAGATCTTCATCAGCCCAGTGTTAATACTCTACCTACAGCATGCCCTATTTATTAGGTTCAGATCCCATACAATATTTTCAAAAAGAAGAAGCAAAAATAATTTTCTTCCAAAGTCCTCATGGAGTCATTTTTGTCCTAAATTAAATGAGTATGTTTCAAGGATTATATTCATTCAATTAAATGAGTGTGTTTCAAGGATTATATTCATTCATACATCATCTTAATTCTTTGTTTCCTTCTTTGGTATTTCTCTCCACAAGAGGACATTTGGTTCAAGTGTCATAGTGTTCTGTTGCTCTCTTTCCTGACCTTTTGAGAACAAAGATAGGAGAGCTAGGTACCTGGAGTTTACAGGCCCTTAGAGAAGGGTTGAATTGGTGGGATGGACTTGTGGTGCAAGTAGGTTTTAAGATACTTGCACCAGGCAGAATTATGAAGGAGAAATGGCCATGGCAGAGCAATGACAGCCAAGACCAATACATAGCCTTGTCTTTTTTCAGCTGTTTTTGTCTTTTGATTAGTAACATGAGGTGGCATCCTGTATTCATTAGATGTGACCATAGGAACAACATGCATTTTCAGTGCTGAGGTTGCAAAAAATAGATTGGTATGTTAGCTAGAAACTAGAGGGAAGCTTTGGGACATTGAAGAAGAGTCCCTTTAGTCTTGTTCATCCACGCGACTACAACCATAAGAATCAACAAAAAGTTTCTACAGCCTCTCCAATCCCGGTTCACATAACCTGTTGTGAGTTAACTGCTTGTGCCCCACTCCTACAGGACAGAGATCTGTTATAGGATACTGAGCATACTAGTTATCAGTTTCTACAGCTCCCTTACTGTGGCTGGGAGAGAACTAAGCTACATCATGAATGAGTTTTTCCTGTCTTGGGGAATTGGAACTATAAAGTGAGTAGGATTTTATTCTCCTTGGCATACACATCTATTTTTAAAATATTTTACTGAGGATTCTGGGAAGATGGTGGAGTAGGTAAGAAAATTCCAAGCTCTCCTGATTACCCCCATAAACAAGGTAAAATAGTGGCTGAATGTAGAGCAGTACAAATAAACAAGCGTTGAGGCAGGACAGTTGTTGTCCTGGGATAACTAGATGAGAATGGAACAAAGATCCCAGGTCTGAGGTCTGGTTCCTGTGAAATGTAAACACCTCTGAATTGGAGGTAGCCTTGGCCCCACCCACAGGAATTTTCACCTCCCAAATGGTGTGGGGTGTTAGATATCTGGCAAGGGGAAGATTGAGGGAACCTTTGCTGATGAGGGATGCTTGGCCCAGCTGTGCTGCCAAGAATCTGTCCTGGGCAAGAAGGAACCAGCACATGCCCAGTGAGTGCAGAAGAAGTGGGGCAGGGACTCTACTGGCTGTGGGCACTTATAGGAGGGCAGAGTTCTTGGTTTTACTTCCAGGCCAGAGGGGAGAAATGAAGGAGGACCTGAGGACAGAGACACAATCCCCCATATCCCAGATCTAAAGGTGATTAGAACAAGCTGCTATAAATAATAAAAAAATGAGCAGGCAAAGGAAAAAAACCCAACTATAGAAAATTATGATGGGAATAGAGAAGACCAGAATTCATCTTTAGAGGAGGATACCAAAGCAAAAAAAGCCTCTCCTACCCCAAAGAGTAACATTAAGTGCTCACCTGCCCAAAAACAGTTCATAGAAATTAGAAGACTTTAAAAATCAAATGAGAGAGATTGAGAAAGATTACAAAAGAATAATCCAAAAAATAAGAAGATTATGAAAAGAAAGTTAACCAACTAGAAAAGGACATCCAGAATCTTAAGGAAGAAAGTGACAGCTTGAGCATTCGAATTGGGTAAGAGGAAGCCGGTGAAGTAATGACCAATAAATAACAAAAAATGAAGAATGAAAAAATAGAAGAGAATGTGAAACATCTCATAAGAAAAACAACTGATCTGGAGAACAGATCAAGAAACAAAAACATAAGAATAATTGCACTACCTGAAAGCTACAATCAAAAAAAAGAATCTTGCTACAATAACACGAGAAAGAATTAAAAAAAATTGTCCTGAAGTGTTAGAAGAGGGAAAGTAGAAATGGAAAAAAAAAAAATCTACCAATGCCCATCTGAAAGAGAGCCTATGATGAAAAACTACAGGAAATCATAGCTAGATTCCCCAGCTCAAGGATAAAATATTATGAGCAACAAGAAAAAGAACAATTTAAATATAGCAGATCAAATACAGAATCATGCAAGATGTAGTAGCAGCTACACCAAGAGACTGTAGGTCTTGGAATACTATATATCAAAGAGCAAAAGAACTACATATCAAAGAGCAAAAATATCATACCTGGCAAAGTTAAGCATAATCCTGAACAACAACAAAAAAAGGATAGTCAATGAATTATCAGACTTTTAGTATTTTATTGCAAAAAGGCCTGAACTTATAAAAAATTTGACATACAAGATCCAAGAGAAATATCAGGTAAACACTAAAGACTAATTACATACGACTCAGTAAGGACAAACTATTAACTATTTATACAAGGATATGTAAATTGTATGTCTAAGATTGTCATTAGTAATCAGGGTACAGCTGAGTAAGAAAAAGTAAACCACCTAGGAAATGGCAAAGAGGGTAATTATACAAATGAAGTGCAAGAGGAAGAACTGATACAGAGAAATGAGATGGGGGAAGAGGGCCGGTAGTTCTGGAACCCTACTCTCATTGGCAATGGGTTAAAGAGGGAGCAGTATGTGTCTATCTAGAAGGGCATAAATTCAGAAAGAAATAAAAAGGTCAAAGGAATAGGGGGGAACATAAGGAAGGTAATTTAGGGAGGGGGAGAGAGGATAAGGGAGGGATCTTTGGTGCAAGAGGAAAGAGCGATGGGGGAGAGCATAAGAGAGGGATTCTTGGAGGATGGTGGATTGAGAAATAGAAAGGCAAGGTAGACATAGAAGTGAAGCAGAGGAGTCAGGAGGGACAGGAAATAAGAGATACACACAAACATAAAATAAAGATCAGGAGTAAAATTTACTAGAAAAATCCTAATCTCAAAGTTAAAGCTAAAAGCAATTTAATCAAAAGAGAAAAATAGAGAAACCACATGATATGTCAAGCATTTTAATCAATATGTTTTAGACTATTTAGAATAACTAGACAGTATAAGGTTGGAATATTGCTGTGGTGTAGGGAATGATGAATTGGTGGATTTAAAAATATATGGAAAGACTTGGACTTGTGAAAATGTTATCCACCCTCAGAGAGACAGAGGACAAACAAATACAGTACAGTCATACATAGATGCATATTAATGTATATCTATAATATGAGTATGATTATAGATGTCTAAGTATATATGTTTATATAAGTATATGTATATATGTATATATATGCTTGTGTGTATATATGCATATATGTATATATATAAATATGCATGTATATATACATGTATAGATACACATCTCTCTCTCTCTCTCTCTCTCTTTCTCTCTCTCTCTCTCTCTCCATGCTTAATTGTAACCAGAGGCTGGGAGGAAGGGGGGGAAAGAATAAAGTAAAAAGTTCACAGCAGAGAACAAAAGAAAACCCCCAAGGAAGCAAAGAAAAGATGGACACCTCTGAACAAAATGTATAGTGTTTATTATACAGGTTTTCTTGAAATGGAAATTTATTGTTTTATATTTTGAATCTTTTCTTATACACATGGTAATTCTTATTTTTCTTTTCTTGTTTTAAATTTAAGCTTTTAGTATTTAAGTTTAAAATATGGTTTTTCTATTTTCTTATTTTGTATTTAAGTTTTAGTATTTAAGTTAGAACTAACTAATACAAACATGAAACAAAAAAGAAACAAAACCTCAACTTATACTTAACACTGGGAAGAGACTGGTTGCAGAGATTGTAGTTCACCAAATAAAAGATAATTATACATATACTTCTATGAATTGACTATCTTGGTGGGTATGCTACCCTTAACTGATATAGATCATAATACATCCAAAACATCTCATTTAGTGTGATTCTAATGATTCTAGGCTTTGGTGATCCAAGGAAAAATTATACTCTTTGTTTTTGTTGTATATTATTGATGTCTTTTATTTTGTTTAGGGTGGGTTTTTTTTAAATGATGACACATCTAAGCAGAGAAACATTTTGCAAGATGGTTATTGTATTTCACGGTCTATCTTTCTATCAAAGTTTGGGTAATCATGAACTGTTTGGGGACACAGATTATGAAATGGCAGAGCCTTACCATCTAGCTCAAATTTTTACACAAAGGGAAATTGAGTCCTATATCTCATGGTTCTTAGTCTAATCCTCTTTCCACTACACTATTATGTCAATTCTATTAATTTTTTTTACCAAAATCTAAGTTATAATTAGTTAAAATACATACAGTTAGTGCAAGAATATATTTTCAGATGATAGACATCTCTAGTATGATATTAAGTATGAGGAAACTCAAATTTGGTGGTAAATAATTCAAACAGAGCAGGTTTCAGAGAATTCATTAAATTAAATCCACTGTACTTTTATGTATAACTTATAAAATAAAAGGAAGAATAACACTGACAGGTATTAACATTTCAAATGCAAATTCAAAGAGTGCTTCCTGACACAATGTAAGCTACATCTCATAGACTTCAGCCTGACTAATTGAATTGCCATTGATAAGATGTCACTTAAAGAGACATCTCTGCAGTGAAACATGGGTTTGCTGTAAATGACCTGTCATTAGAGTCATGGGTAATGTCCGTGTCTAGACTGAAATATATTGTACCTCCCAGCAATATGCTCAGCAGGAGTTAAAATGGCAAGAATGGTAAGAAGTCAGTGTCCATGATCCACTGGAGAATTCTGCCTCAGGTGCTATGTTAATTTACTTGCCAGAATACATTAATTGAAAGCAATCAATAAAGCCTGTGGCACAGAGTAGGGATTGCAGCCCCAGTGATTGACTGCCACATTTATTCATGTTTTTAACTTGGAAAGGTAGGAGGATGTAGTCTCGAGATTTTTCAAATTGGGACAATAGACATAATATTATTAGTTATTCGTGTATTACACTTCATAAAATCCATGCTAAATGCTCACTAGGTCCTGTTCACTGACACATCCACAAACATTTTTTCAATCCCTACTATGTGTAAGTAAAGGCCAGTGCTAAACGTTCTGTAAATCGAAGTCCTAGGCCACTATCCCTGAACAAGCTGTGGCTTATCTAGTGTTATTATATTACCCATGGTTCACTTAGTAATTAATATTCTACGGAAACACAAATATTAATATATCACTAAAATTGTTAATGGGATTATCTGGCACTTGATACTCTATGAAAATGTTTTCATACTTTCAAATTCACATTTCCATTGAGAGTAACCGGAGAGGGAAAGAAAGACGGGAAGAAGCATGTTTACAACACATCGTATGTGCCAAGCATATTCTAAGAACTTTACAAATACTATCTTATTTGATTCTCCCAACCCAGAAAAGTAGTTGCTATTATTATACCCACTTTACAGCTGAGAAAACTGAGGCAAATAGAAATTGTGACTTGTCTAAGGTCACATAAGTAGTAAATATCTGAGGTGGGATTTGAACTAAAGCTTCTCATCTTCAGGTCCACAGCTCTAGCCACTGTGCCACCTAGCTGCCAAACAAAATGTATCTAATTGTACTAGATTCATAACAAATAGCCTATGTAATATTTTTGAGCTCCAATATTTCCTTGATCATATCCCCTATTCACCTCTTGCACAATGACTGGATAAAAGAGAAACGTCCTTCAAACTGTGAGGATGAGAGATGACAGATGAGCAGTCCTAACTTTGCACTGATATACCCATGATGAAATTGATGCGGGAACCCTCATGCACAAAGCATAAATTATACAACTGCTAAAAGCGAACATTACAAGTAAGTTATAGAGTTGGAACTATAATGATGAATCTAGAGAATATCTTTTTGAGCTGAAATGTATGTAGTGAAGAGGTAAAAGATTCAAAAAAGAAATAATACTCATAGGATCAAAGTTCTAGAAGAAATCTTAGAGGCCACTTATTCCAGTCTCCTCATTTCACAAATTGGGAAATTGAGGTCCAAGCAGACTATTTTTTTCTCAACTTCACATCAGTGGCAGTGGCAGGATTTGAATTAAGACTCTCTCATTCTGGGACAATTACACTTCCCACTTTGTCATGCTGTCTTTTCCAAGCTCATACCTCTTATGTCCCCCAATCAAAACTCCCATTCCTTTAGCGAACATGATTCAGAGAACTTCACAACAGAACTTTCATTTTCTGGAATTACAAAGGGAACAGACCATTTACTGAGCCACGACCACTTGGGCCCACAAATACAGTAAATACTACTAAGATATACTGTAGGACCACAATTGTCCTTAAAGGGTAAGCAAAATCCAAGGGTTTTGTGCATGAGCCACTTTGCTATAGTAATCATGCCACTAAATACATGAGTAGAGAATGAAATCTGGCTTGCCTGATATGAACAGTGGGGACGAAGGATACGGGTAAGCAAAGATATCAGATACATTATTAATTCCCTATTACCAAAACATTACATAATGTATTTTCGAGTAATAAGGAATACTTGTATACATCACAGAACATAGAATGTTAGAACGAGGAGCAAGTGACAAGATAATCTATCCCAATCCCTTCATATTTACAGATGAGGAAATTGACGTCCAAACATGTGAAGAGATTTGCTTAATTGTCAGACAATTTGTATCACTCTTCAAGCTTCTCTTTTTCAAGCTTAAAATGTCGTTTCCTTGAATATTCCTCACAAACTTTCCACTTTCATCGTATCCTCTTTTTTGGTTTCGTAGTTACTACTTCCCATTTGGGGTTTTCTTGACAGAGATACTGGGGTGATTTGCCATTTTCCTCCAGCTCATTTTCCATCTGAGGAAACTGAGGCAGTGCTGAGTGACTTGCTCAGGCCACACAGCTGGTAAATTTCTGAGGCTAGATTTGAACTCAGAAAGAGAGCCCTTCATCCACTGTGTCACCTAGTTACCATGTTTCACCTTAGGAAATTTTTAAAGTTCAAAATCTCTATACATCAAATGTCTAAAAACAAACTATTCGGTCAGCTCTATTTTCATCACCACAGAAATACAAGAAAGTTTAGAAATCATCGAGTACTACGCCTTCATTCTACAAATAAGGAAACTGAGGACCAGAGAAATAAAGGGACTTGCCCAGGGTCACATACTGAGTAAGTCGAATAATTAAAGTTCAAACTCAGATCCTCTGACACCAAATCTAGCACCTAATTGCACCACACTATTAAACTACAAAAAGCCACCATGATAAATAAACTTCTGTGAAATAAACACAAATGATGTCTAAGTGCTACTAACATCCATATATTTACAAATTCCAAGGATATATTGCCTCCAAATTAAAATGACCTCATTTCAGTTTTGTAGGATTAAATACATACACAAAGATGCCACTAATTTCTCTCTGCCTCATGGACTGTTTTTGTCTTTCTTTGTGAAGTCACATAATACTTGTAGAGACCAATGCTCACAACTAATTATAAAGTCAGCAATTAGAGGTGTAATCAAATAGAATACTGGAAGTCAGGGAAATTTGAATTCTAATCTTATCTCATAATTAGCTGTGTGACCCTGGGCAAGTCATTTAACCACTGTCTGTCTCAGTTTCCTCATCTTGTAAAATGAAGATAATGATATTACCTATCTTTCAGGGCTGTTGTAAGAATAAAATGAGAAAACAATTGTAAAGAGTGTTGCAAACTTTAAGGCACTAAATAAATTCTAGTTATTGTTATTAATCATTATTATTATAATTAACTTTTTAAAAAATCAGTTCAAATCTTTTTTACTTTTTGATTTGGCACTTTAACATTGATGATAGTGTGGTGCTGGAAAGACCATCAGATTGGTAATTTGGTCATTAAATAAATAAGAAAGGCAAATGTGGCAAAAGCTGTGTACAATTTAGATTGACTCCTAGTGATCCCAATGGTCATTGTTAGTTATGTTATCATCAAATCGGGGGTGGGGGAAATGGTTTTACCCTTCTGACAAAATTACAAAGATGTCTGTAAAGAAAAATGATAGCTTAGGAACAAAACTACTGAAAATATGAAATACAATTTTTACAAGCAATGGTTTTAATAAGGGGAAAATGAAAATTTCTGGGAAGTATCTTCCCAAGTAGTCACATTGAATTTTCTTCCTAATAATGAAAAATTGATAGCAACTAATCATATTCTTTTAAATATACTTAAATTCCCAACAAAGTTGATCAGATAATATAAAATGAAAAAGAAAACCTTGTGTTATTTGGTGCTACCAGACATTGAAAGAATCTTATACATACTGTATGTATGTATGTATGTATGTATGTATGTATGTTTATTGAAAGGGTGAAAATATCTGCTGCTGAAAATGTGACTTCCTTAGTTGGATGATGAAAAGTCACTTCCATTTGAATATTGTGATTCTGTGATTCATCTTCTTTGTATCACACTCTATTTTGGACCCTATGATTAAAATCTTTTATATATTTATTTCCTTTATACAGCAACGGTTTTCCCCAAATTAATCTAATAAGCATGTACCCTGAATATATCTTTCCCTTTTAAAGCAACAACACATATTGTTGACAGAATTGTAATGGATTTTTTAATGACAGCAAGAAAAATAGTATAGTAGAGGAACAGTAAACAAAGTTATAGAATCATAGGATCCAAGATTGGAAAGGATTTCAAAGACAATTCTAGGCCAATCCCCTCACTTTATAAATGAAGAAAGTGGAAAATTATATTGCTTTGTAATGAAATGCACCATAAATAATTTGGAAATGTCACAATACTTGATGAAATACCCAGCTTAAGAAATACTCATTTGTTAAATTATGTAATTATAGCTTTAAATTAAGTAATTAATCAAATGATTTTGGGGTCCATCCTGCAATTTATTCAAGGTAAGAAACACTATAAGGGAACTCCCTCTGCCAATGCAAATAAACTAATTTCTGCAAGTTATAGTTAGAGGGAATCGCCTAGAGACATTGAGAGGTCAAATGATTTACCTAGGGTTAAACAGCCAATATGTGTCAGAGGCAAGACTGGAATTCAGGTTTTCCTGTCACCAAAGCCAACCCTCCATCCACTACACCATGTTGCATCTCTTGAAGTAAATGAATATTACCTCAAAATCAAGTCTAACCCATTAATACATATATGATATGTACAAGAAACAAAAGTATTTTAAAATATTCAAAAGGATGCCTAGGTGGTTCAGTGGGTAGAGTGCCAGGCCTATAGTCAGGAAGACCTGAATTCAAATTTTGCCTTAGACACTAAATGGGCAAGTTAGTAACTGAGTGACACTGGGCAAATCATTTAACCTCTATCGGTCTCAATTTCCTCATCTGTAAATTGGGGATGATAATACCATCTACCTCCCAGGGTCAAATCGATAAGACTTGTAAAGCACAGTGTCTGACACATACCAAGTGCTTATAAATGTTAGTTATTGTTACTATTACTAATCTAAATTCCCAATTATTTTCCTTCATGAGATTTATTAAGTGACCAGGCTGAGAATGACACTTGGAGAATCTTAACTTTCAATGAATAATTATGTTTCATGTCCTTTTAATTAAGTGTTGCTTTTTCATTCTTCATGTTACATTAATCTTTTGCTTCTTCATTACATTTCACTTTTAACTGAGGATCATATATCACCTTCAACCTACAGTAGAATTCAGTCTTTCACTCAGAAGAGCACATATGGATTAAATCAGCATATGAGTATGTGGCTGAGGGAGAAGTTGCAGGTTGTGACCAAAAGAATGATTCAAAGCCAATTTGTTATTTTCCTGTCAGAGAGGAATTCTTCCCACATGAGATTTAATGAACATTAATTTTGCTCCCACGTAAAGGAACACATACTACAGCATAATTAAGGCATCATAATTGCATATGCTGGTAATAAAAGCCGTACAAAAACAAACAAAAAACTTTCCTTCAAAAAAAAAAGGTCAACCCCCTTAATTCTGTATCAAGGACTATCTTACTAAAAATCAGGATGAATTTTAAGAACTTGTAATGGGGTTACACATATGCAAATTTCATCATGTTTTTCTAGAATTGAAAGTCTACAAATTTTATATTTGCTTGGATTTTTAAAATTTGTTACATTGTTATAAAAATTGTGTCAGGCTTCATTATATTATAGGGAGAGGGATGGATAGGAAGAAGAGTCACACAAAACACTGCCAATAAAAAGGAAGGTTGGCATTTAGCTGTGCGCTCACTAATTAAATGTCACTGAGTCCAGAGGCTAAATATGCATCAGTTGATGATCTGATGGATTTTAGTGCTGCATATGTACATTTAATTACAGATTGATTAGAACTAATAAAGAAGTATTACCTCCTAGAATTATTCCCCCCCATGGACCTTTTTCTCCCTACCAGCTATTCTTCTACCCATTACAAGCCTTGTGGTTTGCTTAAATTACATACCATTCTAAGTCTTTCTATTGAAGACCCAAATATATAGATAATTCTGAATTGTTCACCCACGCCTTTATCCATATTGCTGATTTTGGAGGGGCTCTCAACCCCAACTTCTCTATCATCCAAAAACTTTCAGGCATTTCTCTAACTGTTCTCTCTACTTTGTACAATTTTGAAATCTTCTATTACGTGTAATTCAGATAGCTCTTGCCCTCCTTTCCTAATCCATACAGTCATAAAACTGAATCCCATGTAGCACCTTGATCTATTTTGGAAGAGAAGGAAATGACTTGGGGAAGGCATAAGTCATTTTAAAGGTTAGGAGTATCACTGATTCTCACTTTTGGTAGTGGTAACCAAGAGTTGATTTTAGCAACAAACTTTCTCCTTCGCATCAGTACAGCAAGTTGTTATATAGCCCCAGGGCTTTTTATATGACATACCCATTTTCCTTTCTAGTCACACGTTTACTCGATCATGTCATTTATGATATTTTTCATAAGCAAGTCATCTTCAGTAACATGTTATAACCTACAACTTACTCTTATTCACTATATGTTGGGGACCAGGATTCTTGAAGAGGCTAGTAAATGACTTATGGAGCAGATCAGAAACAATCTGAGGTAGTTTTACCCCCAAGTGTACTGATCTAGAACTTAGCTGTGAGCAATTTTGACAAGCAGGATATAAAGTCAGCTGTAAGATATTAGCAGAGAGCTCTCAAGACACCAGTGAACTTCTTTGTTCATTTCTTTAACCTCCTTGACATTGTCTTTTATTATCCTACCATCTTGAGAACTGTTTTTACATGGGGATATCTTTCTACTATCTTGAGAACTACTTTTACCTGGGGAATCATTGAATATATTTAGAGTAAAATGATTGGTTGTCTGACCCTTAAAACCCTCAGTAAACCATTGTACCAGGTGTTGATCTATCAAAGGGACACTCCATTTTTCTTTGGCCTTTGGGTTACTTCTAATTTTGTGTCTTATGAAACTGTAGTGTGAAGCATTATTTATGTAGTATCAGTGGGATTAATAATTTGGAGTATTGTGGCAGGGAGAAATGTGATACCATTAAAATCACCATATAGTTTCCCAAATGTGATCCAGCCCATTCTCTTTTTCCCATGCAAATGTCATGCCTAGCTCACTGTCCATCTAGAATTTCTGTTTAAGGTGTGTGTGTGTGTGTGTGTGTGTATGTAATGATGTACTAAGTCAATGAAATGACAATGAAGCGATACATCACAGTTGGCTTTATGTGAGAAGAATGATAAAGTAGAAAACGTGCTGAATTTGGAATTAGAAAATATTGTTTTGAATGTTGACCATACTACTTAGTACTTATATGATAATGAGCAAAACACTTAGCATCAGTTGGATTATATTCCCTCATTTATAAAATGATAAGACTAGATATAGTCTAGAGTCTTTCCAAACCCTAAATCCAAAAACTTATGATCTATTGGTTTTCCAATGTGTTTGTTTAGATGGATTTTTCAGTTGTTGGCAATTACATTAAGGAGGTTTGTAGGATTCTAGGCTTTACTGTAATTAGTAAAATGTCATCTGTAACTAGAAATTTTTGAAAAAAAAGTCACCAGTATTGGGCAATTCTTTCATTTGTACTTCAAACTAGATATCGCTTTCTATTTCTCTCTGTATCTATCTTGATTTCTTTCTCTTTTTCTCTCTCATTGAAAATTGCTCTACATGACAAAATGTATAAACCAAGAGGTCCCCCACTATTGAATGGACTTCTGTGAAAATTGGAATTTTCTTTACACAGATTTTAGAAATACAATCTATCAAGAACCTGACAAAGTCATCCATCAAAAAGACAATGTTTTTAAGAAATGGTAGGTAATTCCATTAAGCTTAATTTATGAAATAAATATTTACCTGCTAAGACTCCAGATGCCCTTTCTAATAGTGTTAGTTCTTATTTTTATACTATAGCATCAGTAAAACATTTCCCCCAAGGTTAGTTTTGTTCTCTCCCCCCTCCCCACCCTGTTCTTCTAACAACAATTCCTTTCACAGCGTTTTTTTTTTACTCTCGTATCTTTGTGTCTCCTGTGGCACAAAATGGTAAAGCCAAATAATGAACAGAAAATCTCATGAACTTCCTAACGTTAGTATAAATAAATATAAATACACACTCACATATATTTATGTATGTATAGCTTCTACTATCCACCCTGTACTACACTAAGTGGAAGAGTGATATACCAGGCTCTGGACAGTGTTTCAAGTTGAGATAACTGAAGCATGAAGCAGCTAAAATTTTCAAATGCTTTATAGCCCTGAACTTTTCCATTCCCATTGGCAGAGTTTCTAACTTCTGTTTCAATCATAAAAGTTAGAAGCAAGCTAGCAAAGATGTTAACCAGATGTTAACCCTGAAGCAAGGTTGTATATCACTTCCAAAGTTTCATATCTGGGACCTTCTGCAGATGAAATCGTTACTGCTTATGTTGATTGAATACAAAGCTTTTCTACCCCATATACATTATAACCTCTGGCTTGAAGGCTTACAATGGATGACTGGTGATAAAATTTAGCACTTGCTTTCTACAAAACTTACTATTGAAATGATACACACACAAAACATGACATTTCCTCTTACCAAGAAAATTCTTAGGAAAATGAGAACTTTAATATAAAAACTCCTGATTTAGAAATCTAGTATTTATGTTAAGAACTATTTTAAGATAAAGATAGTTTCTTTGTATCTATCCAGAATCTAATAAGAAAAAGACAAATTCAAGCATCTGGGATTTTGGTTGGGTAAAAAACAAAGTACTTGATGTTAGGGAATAAAAACAAAGGTTGTGATGATTTAATTCTTGAAAAATTTGAAGAGATTAAATGACTAAATGACCTTAATTTATTAATAACAATCGTCATTGTCGTTATCATCTCTACCTAGATGGGCATTACCTCCCTAAAGGTGAGAATAATAACTGATATTTACATAGCATTTTAAGGTTTCAAAGCATTTTATATAATTTCCTTTGAGCCTTATAACACCCTTATTAGTAACAGCTATCATTAACCCCATTTAATAAATGAAGAAACTAAAGCTTGGAGAGGTCATAGGATTTGCCCATGCTCACACAGCAAGTGTCAGAGATGGGATTTTAATCCTGGTGTTCCTGACTCTCAAGTCTAGCACTCTCACTCTTTCACTATGCCACACTGTCTCACAATTTATCAGAAAATCATTCTTGGTATATTGCATTTTAATGATTCACAATAACCAAAATATGTGGGAAACTAAATCCATATCAATCAAACCTACCACAATGGTGCATTTAACAGTGGTAGCACAGTAGAGAGAGTACTGGATGTGAAGTTAGGAGGACCTGAATTAAAATCTGCAAATGACACCCTCCCCCTGACTGAGTTTCCTTATCTGTAAAATGGAGATAAAAGTAGCACCTACCTACTAAGGTTTTTGTGAGAATAAAATTAAATAGTATTTGTAAAATGCTTTTCAAATCTTACAAGGGAACTACATAAATGCTAGCTAATATTAAATAAGGATTAAAGAGGAAAATTTACTGAAAGTTGGCTGCTGTCAATTCTTGGCAGACTGGGTGATGGCAAAAACAGTCAGTCCTAGGCAAAATAGTGTAGTTTGCTTTTCTTTAACAACTCCAATCTCCATTTTCTTTAATGTTTTCTTTTTTCTTGGGGCTAATGTTCAAATATAGCTACCTAGCATACACCTCCCTATCAAAATCTGTTCTCAAGAAAGGATATGATATCAGCAACATATGTACAACTTGGATATGTTATTTTGTTATTCCCCAAAGGTATTTACATTGTGAGGCTTAACTCTAATTGTGGAATGAAAGATTTTTTTTCCTTCGTTAAATTCCAGCTTCAGTGAGGAGTTAGTTTAACCACAGCCTACTCCTAAACCTAACCCTAACCTTGTCCAATATACCAGAAATTATTAGTCTATATGTAAGTCCCACCGTGGGTAGGGCTGTGCTATTACAGGATCCCAGAATTTTTTTTTTCCGCAAAGGTTGACACAAAATGTTATTAATGAATTTAACTCTCAAATCTACTAAACAACCGTTTTTATTTTATCAATCCCTTGTAGTTTTCATCATTTTTGATAACCTCCTGCATACCCCCACTTCTCTTGGATTCTGTTAAACTGCTGTATTTCCATTAGTCTTTTCTATTTGTCAGATTATTGCTTCTCAGTCTCCTTTGGTGTATCATCATTATTCTCCATCCAACTAAGTTTACAGAGTTCCTGCAGCCTCTACTCTGGGCTTCTTCTCTTCTTTTTCTAACCTTTTCCCCTTAGAGATCACATTGACCCCTATGGCTTCAATCATACCTATATAAATAATATGTAAATCTATATGTCCAGCTATAATCTCTCTCCTAAACTTCAAGCATTTACTCTCAACTGTCTGATGTGACAAGGCCTCTTGTATTTTCTATAGGCATCTCAAAAGTAATATATACAAAATGAAACATACTTCCCAAAATTCATGCACACAGTCAAACTTGTCTACTTTTGCTGAGAATACTCTCATTATTCAAGTCACCCAAGTTTGAAAGAGGTCTTGACTTTTCCATCTCCCTAACCCTGCATATCTTAATAGTTATCAAGTCTAAATGATACTAGTTCAAAGTCTCTTATCTAGTCCCTTTTCTCCACCTAGAAAGCCATTATCTTATTTCAGACACTTTTTGCTTCTCACCCCAACTAATACAACAGCTTCCTCATTGTTCTTATTTCTAGGCTTTCCCTTGCCAACCTATCTTCTACATAGCTACAAACTGATATTCCTAAAACACAAATGTACCTGCATGAAAATCATCAATGGATCTTGATTACTTTCAGGAACAAGTACAAAAAATACCTCATATTACCATTTAAAGCCCTCTGCAAAAGATTTTACTTGACCTTTCTCAAGATATTCCATATTGCTCCCTCTGTTCCAGGGATTATGGCTTGCTACCTGCATTTTTCCCATGATATTTCATTTCCCATCTTGTTTTTGCTCTGATAATATTCTATATCTGGAATACATTGATTAAATACCTTTACTGCCTAAGATCCTTAGCTTATTTCAAGGTAAAATTCAGGTGCCATGTATCACAAAATTTTCCAGATCATCCTGGTTAATACTCTCACCATCCTGAAATTAGTATGTAAATACTTATCTGTGTATATGGTACTTCTCTAAATGGAATTAAAGTGATGGAAGGGCCTTGCTTATATCAAGTGATTAAATGTTTGTTGAATTGTATTGAATACCCCATAAACTTTGGATTGCAGTCTGTGATTTTTATTTTATAACACCTGCCACCTTTATGATGATTTTTTTGAGATTGTTGAGATTCAGGTAATCAAAGGAAAAGTTCTGCTGCCCAATACTCTCAAGCAGAAATATCTTCCTAAAAAGAAAATGAATTAGTTTAGCTCACTAATATTCCTCAATCAAGTATGGTACATGTTATTCTTGTATATGATTTTTAGATCTCATATTAGCATTTTCTGGCTATAACGTCACCTACAAATTAATTTTTAAAAGAAAACACCATGCTAAATGGTTCACTAATATATTTTATTTGTTCTTACTTTATACCTGATGCTATTTACTCTTTTCACTCCACATATTTGGCTTAATGATTATCATTTGTCTATTTGGTTTAAAGTGTCAAAATGACACTAAGAAAAAATAATTATCGCTACTTAAAATCTTTTACCCATACAATAAATGAAAAATTGCAGAGCAGAATGTTTTTTTAAATGCCTATAGTTAAGATTGATTAAAAAACAGCAATCCTACTGTAGAGGCAGCATCATACAATGGAAAGAGGACCTGGGTTTAAATCCTGCCTCTGTCACTTGATATACTGGGATCTAACTTCTGTTCTATAGTGAACTTGGGTCTTCTCCGAGTCTCATTTTTCCCATATGAGAGTGTTGAACTAGATGGTCTCTAAAGCTTCTTATACCTCTAAATCTGAGATCCAAAGGTGACAATTAAATTATTTCAACAAATATTATTAGTTACCTAGCAATGGATCATAGTATGACAGAAACACAAAAAAATGAAAGAAACATGGTCATGAAATTGACTTGCTAGTAGGGGAAATGGACATGCTCATAAATAAAAAAAATGAATGATACACAGTCCTACGTTCACCCTCCATCCCACCCCCATTGGAAGAAGAGATATTGCGTTTTATGGCAAAGAAGCAGTGTTTGAGCTAGACCTGAAAGACTAGGTAGAGATCAGCAATGTAGAGCTTTGGGAGGGAGGAAAGCATAATTCCAATCAAGGAAACAAAAGAGGGCTGTGCAACAAGTAACAAATAAGAGTAGGTAAGAAGGGAAACCTAAACTTTGTCCCAGGATAGACTTTTGCTCCCATGAAGGAAATTTAAACGAAAGGACAAATAGAGAAGAACACAAGACCAAGACCCCAGAGACAGAGTGGAACCTGATATCCTGGTGAATATAAAGCTCTGTTAGTGAGAGTGGAGTATGGAGTAGGGTCTTGGAGGCTAGGGGTTTAGAATGGTTATTTCCTGGGGTTCCTAGGGGAAAGCCTGAGACTGGCAGGACACAGCATCTGGCCAGTTCCAAGTGTGGGGAAGGGAGCCCATCACTGGCCATTGAATCATTCCAGTCATGTTAACAGTAGATAACTTTAGGGGCTGCCTCATAGCATATCTTGTTCCCTAGGGACCACAGGCAGACTGGAATGGTCCTTTATCTTCCCATAGTCATGACCAGCTTGAAAGAGGGAAGTCTCTGGACTTATTCAATAGCTCTTCATTCCTGCTTGGTTTGGGGGAAATTATTTCCCCTTTCTTAGGTCTCAATTTACTTCATTGTGATATCAATAAGTTGGCCTGGATGATCCTTAAATTCTCTTCCACATCCAATATGTTTCTTTATAGTTGCGGGATGATTGGCTTCAAGTCCTCTTTCAACAAAACAAAACAATAACAAATATTCATCTATTTACGGTAAAGAATATGACTCTACTCCTTAGCCCTGAGACTTCTTGGATGCTAAACATGAAGAAACAACTTATTATTGTGGACAACTAAGTATTCAATAAATTATAATAGTTCTCTAATGAATCTAGCATAAAATGCAAACTCTTGTGTTTGACATTTAAACCCCTTTGCAAAGGCTGCAACCTACCTTTCCAGACTTATTATACAGTGTTCCCTTTCATTTATTTTTATTCTAGTCAAACTGGTGTTATTACTGTTCTTCATATAGTCAGCTTTAGGAGGTCTGGCCAAACCTGTAACAGGGTTGCCAGGCCCATTTGAAAGTTACCCTTCAGCTTGCTACTCTACACATTCCCACATTTAATCTTATATGCTTATATATTTTCTCATTAATTTATAAAAATTCAATGTCTCAGAACTGCACTCAGAGCCCCAAATCCATTTTAATTCCTCATCTTCTCTCACCTCACCGCACCTCTCTGTCTCTCTCTCTCTGTCTCTCTCTCTCTCTCTCTCACACACACACACATACACACACACATGTACATACACACAGAGACACACACATACACAATTCTTTAATGTCCTAAGATCAATAAATATTATAGTCACTACACATGCAACTTATTATCAATGAAATCAATGCTAAAAAAAGAAATTGATAATTATTTACAATATTATAGTAGTGAGAAAGATCATAGCCAGAATCACTTTAATCCTTCACTGAATGTTATTTACTTCACTAATGATACAAATAAAGATGAAAAAATAGACCTGCCATAATTCCTGTCTTTATGGGGTTTACAGTCTGGTATAGCTTTCAAATTTTCAATGCATTTGGAATAAATTCATCTGATTTTTCTTAAAATATTTTTCATTTTGCTCAGAAATGATAACAGAAATTACGGCAATATTTTTCCCAACTGTAATTTTGTAGACCTGAGGATCTCCATTTTTTAAACCAATCTCTCCCTTTTCTACCTGACTTCACATTAATTTTTCTCACCCTTGTGAACATATATACTATAAAATTCTGCATCACAGTCATCCTTGTAGCCAAAAAATTGGATCAGGTTCCCTTTGGAGTCTGTCAACTCAGCGCATTCTTTAAATCCAGCAGAGAGCATGCTGTTCCATGGTAAGAGGCACTCCCTCACTCTTCAGGGGAAGCACAGAGTTTCCACAGGTCTAATTATATATTTGAAATAGACAGTCCAGAATAATTGAATGAGTTTGAACCCTAAGAAATTGATATTTTCCTCTTAAATCCAATCATATACAATGTCAGATTTTCGGCATCTTTATCAAATGATTTCTTAGTATATAAAATTATTGAACATTAAAAATTATTAGAGGTTGTTATTCATAAAAACATTGCAAATTGGTTCATAATTAAAATATAAATGCCTATCAACAGCAAACAAAAAAATCCAATGACCAAACTTCTCAGGCACAATATAAACTAACTACAAATTAATCTTCCACAAAGAACCTTCACCATTCACACCAACCACCTTAGGCTTCAGATGCAATTATCCTTGAACATTTGCTGCTCAACCATGCTGAGATTATTCACCAGCCCTCCAGTTAAACTATAATAAAAGGTGTGTAGTTGCATTTATACTCAGAGGGAAAAGGTTTAGGTGTGAGAGTTGAAATAATTTTCTTCTGAGTTTCAAATGATAAACAATTCAGTGACCAGTAATCTCTTGGATTCCCCAGATCACCTCCTTCTGAAGTTTCCTAGTAAAGAGTTGCTTCTTCTGTTGCACATGCTGAGGTAGAGGGACTTGGGAAATAGAAAATAAAGAGAAAGGGGCATCAGAAGGGGAGACACATTGCTTAGAATGCACCACTTCTTCACTCTACATTTGAAAATCCTTAGCTTCCTTTAAGGTCCAATTCAGGTGCCATCTTATCAGAAGTCTTTCTGCATCTCTTTAATCATTAGTCTCTCTCTCTCTATCTCTCTCTCTCTTCACTTATCTATCTCTGCATATGCTGTTTTCTGCTCATACCAACATAATATAAGCCCACATGCATCCAATGCTTAGCACACAATAGGCACCCCATAAATGCTTGTTGAATCAAATTGAAATAATTTATCCCCATTCTGCTGCTGATTAGATACATAAATTGTTCATGCCATGAAGGTCTTTATGCTCTAGTGTTTTTCATTTGTGAAATGAAGGAGCTGGATAGAATTTTATGAAATTCTTCCAACTCAGTTAATGATTCTAAGATGATTGTTTTGATTTCATATGCATGCCTAATTAGTAGAAACTTTCAAAGTACATCAGCTGTTTCTGATAATAATTCAATGTTTCTAAACTATTTTTAGTAAACTCAAATCCTTATTTCTATATTTAAGGAATATAGAGTCCTAAGAGAAAATGTGATTAAAAATGAAAGAGCATATTCTAACTATTTAACCTCCTTGCCCCCCCCCCCCCAAATCTTTTAAGTTTTGTGTTATTTCGAATCTTCATGAAGAGTGAGCTAGAGGTATGGCCTTATATTTCATCAATGCAGAGACCTTCGTGAGTGTGGAAATTCTTTTTTATTGTGCTGTGTTTACTTTGTTCTGTTAATTGAAAATAATTTTTTTTTATAAAATCTGTATAAGAGAAGCAAAGACAGATCCCAAGGCATTCCACTGGAGATTTCCATCCAAGTCGATCATATACCATTAATGACTACTTTTGAGATCATTTCTTTCAACTGGTTCTAAATTACTTCTGTAATATTTTCAACTAGTGCACATCCAAGCTTTCATTCGAAGACAGTTTCCCATCTCTCCATCTTGTTCACAAGGATTGTAAGAGTATCTTTGTCACATGCTTTGCTATAATCTAGTTTTACTAGCACATGCAGCAGGGGTCCTTAACCTGGCATCTTTAAAAATGTTAACTAAAAATATGAATAGACCACTCTAACCTATGGTCTGGGGCAGTGAGAGGTTAAGTGACTTACATGCTATGGTTACACAGCTATTGTATGTCATAGTCAGGTCTGAACCTATGTCTTTGACTGAAAGGCTCTCTCCATTATACCAGAGTATCTTTCTTTAACGTTGTAACTTGGCACTATGTAGGGGAGGAAGAACAGAGAATGAATACTGACTGTAACAGTTATAAGCACCTAAGCAAGAAATATATCCTTGTTTTCAGTATACAACTCCAATTTATTTATTTTTCACTCACACAATTATGATATACAGTTATGGTTCTAGTTTTCAGTGTTACTTGAATTAATGGAAACTATAATATGAGAATGAGCATTATAGGAAATCACTGTAGTAGAATAGATTATTTGCTATAGACTCAAATTCTGTTTCTGCTATCTATATGAGTTTGTGAGTTTCATTTACTCTTTCTGGGCCTGTTAGAACAGGAGGTCCCTTCCAGATCTAATTTCTATGATTTAAAAGAAGAAATTCATTGATCATTAATAATGATGAAACTATCTGGAACTATAGAAATATCTGGGAAAGGATGTGAGGATAGGCTAAAGGGGAGTGTATACTCTTGAAAATTTAAATTGTAGCTCCCATTAAATTGGAAGTAGATTAATTAAATGAAAATTAAGGATCATTACACATACAAATCTACATATAGAAATGAGGTTGAACTTTACTATATGGAACAAAGAATGATAACAGTAAGCCCAAAATGAGGCTAACTAATAGAAGGAACTAGGAAAACAGAAAGGAAACCCTGGGGGAGAAAGTAAAATGCAAATATGAGAGTTCTACATCTGGAAAAGAGTCAATATCACATTCAGTGTTAGAATATAGAAATGATACTTGTGTGTTATGCTCCAGTCACACATACTGTGTGACTTCTTTTATTCATAATGACCTCATAACCCAAAATAAAAACAAGAAAAATAAAAAAGAATAAAAAAAGGCTTTTAATGGGAGGGACAATAGAGAAAATTATAGGACAAATATACATCTATAGTTTTTGATCTGAGAAACAAAGGAAAAAGAAAGTAATCACAAAATAGAAGATTATATTAATACAAAATATTACTATTTAAATAAATTTAATAAGCTATTGTGATAGCAATCAAAATGGGCTCTTACCACTCAGTTCAACCAAGTGCCCTTGGAGAGTTTGGCCTTTGTTTCCTTGATTAGAGTGGGAGTCCTTGGTGACCTCCTTGCCTCAGGGGAGGGCCTAGTTTACATGGGTTTGAGTGGCATGTTTGGGACATCAGAGGCCTTTAGACCACATGGGTTTAAGTCACCTCTTTGTGACGATTTTAGGTCATGTGGGTGAGTCACCTGTGTGACTCACCCTTGACCCTGAAAAAGATATAAAACCAGGGGTTGGCTTTCTCTTTTTCGGAGCTCTTACCCACAGCCGCGGTGTCATGGGTGACTCTGGGCCAGCCCTTGTTATGAGCTCCCGGGCTGAACTTAGATGTTGGTAACTCTGAATTGTATTTGGTCTGTCTGTCAATGTTTGTAATTTGTTTGCATTTGCTCTGAAGTTCAGGGTACTGGCTTTTTCCCCTGAGCTAAGTGAATGCTATTTGTATGCTGGATTAAAGTGAGATTGTCCACCCCTTAACGCTGCTTTCCTTAGTAAAGCAGATCAAAAGAACCTGGGCTTTGGCAGCATTCTTGTTGTTAGGCTTGTGTTGGTCTTTCACCCCCATAACAGCTGCTAGCCGGATTGTTGAAACAGCCCTAAAGACAGAAAATAGCATTTAAGGGAAGTAGAAAGACAACAGACTGCAATGAAAGCCAAATGTATTTGAAGTTAGAAACCTGAGTCTGAATCCTAAACTGCTACCTATGCAACTTTTGGTAAGTCATTTAAATTTTCTTTGTCTCAGTTTCCTTATGCGGAAGATTAAGGCATTGTGCTAGATGATCTCCAAAGTCTCTTCCAGTCCTAAATCTATTATCCTAAATACTAATAACCAATTATTACAGTGTTTTAAGTTTTATAATGATGAAAATCCAGAAAAATAACTAATGACTATAGAACAATAAGGAAGTTGGGAAAGTAGTTCTCATATTTCTTTCTCCTTAATTTCTTGGATTTACTAAGGGTTCTAAAAATATCCTGCAATCCTAAATCATAATATTTATATCTATTTTGTATCTACTTTTCTTGATATCGATATACATAGGCATAGACCATTGTAGGTTGGATATTGATATCTACCCACACACACACACACACACACACACACACACACACACACACACATCCTTGCAACAGCTTTTTGAATCTGCGTAATAAGAAATACCTTTAACTTATATAAACCTAGTTACAATTATTTAAATATTAACTATAAGAATTATGTCAACTTTGCTAAACAGATGGACTAAAATTTTAACTATGATTTTCATGCTTTCTTCTTGAAATGACTGTTAATTTGGCTGTCTAAACTGATTTTACCCTCCATTCCTTCTTTGCAACAATGTTCAAGGTGAAAGTGGAAGGAGGGCTACAAATAAAGAAAAAGAAAATGCTTAGAAAAAGAAAAAAAACACTTCAACAAATTGTTCATGGAGCTTTATTTTCCCATCAATAATACTGGAATGACCACACTTGGCCCCTAATATCACAAGTGCTTATATAGGAAGTACAAACAACACTAAAGGGAAGAAAGCAGGGCAAAGTGGCTAGATGAGACCAAGAGGACATCTGTTCTGGAGATGATATATTTATGAAGTCATTGAGGGACTGGTGCGCATGGTATCTGAAAGAGAGGAAGATACTATAGTGGTAGAAACAATTTGGACCATGTTAAAATAACGAATGATAACAAAGAAAATCTCCAACTGCTGACCTATGTGAATCTCTCCAATCCATACAAAATCTTTATGAGCGTCATCTATACATGAACCATAGAAATCCTCTATCAGACTTTATAAGTGATATTTAAAAATGGACTACCTCTGTACTGTCTCATAATTAACTGAAAAATATAAGATTCTACTGTGCTTGTTTTGATTCAGTAGAATAAAATGCCACTTTCCAGATTCTTTCCCAGCAGATGTGTCCCACGTATTCATTAAGATCACTTAAGATTCTTTGGGAGATGTAATACCATAAATAACCCTGTTCGTGACCTCTAACAATACAGATCATGCAAGGCATAAAATAGGGAGGCATACACTTGGAGAAGGAAATGACAAATGCCTCCACTATCTTTGTCAAGAAAACTCCATGGACTCTATGGTCCATGGGATCACGAAGAGTCAGATATGCCTGAATAACTGAACAACAATGTTTGACAAAGGCTGTTATCATTCCTAAGGAGGGGAAAACAGTGCAGAATCTAAGTCAAGGAGTGATTCCTGATATTGAGGGGCTTCAAATGTTCCTGTTTGTGGATGACATTGTGCCGATGGCATCAGTACCCTATACACTGCAGCGTATGTTGAAACTGATTTGTAATCAGTTAAATAACTTTGGCATGCCCATTTACACAGGAAAGACCACGTAGTTGAATTTCTATTGTTCCCATTTTAACATACACCTGAATGGACATGTACCCTGTAGAGTTTGTCCAACAATATGTATAAGTGGGACAAACTATGTAGATGGATACTGAGCTGGTCCCTGATTTAAGAAGGAGAAGTGGGTTGAATTGCTTTGGGGAAATGGCAAAATTCTTTTATTGACAGCACACTTCCCATTAAACTAAGGTCTCTTTTTTAATGCTAACATTTTACCAATTTTTGCTATATTGCAATCAGATATGCAACACCAGTGTTTCCAACATAAAGAGGAGGACCATAAAAATGAAGATGGAGAGGAGAATATAGAGTGGAAGCAGCCTGCAAGAGATGACCAACAAGGAGCTATGAAGAATAATAGTAATAAAGGGCATCATCAAGAATTGTATGACATTAAGAGAAGACAAGAATGAATATCGACAGGTAAACAGCTGGAGAACCAAGTAAGGAAAGACACGTATATTGTGCAAGGACTCCCTTTGGCTACTTTTTTTGGAAAACATGGGCAAAAGTTACATAGAATTGGCAGCCATGGATTGGTTGCTATCTATATCATTAAAGGGAATACTTAAATCAAAAACAACAGATCTATTTCAATATTCCATAATTTTATTAAATTCCAGTAACAACTGCACTGTTCTGTTTTTTTTCTGAATAGAAATTTATTTAGGGAAATTGGTTACCCATCTAAAATCATTATGAGGCCCTAAAAAATTATAACATTATAAGGGACTGATAGTATTGATTTAAAATTACATCATGAAAAACATAATTTATCCCTTCAGCAGACAGATTGTAATGTATTTCTAGTCAATCATGTGGCATTTTACCATTAGTGTGGATAAACATCTATACTTTAATTGTATTGTATTAATCTAGTAGAACTGAGTCAGAAACATTTATGTTGAGAATGAAACAGATTACTAATAGCAAGATACCAGTGTTGATTTCAATATTTTCCTGTTCATACTAACTCTTCCTGAGTACTTGAGGCATCAGGGCTCCAATTTCATAAAGTACTATCTGTATATTTTCTTTTCATGAATATGACCAAAAGTGAAGAAATTCTGTTATCTTCATAGTTGTTCTACAGTCCTCTGGAAGACTATGGAAATAACACTTCTTTTTCTTAAAGCTGTATAATCTAAATGTGATCTTCAATTGCTGGAGGCAATCTTACAGAGGTGGTGTTTAATATTTCCTCTCTCTAGACAACTGCTATGTGGAGGAGAGAAGTTTTGTTTGGAGTCTATGTCTGGTAGTAATCTAGAGTGAAAATTTCATCCACTAATACATATCAGTAATTCATTTGTAAATTATAATTTTAAAGAAGACCTTGGACACTAAGAAATAAAGAGACCCATGGATACACATGTAATATATCATAGGCTAAAAATGAACTCAGTTTTTCTTGGTCTTCTATGCACTATGTCATGTTGCCTCTAGGAGGAGAGAATATGGAACAGAAACAGTATAAGTCTATTTTCCTGTCCTGCAATGGCACTAAGAACAGTTAGCATAGACTTGGGGTCAGTGTGGAGAAATTCATGCCATGAAGCACACTGGGCTCTATTCTCTCTAGAGCTAAAGTTTAATTAAATCCCCATAACCCTTTGTATTGGGAAAGAATCAGGTTCATCAAAAGAAAAAATTTAAAAACCAAAACCATATTAAAACTGTTCCATAGTTCTTTTTAATGGTAAATACACTTTTGACTCAAATTCAAGAGGCTACTACCATATAATCCTAGATGTGGATGGTTATCCATAGTAATAATAGAGACACAGAGTCTTAAAAATCAAATGGATCTTAAAGTCAATTTGTCCAACTATTTCATTTTACAGATGAAGAACCTAGGACCCAGAAAGTTTAATTACTTAATCACAAAGTCAATTAATGATGGATCTGGGAGTAGATTCTCAGTCTTCTGATAATTATGCCATTGTTCCAAATTGGCATAAACAATTAAATGAACCCTTGAAACATCTCCAACATAAGTCTGAAATATACCTTAAATTAGAGCTAGACAGGTCCTTGGGTGTTTTCTAGTTATAGATTCATAGTTATTAAGAACATTAGAGGACATCTCATGCAACTACTACTACTACTGCTACTACTACTACTACTACTACTACTGCTGCTGCTTCTCCTGCTCCTCCTCCTTTTTTTGCAGATGAGGAAACTGAGGTGAATAGAGGTTAAGGGATTTGCCCACAGTCCCATGCCTAATAGGATGGAATCTGAATCCAAGTCATTCTGACACGAGTCTAGTATACTATCAACTACACCAAATCTCCTCTCAAGTAAATTTTAAAAAGGATATTTCACCAATGCAAATGCTCTATAAAAATTATGTAAATAAGAAACAAATAACCTACAGCTAATTTTAAATTTATGTATAATCAGTAATGTGATGTCCAAAGTGAAGAACACACAATCTGTGAAGATACACATTAACCCTTTATTTCCCACTTTTTTTATTACATATGAACGCTGTGTATAAAGTTATATCTATAGCTTCTACATCTAAATTAGCTCTTGTTTTTAAGAATATCTTTTATTTTAAATTTAGTAGATAACAAAGAGATGTATTGCATCCTAAAAACTAATGAATGGAGAGTTGTCCATTATCAGTGGTGCATGTGAGAAGAAACAAAGACTCGTATTTCAAAACAAAGAAAGAAAATATAGGAAAACCTGAAAAGACAGTGGCAGCTCTGTGTGGCTGTCTTAATATTCAGTGGCAGGAAAGGATCAACAATTTGCTTTGGGATTAACTCATTTTACTTCTCTTGAGCCAAGGTTTTTATCTGTAAAATGAAAGCATTGGATGGATTAATCTCTAACTTAATCTTTCCTAGTTCTCAGAGTCGATAACCCTATTATTTTTCACATTTAGAATAGCATAGTATTAATCTAGTGAATTTGATTCAAATATCTGTTTGGGGTTAAAAGATCTATATTTTAATCATTTCTTTGGTATACCCCATATCACACATGAGACCTTATGCTATGTCCACTCCTATTGAATTTATTTTATTAAGAATCTTTTTTTTTCTGAGAGACAGCATGGCAAAGCAGTCAGAAAACTGGAATTGAAATCAGGGGACCCAGGTTCAAGTTCTGCATCTGAGATACATGGTTGTGGGCCAATGGGCAAATAACTTAACCTCTCAGTGTTGTAAGGAAGCTTAATTTGACTCTAAGTTGGAGAAACAGTGCCCTCTATATTGAGGAAATCACAACTCTGGTAAAAAAAATACTTTTAAAAATCAATTTTCTTTGCAGAGAAATGCTTAATGAAATGTCACAGAATTACCTCCATAGCTTTTTTTCTCACAAGAAAGACAAGAAAACTCACTATTATTATGTTAGTATTCATTGCTAGAAGGCTGCTGGTCAGAATACTCCTAGGCTTTCCCCTATGCAATGCTATCAACTCTGGACTTATGGCACTGCTGTAGATGGCACATGACTGAAGACTGAAAAAGGCTTTAGCATGAAAAGTGTTAGATTTCAGGAACTACATCAAATAGCCGAATTAAAGAGTAGATATAATAGAGACGGAAGAGAAGTAAGTGATTTGAGAAACCAAGGGCAGGAGCTTACTATGAAAGCAGAACTTTCTTTCCTCCTTGCATGGCAGATAATTAGTATATATCTTTTCTTTCACTTCATTCTCCCCTCCTATTTTCCTTCAATACATAACATTGGACCAAAGTAAAGCATCAGGAGTCTTATGACAGTTGAAGGTATATTGCTTAATTCATTTCCTAGCCCCCCCGCCCCCCAA
The DNA here is from genome assembly GCF_011100635.1 of Trichosurus vulpecula. Lineage (NCBI taxonomy): Eukaryota > Metazoa > Chordata > Mammalia > Diprotodontia > Phalangeridae > Trichosurus > Trichosurus vulpecula. Next base: position 419,245,180 of record NC_050576.1, on the reverse strand, counting down.
TGAAACAGGATGAAAAAATAGATTCCGTATTATTTGGGTTATTTTTAAAAAGCACATTAAATAAAACTCAACAAAAGTGCTTCAGATCTACTTTGAATCTCCACATCTTCTGGGGAATTTCAAACTTAGGCTCTTAAATGGCTATGATCTTGTGAAGTTCAAAAGGTCAGAATAGCAAAGCACCACAGTCCATGCCTGGATTTGTCAGAATGTAAACAGTGAGTAGGGATGTTCAGCATGACCTGTTTGAGGCAGCATGGATTCAAAGCCACCAAGAAAGTTAAAGGGATCCATCCGTTGACTATCCCAAATCTGAAGAGAATTTGGTGAACTTGGTAAGAATGAATGCTGATATATAAAGTGCTTTTAAGTTTGGGCAAATGTTACCCAGGAACAAAAGTAGAAGAGGAGAGAATGTACTCTCAGGTATTAAGGAGCAATACTTCATAACTTTTGTTCATATCATCTTTTCCTTAAACATCCTTCTGTGGAAAACATTAATTGGTTAAATGAAACTTGGATTTTAATCCCTGTTGATCAACATTGAGAAAAACATTGGAATGGGCCTCCAGTTTATAACATTAAAGAAATACACTCCCAGCCCTTCAGGGATGGCTCTAGAATCCTGAGGGATAGTTACAGCCATTAGAGCTCTAGGGACCCAGATCATTTTGAGAGGGAGAACTAGGATAAGAATACTCGGGAACTATAAAGACTACCATTTGTATTCCAGGGGACACAAAACATCAGTTAATTTTTAATCTATTAAACATCAGTTAATTTTTAACCTATTAAAACTTAAAATGACACTAAGACTTTTGGAATACCCTATACCCTGTACCCTAAAGTGAAACCTCCAAAAAATCAACCGAAAAGTGATCTATAAATTCCATGTATGAGTTATTTTAGCCCTGCGGATAGACAGTAAACCTGAAAGAGATAGACGTCTCAGGCCAACTTTTGCCAACTAATTATGAAGCCTAAGATTTTCATTAATACTATGCTGTCACTGAGGAGAGAGGCTACTCCATGGACATTGCACTTTATTAACTTTTTTTCTTGACTAATAAAAATTATAAGTGAAATCAAGGAATCTTTTGAAATTTTAGCAGATTTGAAAAGAAAATCAACCTAGTATCAAGGTCCATACTAAACCAGATGACTTAAAGTCGTGCTAATAATACCTAACTTATTTAAGTTTTATGAGATTTTATTTTAACCAGAGATTCCATGTAATTTTTTGGTCACTTTCGTCAGCATCCCCATCTCCCATCTATAACACTGAATGGCAGGAAAAAATTACCAATAAGTCTTTTTAATATAACCAATCTATCAGTATGTCAGTGTTAGTTTAGATGTTTACAGCACTATGTTAATGAGGCTAATAAGATGAAGGTCAGAGGTTTGCTCCCCTTGAGGCCACTTGGATTCACTCAGTTCCATGACCAAAGAATGAACCCAGGGGAAATCAGGCAAAAGCCAAAGCTAAATCAGCACAAATCCATCATTACCAGTGGAGGTAAGAAAACAAACAAACCAAACTCAGTCATCTTATCTTCATGTCCCATACAAAGGATAGTGCATGATATGATGCACTTGCAATAACCTGAGACAACACATGGGGGTGGAATGTCAATAGGACACCAAGCTACTGCCTATTTAGTTTAAGAAGGATGACAATGTCTAGAATGGGCTTGGATAGCATTTTAATCAGACATAAAGAATGAAGCATAGCAGGGGAATTCTGTATCTTTATTTCCAGAGAGACATTTTCTTCTGCAGCACCAAATATAATCAATGCTCTCTCCATTACTAAAGCCCAGATCGTCTTTGTACACATCTCTCTAAAGAGATAGGAAACAAGCAGGCACACTGTTATCTGCATTTCACTGTCCTTGCATATATTTGTGTCACTGGAATAATCTCGTTTGATGGTGTTCATCTTTGATCTGTCTGTTTTCATGTTCAGGTGGTTACAGCTTCGCCATATTGGCCACTTTGTATCAGCCCCAACAGGATGTCCTCCTGAGGATTCATATCCCTTTCAACACATTCAGTTATTCATTCAGTCTTTCATTCCATAACCTCCATCATACCTTGCCAGCTGTCACATTCACAAACACAATGCCAACTATTAAGACTCTTTTGCTACTTAAGTTGTTTGACTAGTACAGTGTATGCTATATAGCAGATGTCTCACATGTTAGACCTTACAGTAACTCTTCCTTTGGTTTACTACTTTCTCTCTCATATCAATCCCCATTAGTTAGACTGAGGTTATCTTTTCATCCTGTCTTCAGGTGTTCTGTTATTTCACAATGTATTTTAAGTATCATTACCACACTGAATATGTGTATAGGCTCTTGGGTAACAGATAACAACTATGAGTACAGTTATGGGCTTTAACAGCCTACTCCCGGAAATTACTAGTTTGGAATAATAGTTTGTCTTTTTTCATATTTACATATGCTCTGAATGGTAGTATTTGATCTAATGGCGTCTCCAGGTGAAGAGGGTTTGGGCAATTAAATGGTAGGATTCCACCGTTAGTAGCTTGTATTTGACATTTTGGTGGCATATAGCCCATCAATAGTTTAAATACTAGTCCCTAAGAAGCTAAAGGGACTGCTGAGTCTACTCTTGAAAGATGTATAATCCTTCTATGTCAGTTCATTGTTGAATATTAATGGATCTGTGAATATTGCCTTCTTATTGTTAAAAAAAGGACCAAAACTTTGTTCATTTTTCTGCTCCTCTTCAAGGGTAACTTTTTTTCATCAGCTCTATATAAAAAAGGAATGAGATGAGAACAACAGGTGGTTGCTGTGTTATGCCAGAAGATTTTTGCACAAATCGTATTTGACTTTATTGTCACTCTCTAAAGACTTACTCTGACAGAGTACTGGATTTTTTTTGAATGAGGATACGTTTTTCCTGGAAGCAATTGTGGTTAAGTGACTTGTCCAGGGTCACACAGCTAGTAAGTGTCAAGTGTCAAAGCTGGATTTGAACTCAGGTCCTCCTGGCTCCAGGGTGAGCCCTCTATCCACTGCACCATCTAGCTGCCCCTAAAGACTTACTCTGAACTGTCATCATGACATGGAGTGTCCATGGGTTCTTAATGTCTATGTAAGCAAGGACAAGTCCTGGCAAGTCCTACCAAGTTGGAAAGGATTTGAGTCCAGCCATGGGCTCTATGTCTATTGTTTAAGGACTAGTTTAGCTAAACTCAAAGAGACTCATCCCGAGGTGGACTTCAGGGTGGATAGTTTTTAGTCCTAGTAATGTTAGTAGATCATCTTCTAAGTTATAGAGGAGTTCTTATATATGACAGTTATCCATAACCTACATCGTATTAGTGAGCATTAAAAATCCATGAATGATTGATCCACTGCAGCTAGATGGCGCTATGGATAGAACATTGGGCAGAGAGTCAAGAAGATCTGAATTCAAATGTGACCTCAAATACTTATTAGCTTTGCAGCTCTGGGCAAGACACTTAACCTCTGTCTGCCTCAGTTTCTTCAGCTCTAAAATGGGGATAAGAATAGCACCTGCATCACATGGTTATTGTGAAGATCAAATGAGATATTTTTAAAACATTCAGCATAGTGCCTAGCATATTGTAGGCACTTAATAAATGCGTGTTTCCTTCTTTACTTTCTTCCTTGGGAGAAGTTATAAGTCTTAGAATTCCATGAGATACACATGAGGTGTTATATATGATTAATTCAATTAAGGTATGCTTAAATTATGACTTTGAGAGAAAATGTCATGAATTAAGAACATATGAGAAAGAAAAGAGAGGGGCATAAGCAAATATATAGGGGACAATCCAGAGGATCAATAACATATTCCTAGACAGGGAGACTGAAAGGTAAAAAATAATATCACACTCGTTATAATAATGTAGGAAGGACAATGGAAGCACTGTGAGGAATACTGCCGTGAGAGAGTGTGGTTACTGCCATGTACATCCTAGGAGAGATTCCTTTAGGATTGTCCATGATGGATGGAGGGAAGAGCTGAATTAAGCTGTTGCCAATTACAATGGAAGATTCTCTAATTTGGATTATTAAATTTTTAAGATTTGTAAACAACAGAAAATAGATCAATTTGGACTCAGATTCAATACCAGAGAGGTGGTGTAGCATAGTGGTTAGGAAATTGGCCTTGGGGTTGAGAAGACCTCCTTCAGATCCTTCCTCAGATATTAATTGCCTATATATGATTGTGGGCCTCAGTTTACTAATTTACTAAACAATGAGGTTGGACTCCATAGCTTATAACATCCTTTCTATCATTAAATCTATAATCTGTGTCTTTTTAATAGATAATAGCTGTTTTGGATGATAATGATGATAATGTTTCAGTCCTGACAGATACATACTTGCTACATCACCTTGGACAATTAACCTCTCAATGCCTTAGGTATGCCCTACATGGTAGGAGGAGTTTCCTGAGGAGGTATTTTCTCTTCACCAATTATCTCATGGATCCGGAAGCTACAAGGCCCCACCCCCCAAAAAACAAAACAAAACAATGAGGACAGCACACTGGTGGAAGACTACAACAACAAAATGATTTCCCAGCCAAAACACAACATACGATCTCAAAATTATAAATGCTTTAATAATTCAGAGATATGTAACAGTAGTTTGTAGGCTGTAGTCATCAGCGGAGGTTTCATGAGGAACATAAGATCATCCTAGCCTCATCATCTCATTTTACAGATAAATAAACAAAGGTCTAGAGAGGTTCAATTACAAAGCAAGGATATGCTCCAAATCCAAATCTAGTGGCTCTTTCATCTATGTGACTCAGGGAGTTGGGGCATCTTGAATCATACGAAAGGAGAAAGGAGAGATTGAAGGAAAGTGACACATAGGGGCACTAGTGGAAGGAGTGCTAGATCTGAATCCAGAAAACCTAGGTTTAAGACTTGATTCTGCTACTTCCTACATGTTTCCTTAGGTTTCCTTAATCTCTCGGGATCTCACTTGCTGCATCCATCAAATCAAAGTTTTGGATTAGATTACTTCAAAGGTTCCTTCCAGCTCTACATCTAGGATTCAATGATGTTTCATGTGAGGAAAGACACACGAGCAAAGGCATAAAAGTGGGAATAAGTATTAGACAGTAAGTAGATCAGGTTAGAATAAAGCACATGGGTAAGTAGTAAACTAAAGCAAGATAGGGTAGGCATAATGGGGGTATGTGATGGAAGTCTTGAAAACTAAGCTCAGCAGTTTAGACTAAGTGATGTCCTGTTATTATGCCCAGCCCTATACCAATGTTAGATGCCAGACAAAGCTATGATTTTTCTTAATAAAGAAATTAAGCATTGTCTTCTAAGGTCCTTGTGTAACTGTTCAGTAGTGCAGGTAGCATAATGCACTTGAAAGAAGTATGAAGCAGGCAGATGATACAATGGATAAAATAGTGGGCTTTGAGTCTGAAAAACCTGAGTTCAAGCCCAGCTTCAGTCACTTACTGCCTGTGTGACACTGGGCAAGTCACTTAACCTCTATTTGCTTCAGTTTCCTTATCTGTAAAATGGGAATAATGACAACACCTCTCTCCCAGGCCAGGGTTGTTGTGAGGATCTAATGCGATAATGGTAAAGTGGTTAACACAGTATCTGGCACGCAGTAAGCACTATATGAATATTAGCTATTATTACTATGAAATTTAGCAGGAAATACTCAGAGAATCTGTGATTTAGTTAACTTCTTCAAAGCAGAGTTCAACCTTCAACTTACAAGCAGTAGGAAGTGAACTTAAAGATCAACTGGTGCAGAGGTTCTTGAACTTATTTGGCCTACTGTCCCCTTTAAAAAATACTTAGCACTCCCCTGGAAATATACTTTCTTTAACCCTTTAACAGTTTTTTTTTGAAATTTGCATCATTTAAAAATATATATATGTATATATTTTTAAAATTACATCTTAAATTTAATATTTCATTGTAAATTTGTTTTTTTCCTGCATTGAAATTTTGATGACTCAATATTGCATCATTACAAGTCATTACATGCACACGTTCCTGCTGATGTGTACTGGACTTCCCGACAATGTATGACATGCTGGCCTGCCAACACTTGCTTGTTAAGACCTATTGAGGACTAGACCACTGATCAGCATAACTTGCATTTTGTGTGTTTATTTGGAAAATAATGTAATTACTATGACTTTAACTCTGTTACACAACAGATGAAACATGTACAAATGGTTTCTCAAAATTCTCCTTTCTTTATGCTTCCACTTCCCCCTTATTTTTATTCAACACCCCCAACTGCACCTGAGGCTACTATGCCTTTCCCCTCATTGTGTCAGTGCCCCCACTCCTACTCTGGGAACTTATGAGACTAATGCAACCACCTTTTCTTATAGATATGAAAATTGAGGCATGGGAAGGCAAGTTTCCTAAGATTGCCTAAGTACTATGGAGATGCATAAGCTACACACAAGTTCAATTACTTGGCTGTGTCTAGTAAATATCAGAGGTAGGATTTGAACCCAGGTCTACTTGACTTCAAATCTAAGTCTACAGACATTGAATCTTGCTGCCTCTAATAGTACATATTGATAAAGCACCTGATGCTACCATGAGAATTAGCTTGCTATAGGAATATTTCAAGTACTAAAATTCCTTCTGTCACATGGCTGCTTTGTATATGGCATATATTATGTAAGTAAGCACTTCCAAAAGATTATCCTGGCCTGAATCAGTGGACCTATACTCTAGCTCCTAATCTGATGGAAACTATCTGTGTGACCTTGGAGAAGTCACCATTTGGACTTTAGAATTTTCAATCATATAATGAAATAGTTTTCTGAGGTCCTCTCTAGCTGCAAAATTTCCATGATCTTGTAGCTAACATGTTACAATAGCAGACCCGGGAAAACTAACAGCCACAGAAATTCTTTCAGCATTTCCAGTAAATGATTATGTGTCCAATTAACAAGTTTTGCTTGATTTAAACCTTGTGTTTCTGAAGTCAAAGGGTAACAAGAAAGGCACAATATTAGTGTGGTTTTCCATGCCATTGGGAAAAGCTCACTCTGTATCCGATTGCATGGAACCTCACCTCAAGTTACATTTTCAAATGGTGCATTGCACCTGCTCGTTCATCAAACTGTCATGGGATTGCTTTGCTTTCTGGCTTTTTCCTTTAAAACCCACATTTCACACAGTGGTTGGATTTGTTTTGTGGCATTATACAAATAAGTTGTATCAAACCTTTCTGCTATTTCTCAGGCTGGAGTACATCCCTCCATAAATAAAAGTAGTCCTTAATGTATCCAGCCCCAGCATATGCCAAAAGTGAACTTCCATTAGCTAAATATACCAGCCTCCAAATACTGCATGAGTATATCATATCCCTTTCAATTCTACCTAAGTTATTGAATTTCCCTTTTGGATTGATCAACCAATATTCCATAGAGCATAGAAATAGCAGAAGTGTAATTTTTACTGGTGGTTTTGCAATATTTCCTCTTTGTTTTGTGTACTGCAGTGTTTGTCAAGAGGAATAAACAGAATCAAGCCTCTGCATCCTCTCAGGCGGCTGGCTACTGTATCTCTGCTTTGCCCTCTCACACTCTGCATTGTGATCTATATCTCTGAAAACTGCCAACACTGAACATCTCAAAGGATGTGTTCTTTAGGATGCTAAAAGTGGTTTGGGCACAGAAAAGGGATGAAATGGAAGTGGAAAAGTAAAGGAATAACTGCAGCAAACTTGTGATCAAACCTTTCTTAATGAGGCATCCCTTTTCATGATCAGTGTGTGTGGGTGGGTGGGTGTGGGTGTAGGTGTGTGTGTGTGTTCTAATTCCTCAGGTTCTGAAAAACTTTTAAGACGTACAAATGCGAATTCAAAGCATGTCCAATGGTAGCCAACGCACTGAGCCAAATTCCCTAGCAAACTTCACCTCACATATCCATCCTTGCATTCTCCTGAGCCAAATAATTCCTAAAGACAAACTAAATCCTTGAATCACTGACTTTGAAAGTTGGGAGGAACTTGGGTTCTAGCTCAACTTCCTTATTTTGTAGATAAGGAAACTGAAGCTTTGACATTGCTAGTTAGTAGGAAAACCAGAATAGAGTCCAGCTCTCCTGACTCCCGCTTCTTTGCTCTTTCTAAACCATCTTCTAGGTGAAGAGTATTTTTCAGGTTCTCTTTTCCTCCTCCAAATCAAACAGCCTTTACTCTGTACTGGCTCCAAAGTCAGAGATGAGCTCTGTTCCTGCCTCCTGATAGTCCCTAAATAATTCCCCCTTTACACCTTTCCACATCTGGACCTATGCTGAAATTAACCTCTTAAATGGTTCCTCTTAAGGTATGGTGGTGTGGGTTCCTCTAGGATAGGATTCAGTTAGTGAAAGATTTTAAAATGAATCAGAGTGGATGGGGACCAAAGGAAGGTGAGAAAAGAGTGCACTGTCAGCACACAGCTGCCTTTCCCCGTCCTCTATCCGAGCACGTTTCCTTTGTAGGGTCACTCACAAACCTGAGACACAGTAAGCCAGTTTCATTTGTGAGGCAACTGACAAATACCAGAACCACTCTACCGTCCTGCATATACACATATTCCTCCACATTCCTAGAAGGACTGGAAATCAATTCCCAGATTAAACAAATTCCCACCATTTAGAGGGCACGTAGATGATCCCATAACAAAACCTACAGTTAGGTGAGCCCAGATAAAATCACAAGAAGAAAATCAGAATCGAATGCCATTGAAAAGAATGAGGTAACTAAGGCATTGCATGCATTTGGGGATGGGGGGAAGGGCTGCAAGGTCACTCCCTCTCCCATTAGGAGATATTATAAGGAGGTCTGAGGTCAGGGTGTCAATGACACTATGAAGGGATCCTTGGTCCCAATTCACACATTGATTCAACAAGCTTCTAGTATTGGGTACCCTACTCTTTAGATGTTGTAAAGAAACACTAGGCAAATGCTTCTCCTTTCTCCCTTTTAAAAATTCTAACGTAGAGAAAAACCGAGGGGCGGTGAGGGGGGAGGGGAAGCAAAATCAATGAAGTCCATGTGTTCCTCCTTCATCCTCTCTCTTCACCTCTTCATAATGTTTAAGCTCGTTTTGAACCCAATAATTGTTCGTTCCCAGCTTCTTTCCCCTCTCTTCAGCTTAACACCTTGGCACCCCAAAACTGCATTACTCAGCTAATACAGATTTGGCTGCTAACAGGAATTTCCAGTCTCCAGGCTGAATTAGTAAGGAGGCAAAGAAATCAAAGCTTAAGCCTCTCCCACCCTCAAGACTCCCGTGTTGCTCCACTGAGTATTTCAAAAAGTAAGGCAGGGCGCCTTCCGTCTAGATATACATCTTTGCAGTCAACAGTGCCTTCAACATCGCTAGTTTTACTAGCGCCTACAACGATTGAAGGGAAAGAGAACTGGGTTTCTGCAGCACTGCAGCAGCAATACCTACAGCAACTGCAGCAACGGAGGCGGCTGCAGCCGCAGCAGCCGCCGCAGCAGCCGCGGCAACCGGGAAGCCAGAGCTAGCTGCTTGCTCCAGCCCAGCCCAGAGGGGTCTGCCTTTCTCTCCCTCTATTGTGTGAGCAGCACTGCAGAACCTAGCAGCAGCAGCACTCCAACAGCACCCCCAGCCCCCAACCTGCCTCCTGGGGAGGGGGCGGGGAGAGGGAGAAAGAACTGTCCCCAGAGGCATGCAAGCACTTCATAAATAATGCAGAGGCTCCTCGACTTCCCTGCAATATGTTTCCCAGCAAAATGTCACCAACAGCATTACTTTCCAGCATGCATCATCATACGTGTGTTCTGTGTGTAAAAGATGGGCGGAGAGAGGCACCTTTCCCTTTCTCACTGGAAAAGTCAGATCACAAAGGGTTTTTACAGGAATCTCTCATCTTCTTCAGATCAATATTGCATTTCCAAATACAAAAGGATAATGCAGCTGTCGCGATGTACTTTGCAATGTAGTTGGTGACAAATTTTATTGACGCGCTCAGGAGTCAGGAGCTAACTGTCAAAACAGGCAAAAGTCGCGCAAAAAACATAATTATAACATTACCATGATAACAATAAAATACTAACGGAAACAAACCAAAAAACTCTTATCTCCTCATTCTAGTGGTTTGGGAATATTCTTAAAGTTTGAGAGCGCGGGGTCTAGTCCGTTTGTTTGCTCCACACCATTAACCACCCAGTCCAGGCAAGATTACCCTGCAAAGTTGCGTTTGCCCTCAACCGAACGTGCTGCTGAAACTCATAGCAGTCAAATTACTAGCTCCTGTTTGTGTCAATGCCACATAAAGGATAAATGCACCACAAACCGCTCCCCCGCCACCCAGTTTAACGCAAATCCACGTATCAATTAGCACAAGAGACACATCCTCAAACTTCTTTGATGAACAATCTCAGTCACCTCAGAACACAAATTCTCCCAGCACTTAACTTCTCAGAGCATAAACAAACCTTTAATCCCTGAAATGAAACTTGTTGGATTCCTTCTAGTCAGATTTCTTCAGCGTCAAAAAAAAAAAAATTCAATTTAGCAAGGCATACAAGCAATATGTTTTTCATACATGCAGCACATACATATTCGCGTATATCTATACATGGATATAGATATAATGTATGTTTACTTATATATGCACACATATATACACATACACGTCCCTTCCATCACTTCCAATTTCTTAGCAAACTGCACATAGTGAATTTAGCACCCCTATCAGAAGAAAACACAATCCCATAGCCACAAACATACAATTAAATACATTCCATTTGACATCTTAATACTGTCATTCACTTGATTCTTGTTTATTTGGGACACTTACCCTTAGATAAGACTCTTTTTTTTAGAAAACTAGCAGTTCCATGATTCAGATAGTTCTTGTAACTTTCCTGTACATAGAAACCTTTCCGTGTTTAAAAGAGGCAAAAGCTATTTGGGACTTTTAAACATTGGGGGAGGGGGCTCATAAGGGAGAGGAGGAATCCGGATTTCTTCACAATATCAGGACCTCGGAAAAATCCAATCCTTCTTCAGAAGAGAATTCTTTCAGACCCGCTATCTGTATTACTATTAATGCGCAGAGCAGAAGGCATTGCATACAAATAGATCCAAGTATGCGCTTCTATTGGTGGCTGCGGAAGGCCCCTGGGTCCTACTGCCTCTGTCTCTAGGAACTACAAAGCAACACTATACAAGCAGCTTTAGGGAAGAGAATGGGAGGGGGGACGGGGGAATGTGTTTAATTGATTCGTTTACCTCTAGCATTCTAATGCCTGGCTTGATGTTTAACCAAGAAAGAAACCACACATTTAAACTCATGTCATGTGATGATCATTTCATATCTGCTTGTAATTATCAGTGTGTGGGATGGCTTTAAAAATACATAGATTTACAAAGGGAAATTTTGAGAAAATATTGACACCAATAATTTTCCCTGAAGATTCCAACTCATTATTTAATTTATGTAAGGTTCAAATTTTAACAGGAGAAACTATTTCTCAGTTATATTTCACCTAGATTTCTGTTCACCCAAATTGCATTACTGAAAAAAAGACTCCTTTTCAAAGTAAAATAACTCATTGAAGGGCAAAATGTATTAGATATGGCAAATTGAGAACCAAATGAATTATTAGAAAAATATGATATTTTGTTATTGATGTTAATGGTATGTGAATAAATTATTCAACACAGATTTAAAATAATATATTAAGAGGAATATATAAGAAGAATATATTAAGAACAAGAGACATTCATTAAGTTGATTGAATTGTTCTAACTTCATAATTTAATATATAGACACAAATATGTTACAATAAAAAATTGAAAAAAGAAAGACTCTACTGGCATAATAAATTAAATATTGGTCATTAATTACCATGTTATTTTTTTAAAAACAGCTAATCTATGCTAAATCATTAATAATGCAAATTGGGAAAAAATCAAAAAGATTTTAAAGTGTGCGTATAGCAACTGACACTTTGAGGCAATGAGACATCATATATATATATGTATATATATATATATGTGTGTGTGTGTGTGTGTGTATTTAAGAATGTTTATATGGTGTCATATGAACACAACATCATAACAGTACACCATAATTTTGATAGTTTAGAATTAATAGACCTGGTTATAAGGTTTTAAATAGACCTCCGACTCTTGACCCTTAATTCTTTGGAAGGTGATGAAAAGATTTATGAAGAATACAATAGGTCTTACCTATGTTGATTTTTGATATGATAAAATATGTAATTACATATATTTGTTTTAGTTTAGCTCTGAATCTTCATGGAAAACATTGAATTTAATGATAAATTATGTCTTCCATTTTCAGGCGAATATTATAGGAAATGTTTTTGTTAAATAAAGTGAATAATTGTCAGCTCATAAATTCACTGATAACACTTGTTTATTATACAATTAATGAAAACCAAAACATGAAAGAGACTATGGAATATTAAAATGGAAATATTTAAGATATTCAGATACTTGGAAGCAATCCCTTGAATTTGTTCAGTGTGTTATAGAAGCAATCCTTCCTCTTGTGTACAACCTCCCAGTCCCCACATCAGTAACCCTTGACAACAGAAGTGTTACTTCAAGACTAGGTTTCTGTTGCTGCCTTTCAGAACTAACTTACAGATTGCATCCTTATTGGGAGCAGATTTTAACTCTTTGTTGTCTGAGCGGTGAAGAAAGAAGCCTCTCCCAGGATTTAGAGGATTTTAAAAAAGTTTCTTTTAATGGGCATGTGCAAAGTTATTACCAAACACAGGATTAAAAGAAAAGATCCTACTGGATTCCATCAAAATTCATTTGGTGTAATTGTTAATACATTTCTGATGATGCTATATGATTCTATACTTTCACTTACAATTGCTTTTAGGCCAATGCTGAGCGTGTCTCAAACTAGCCAATATGCTTTCTTTCCAAATCTCAAGTTGCTGTTATAGGGTTACAATGTAGTTTATATTATTCACAGCCATCAGTAAGCTCTGTGGGGATTTAAGGGAAGGGAAACAAAAACATTATTTTCAAAGAATTGCCAATATGTTTTTCATACAAAGTTTACACAACCATCTGGAAAATGTAAGGTTTGTAAGAGACGGTATTTAATTTTTGCATTTAAACTCATAGTGCCTAGTACAGAGCCTTTAACATAGTAAGTACTTAATAAGGATTTTATTGAATTGCTACTTATTCTATTAAACAATTTTATCACACAACGAATGGAACCCTTAGTTAAAGTGGACTTAACTAGTATAATCATTTCACAATCTAAATGCAAATTAAAAACGTAACTAAGGATTCCACACTTGAAGAGAATCCTTTGGAAAAAGAGAGAATGTGTTTTACCCAGGCAGATTTTACAGGGATTAATAAAATTTGGATATGAAAGGAGTTTAATAGAGAAATTTGGTAGGCGGGCAAACATCTGAACCAAGATGATTATACTCAGTAGTAAAACAATAGAAAAGAAATAAACGAAAGCTAGCCTATTAGCACAATTAAAATGCAATTGCTTGATCAATTAGCACTCTTTGTGTAAAATAGTCTAATGCAGGCATGTAGCAAGCTAACTAAGAGTCTTAAAGCACTTTTGTGTAGTTTAGAAATCAAGTATGATTTATACAGCTTTGATGAAATGGTTACTGTTTTCTAAAATTATTGGTGCTTGTTAAAATTTGTTAAAATTACATATTAAAGGCTAGTATCATGTGTATGAATATATAAATACATGTGAAACAATAATTGTTAAATCCTAATAAATATGGTTTTCAGAGCTATAGGAATATCCTTGATCTCTTCTTTGCTATTTGAAATATTGTTGGGCTCCCTCGTATCGTCAGTGCAGTTTTCAAGGACAACACATACCATGTCAGAAACTGATTTCCATTATGCCCTTGGATGATGATGACAACACCTTATTGTGGCTAACATGAATATCTATAAAAGTTGGAAGGCAAGCTAAGCCTGGCACTCTAGTGTGCGACTCAACCAATTTAGTTTTAAAAGAGGTAGATAAACAGTCTGGGAGGAATATAGTATTTTAAAATTTATCTTCAGTGTAAAATAATTGCTTCTTTTAAGCTACTTCACAATTCTGTGTATATTTAACATTACTGAAAAAAATATAAATTTAAAAAATAATATTGCTCATTAGTCTGGAGATCCATTGTCAATGAATATTGAAGATCTGAGAGACAATATGGTATAGTCATCATAGAATGGATCAGAAGTCAGCTAATTTGCCTATTTGTTGATTCACAAGTACCTTACCCCTGCGCCTTACTTTATCCTTCTGTGAAATGGCAGAGAGAGGAGTGAATAATACTCACATTACTTATCTCATGATGTCACTATGAGGAAAGTGTCTTGTAAACAGTAACATCTTCTGTATATGTGAACTTCTGCTATTACTGATGTTGACCAAAGTAAAAGGAGATTTTGCAGATACACACACAATATTAAGGGATTAGAAATCCAAAACTGCAGTTGAGGTTAAAGATACAGTGTTCTCAGCTTATATTCTCAATGTATCTTCATTTATGATCATTCAAGAAATACCTATTATGTACCTACTATGAATAAGGCAATATATTAGGTGGCAAGAGACATATAAAGACAAATAAGATGTCATTTGTGGTATCAGGGAGTGTACAATCTGTTAAGGGAGAAAAAACACATATACAAATATGGTACAAAATAGAAAGTGATTTCAGAGACCGAGAGGTACCAAAGCAAAATGAAAACAGAATAACATTATTATTTTGTTCAGTCATGTCCACCTCTTCATGATCCTGTGAACTACATCATGCCAATACTGTCCATGGGCTTTTCTTGGAAAAGATATTGGAGTCATTTGCCATTTCCTTCTCCAAGGGATTAAGGCAGACAGAAGTTAAGTACTTGCTCAGGGTCACACAGCTAAGTGTTTGAGGCCAGATTTGAAATCAGATCTTCCTGACTCCAGGCCCAGAACCCTATCCACTGAGCCACCTACCTTCCTTTGACACTTATACCAGCAACAAAAACT
The DNA here is from genome assembly GCF_011100635.1 of Trichosurus vulpecula. Classification (NCBI taxonomy): domain Eukaryota; kingdom Metazoa; phylum Chordata; class Mammalia; order Diprotodontia; family Phalangeridae; genus Trichosurus; species Trichosurus vulpecula. The sequence goes on along the minus strand of NC_050576.1, from coordinate 419,230,125 downwards.
GAAATACTGTTGCGTACTAGCTAGTGCATCAAAATACCTTCCAATTCATTTAAAAGGTATTTGGATACACTGTCTATTAAAGTATAATACTGTGCAAACTAATGTTTATGAAAGGCAAGTGCCTATTATGTAAGGAGTTGTGTTCTAGGTGCTGGGGAAAATTACAGATAGATAGATAGATAGATGAAATAAAGTTTAGATAAGACATGACCTTTGTCTTCATGGAGATGTGAGTGCTATAAGAGGCTAATATGCTAACTTAGGTAGCAATTACGATCAATATCTTTGGCACACATAAAATAGATATGAATTAAAAACTAACAGATTTCAAACTTTGAAACAAGGAGAAGACAGTCAAGGAAAAGTAAGTGCAAACACACTCTATGTCAGATACTAAGCTTAAAAGTATTATTAGAATGTGGAAAATATAGATCATAAAAAGGAGGAACTAGAAGTTACATGAGCTCATGGAGATTGGAACCTCATGGTATAATAATTTTTGTATGATGACTCCCAGAAATGGAATGTTGATAATATCAGGTGATCTAATAAAGCAAGAAAGGAAAGAGAACAGAGAGGGGTTGTATTTTATCATAAAATTATTATACATCAAATAGATTTATAAAACTCACAAGATATAGCTTCATCAGGAAAAAGGTAGGAGTTAAATCCTTTGGTGAAGGATGAAAGAAGAAAAAACAAAGGAGAAATGACAGTAGGCATTTGTTATAGACAGGTTAGAAAGAATCATATATTAAAAATGCCAACAACTTGTTATGTTTTAAAATATTTTGAAATAAATTATATGTTGTCTACAATATTAACATCTATAATTAAGAATAAAACCAATCTTCTTGGTCAACCCAATGCTAAATTTTGAGACCAAATGTTTCAACTTAATGTTTTGCTATTTGATGTAGCTTCAACTAAAGTGGGTGATTTAGAAGGAAAGCAGTCATTAATGCCCAAAATCTAACCTAGACTTTGAAAGTAAAGCAACTGGCTTCCTCAAGGTATAATCTTGAGTGACACTGACATTTTAAAAAACAATAGAAAACATGTAAAACAATTATTTATTTTATAAAATACGGCTGAAAGTTAGCTAAGTGCACTCAAAATGCGCTCAAAATTCCAGTGAGAATATACATAATAACAAGAAAAAGGACATTGAAAAAATAAATGAATACTGATAGGTAATTTTTAAAAAAGAGGCTTAATTTGAATACATTTTGGACATATATTTAGCTTATAGGAAAAATCAATGCTTTATTTTAAACTTGAGCTTTACTACTAAATCTTTATCAACTCATCCTTACTCCTAACAGTTGCAAGTAGGTGGTGCTGGTCATAAAATGACAGCTGAATTGAAGGTGAAGGGAACTCTATTTATATTTGAGACAACTGAGTTTGACTCTTGTTTCTGATACTTCCTAGATGGATAATCATAGACAAACTGCCATAAATTCTCTGGGCCTTAATTTTCTCATTAGTAAAAGATAGCCTTGAACTACCTTCCTTATATGGTGTTCAGATAATATTTTGTAAATCACAAAGGAATATATAAATAATCTTTATTTTAATGGCTAGGATCTATATAGTACCTTAATGCTTGCAAGGCACTATTCACGTTATTTCTCAATTGATCCTCATGATAATACTCTGATAGAGGTTCTGTTATTATGATCCCCATCTCACATATAAAGACTGAGGTTGGTGTAGATTAAGTGACTTGCCCTTTGGCGCACAGCTACCAGATGTTCAAGACAAGATTTGAGCTTGCCAAGTCCAATGCTCTATTCACTGTACTACTCATCTGTCCAATGAAAGTTCTTATTATTAAGTATAGTCCAAACTTCCTTTATTTGCAGGCTCCCTGAAAAGTAGGTTTCAAAGTATAGGCTAGATTAGCATCCACTCAAAACTACAGCTCATGAGCCCTGATAATTTGTTTTTACCAGACCAAATAAAGAACCTATTCAAAGTAAAAGCATTAAATTAGACAGCTTAGAAAAATAAATAAGAGAAGAATACCATTCCCAAGCATGAAGATTCCTATACCATGGCAGGAGAAGGATGATATAAGGTCAGGGAATATTAGGCCATGTGAGAGAGGGACATACAGAAGACAGATGACTAACTCTCTTTTTCCAAACTACAGTTCACCTATGGAGTCATCGATGTCATCTGTTTGTCTGGAGATGCCATTGTGCTGCAAGTACTATCTGCTGGTCTGGAGACATCATTGAGCTATGGACTGCTTTGCTGAAAACTGGTAGTATACACAGGTGGGCTAGCCAGTGTTCTTCAGTGTCATGGTAACTGCATGGTGTTGACATTTACTAGGATCTTTGCAAAGCTGCTCTCTTTATGTTCTCTGCTGCCACCTGTTGCTATTTTTAGACATTGTTTCAGGGATGGTTTCATCTCTTCTATGATTCAGACTTACAACTGCCCCTAGTCAGTCAGCAAGGCAACCATAAGTCCTTAGATTTATAAAAAGTCACTCTTTTGATTCTTCTTCTTGAAACCAGTTTACTCTGAATTGTGGTGAGAAAATTCATTCCAATGGCAGTCATACCTCTGGTTTCTTGGAAAGTGATTTACTTAGGAAGACAGGTCAGTCAGTATGAAGCTAGTAACTCTTTAACAGTTTAAGGAAGATATTGTTAAACTAGAAAATGTTCAAAAGACAGCAACCAAGATGGTAAAATGCCTTAAATTCATGTTATATGAGGACCAATTGAAGGGATTGGAGATAATTAACACAAAGAAAGGAAGACTCATGAAACTTAATAGCTATTTTCAAGTTGTTGAAGGCCTCCAATATGGAAGAAAAATTAGTTTTAATCCATTTAGCCTCAAGGTAATGATGGGGGGAAAAGTCTAGGATCCTAACAATTTGAACTATTCCTCAAAGAAGGGGTATGTTCTTCCTCCTTAGAAGTCTTGCCCCAGACAAAATTTCACCTGTCAACTTGCTTGCTACTGGAATTCTAATTCAAACCAATTTGCTGTGTTATATGTAGGTTGAGAAGGAGTCCTTTTTTCTGGTCAATCAAAAGATATTTTTGGGAGGTACTATTATTTGTTTTATCCACTGATCAATAGGTATTACTTTCCCAAATTGATTAAACCTTGCTTGTACTTGGTTTACATCTATGATTGGTTGATTGATTCAGTCACAAACTCTTCTGTGTTTATATTAAATTGTAGTGAGGAAGAAAGGAAAGAGGAAGCAAGGAAGAAAGGGAGGGAGGAAGCAAAGAAGGAAGGAAAGAAGGAAAAAAATTATTAAGTGCCTACTATGTGCTAGGTACTGTTTTAAGTAATTTACAAATATTATCTCACTTAATCCTTACAACAACCCTGAGAGATAGGTTCTATTATTATCCAAATTCTGCAGTTGAGAAAAATGAGGCAGTCAGAGGTTAAATGATTTGCCCAAGGTCACATAGCTAATAAATATCTGAGGCTAGATTTGAACTCAGATCTTCCTAGGGAAAGAGAAACCTTAAGTGTTATGTAATTAAAAGTCCCAAAAATTTGGATATGAAACTATGAGGACACTGAGGTGATAGAACCTATAGGTAGCTTATCCAGGATTAAGAATGATGCTTTTGAATCAAGTACTTATACATCCATATAATGAAGTTGTGGAATACTCTAGGCTTAACTGCTATTTTTAGGGTTTAATTATCAATTTCTTAAATAATAATCCTATTCACACATAAAACGATATCGATTCTAAAAACCAGAGTTTAGAGATATGATTGTGGGAGGGCATATGTGGGGTGGGGTATTGATGCCATTATGACTTCTCAGCAGAAAATGTGTCCTCTTTTTAAAAATCAAATTAGCTAATGACTTACCAATTTTGTTGTTTATTTTTTGGGAAAGCCAGATCTTGGTTTCCCTTGTTAATGCAAGTTTTTTTCTTTCAATTTTGTTGATTTCTTTTAACATTTTCAATTTTTTTAAATTTTTGTGCTTAAAGTTTTAAAAATGTATGTTTTCAATTTTAAAAATGCTCAATTAATTAACCTATTCTTTCTCTCTTTATTGATTAAAGTGTTTAGATTTTAAAAATGCTCCACTAAAGACTGTTTTGTATACATCCAAAATAAGTTGTTTTATTGTTGTCATTTCCTTTAGTGAAATTATTTGTTTCACGATTTCTTCTTTGATATACCAAATGATTAAAAGTAAGTTATTTTATCACCAAATAATTTTAATTATTTCTTCAAGTCTTTTATTGAATATACTTTTATTTCATTATGGTAATTAAAACAAACACTTAACATAACTGCTTTTCTGCACCTGTTTGTGAGATTTTCAATGCCTTTAAAAATGATAAATTTTTGTAAAGGAGTTAGGCATAGCTAAGAAAGTTGTGTGTTCTTTTCTATTCTTATTCAATAATTGCCACAATCTATCATGTTTAAGTTTTTCTAAAATTCTATTCTAGTCCTTAAATTCTTTCTTGCTTAATTTTTTTCCCAGTTAGATTTGTCTGCCTTTTAAAGCAGTTTACTGAGGTCAGCCATTATAGTTTTACCCTTTATTTATCCATGTAAGTACTTCTGCTTTTCCTTTAAGTAGTTAGATGCTTTACTATACTTGCATACATTTTAAGTATTAATGTGAATTCTTTTTTGTGGTATATTTCAGCATAAAATAGTTTCTCTGTTTATCTCTTTTAATCACATCAATTATTTTCTGTTGGCTTATCTAATGTTGTGGTTGTTACACCTTTTATTTTTTATTTCAGTTGAAGCACAATAAATTTTGCACCTTTTCTCTTATATTAAATCATTATGAATCTTAAGTGTTAATGGTATATTTTTGATTCTGCTTTCTAATGAATTCTGTCATCTTCCCTTTTATGTGTGAGTTCATTCCATTCACATTCATTTATGATTATTAATGACATATTTCCCTCCATTCAATTCTCCTATATCTTTTTCCTCTCTTTGCTTCTTGTTCCCTCTTTACAAAGAAGAAGGTGATGATTAAGGAATGTGCTCAGCACCAGTGGTTCAAGCTTGATGAAATCTACTTCTTTTCTCCTGCTGCTTCTCCCTTTCCCTCACCAAGATTCAGTTACAGGTTTTTACCTAGTCTTTCTTTTTTTTTCTTTCCTTCTTCCTTGCTTCCTTCCTTTTTCTTCCTTCCTTCTCTCTCTCTCTCTCCCTCCCTCTCTCTCTCTCTCTCTCTCTCTCTCTCTCTCTTTTCATATGCCCACCATGGTTAGAGATTGTTTTGCTTATTCATATCTCACCTGGAATCTATAATACCTCTTATCTCACTCAGCCCTCCCCCCTTTCCCATATGATTTCTGGTTGGATGAAATTTATATCTGTGTGTGTCTGTGTGTTTTTATGTTTATGTTTTTATTTTACCCTCCTTTAGAAAGTTAGTTTCAGATGATACCTGCTTCTTTCCCCTTTTACTCTTCATTTATGTAAATTTTAATATATTGGACACCCCAATTATATGAGTTAAATTTCTCCAACTTTTTTCTCTTTTCCTCAAATGTTCTTTTCCTATTCTCTTTTAAAAATATCAGAACATAAAAGTAACATGCCCAGGGCTTCTGATGGGACTTGTATTTTCTTCTCCTCTTACAATATGATACTTCGTCCTTGTTTCTGATAATTGTTTATTTTTTGTCTTCTTTTGTAGGAGCCAAGATTTCAGAATTTATAGTTCAAAATTTATATTCAACTCAGGTGTTTTCATCTTGAATGACAGGAAATTCTCTATTTCATTAAATACTCATGTTTTCCTTGTAGAGGTATACTTAGTTTTTCTGGGTTAGTTATTCTTAGTTATAAGCCTATATACCTTTTTGTCTTTTGGAATTTCTTATTCCAAGACCTCTGCTACTGATACTGACAGTTGTTTCTCAGTATTTGTAATATTTATTTCTTTTGGCTTGAAGTATTTTTTTCTTTCACCTAGAAGCTCTGCATTTTGGCTATGTCATTGCTGGGAGTTTTAATTTTTAGTTTTCTTTCGGGAAGAGAAAGGAAGTTGTTTTCTAGACTTTCCAGAAATATATATCGATCTGGAACTGACTAACATTTGGAGTTGCTTTCTAATCCTCTCTATGAATGGCTGTTGAAATCTTCCCTTGTGTGGTGAATTATTAATTTAATACAACAAACACTTTTACCTTGATTCAAACTGAGATTAAATCAAAATTATAGTACCAAGTAATTCCGTGTCACACAAGTTTTGCTGTTTACAACTTAAAGCAGTGAGTATTTGTTTTTCAAGTTAACATTATAACCAAGAAGTTTCCAGGTATAACATGATATATGACATTAATGAGAAATATCCATTTCTTGCACTCATCTTTTAAAAGTTGAATTTCCCTTTTTCACCCAAGCTGGAAGTTTAGTTCATTGGGCCACCCACAGGCCTAATTCCAATATTGATAGGCACAAAGGATTAATATACTCCTTTTTCATGCCAAGGCCAGTTTATTCCTCCTTATACAGCTCACCATAATGGTGCTGGACTTAGTTCAGATGCCTGATGGGCTTTAACCCTACTGTAGCTGAGAACTCCTAGACTCAAGTGATCTACCAGCTTCAGACTCCTCAGAAGTATGGACTATAGGCTGGTATCTCATTAAGCTTTTATACAGGGTCTTTTCTAAGAGTTTCCAGGATTTTTTCCTTTCTTCATTGTTTTTTACATTCAAATGCAATTATTTTTAAAAATCATAGAAGTAAAATAATCATTTACTCAGATTTAAAACAGAAGATGAACATTTGATCATTATAAAGCAGTAGTACAGCTTTGCTCAAAGGAAGAAACAAACTTGTCAAGGTTAGCAAAATAGCTTAATGTGTCTGCTTCTGAGGTTGCAGGGACTGCATACCAAACTCTAGAGGGCGAATGTCTTTTAAATGATGTCTGCAGACCCAAAGTTAAAGGTCCTGAGGTCCAAAGGCAGTAAAGTGGTCTGGGGTTCCTGTTGAGCTCTTTTCCAAGCAAATTTCAGGAATATCTCTTTCTTAGTGTACTAACATCAAGATTCTAAGCCTGGGAATAATAGATAGTCTTTACACATAATTTCTCATAGTAGTTGAAAAACTTAATATATTCGTAAGTGTCTTAAGTTGTTGTTCAGTCATTTCTGACTTTGCCCTGTGTTTCAAAGCTAGTAAGTGCCTGAGGCCAGATTTGAACTCACAAAGAGGAGTCTTCCTGACTCCAGGGCCAGCACTCTGCCCACTGTACCAAAAGTCTGCTATTTCATTCTTTTGTACTATTTCTTAACATCATATGCCTAGCAGGATAAATAGGGGACTTTGGAATTTACAATTCAGTTTAAACAATTGTCATGTGAACATCTATAGATTTTGTTGCCATTAGTAAACACTATAAATCAATAGACAATTCACCAAATAAATAATTTATATATTGTATAATTAAGATGTTTATACATTTAAGATATTTGACATTCATTTCACACCCCAATTCAATCAAGACATGCATCTAATTCTCTATAAGAATTACTATCCTCTAATTTGGCAGGGGACAGGAGTCTGGGTCTGCGGAGGGCACCATTAGATCCTATACCGGATCATACTTAAATATCTCTCTCTCTCTCTCTCTTTCTATCTCTCTCTCTCTCTCTCTCTCTCTCTCTCTCTTTTTCTCTCTGTCATATTTATAATCACTTTATATCCATGTAGCCTTTTTATATTATTTATTATATGATTTCAAACATTATAGTACTTAGCAACATTACCAATATTTATTATTACCAACATTAAGTCTCTAGAGCGAAGCTCAAATGGAGGGAACAGCCAAACTGATAGTAAAAAAGATGTAGTATCACAAGAAGGAAAACTATACATTTAAGCCTCTTAAGTCTATAGCATTTGGTTGTATGTAGTCTTTTGTTTTGTAATGTATTATATGATACATATATACATATATAGTTATGTGTATAATTATAAATGCTAAATGCATGCATTCATTTACATATATAACTATCTCTCTGTGTATATTTATTATATACATATAAAACAAAAATTATATGGGGATATACCTACATAAATAGATTGTGTATGTGTATATCTACACAGAGAAAGCAGAAAGAGACAGGGAGACACAGAGAAACCTTAAAAATTCAAAAAATAATTTTCCAATAAATATGGTCTATATTTCTCAGTTGAAAATTCATAGAAGTTTTTCTGTTCCCACACAAATTCCTGCATATGCTGAAGTTTTCTTTTTGCTCAGAGAGCTGATAAAGTAACAATCTATGCAAAGCAAAATATTTGGGGGTACTATCCTGTTCTGACAAGTAGCAAGACTTCCAAATATCTTTTGTACTTTTATCAGAATAAAGGTGACTCAATGTATATTAGGGATATAGAGATTTACCCACAAAAATATATTCCCCCAGACTTCTGGTGGTAGGCTAGATCTATCTGGATAGGAAGGTCCATTAAGGGGCCTGTTCCAGGCTTAAATCCAAGCACCCAATCATATAGCAAATGTTAATATAAACAATAATCACTTTTGTGCGCCACAAACTTCACTTATGTCATAGCACTTAAAGAGGGAGAGGAAAGGGGGTGGGAGGGATAGCATGGAAAGTGTGCTAACTTGTCTAGCTACATTTGTAAAAAAAAAATCACAAATTCCTGCTTTAACAGTCTCTATGGTCTATGCATTGGAAGAGAAGTTTGTATCCTGGCTTCCTCCAAGGCCCAAGGAGAACCCTATCCAATAATGAGTCTCTATACTGAGGGACAAATAAAGTGAGCAGATAATCTCAATGAAAAAAAAGATTTATTCTTATAATAAGGAAAATTGCTCACTGGTAGCAGTTTTAGTCTCTTCAGGAAGTGATTCATGGTTGTGTTCCTCAACAAGAGGGCAGGGTTTAGGTTATGCAACCAATAAGCAACAGTTTATGGCATTTAACTGGAATAAGTTTTCATAATAGGAAACAAAAGGGATTTATGTGTTATCTGCTTCCTTAATCAGGCTATCAGTTCTAATGTCTTTGCTTATAGCTCCTATAGATGGTCCGCCAGAAAGCTCCTCCTGGAGGAAAGAGCAAAGTTGTTATTTTAGTCACACAATATGTTTCTACAATAGTGTGCTCTTTCTCCTTCTACATTACTCCTCACCCCTTTGATATTCCTTTTGGAGTATCACCAAATCTGGACTACTCAAAATCTATCTTCATTAAGTTTCATTTTTTTTCGTTTCTAATGTCTATACTTCCTCTTGTCCTCTGGCAATTTCCTTAGCAATCAGTTTTTTACTTGAGAATAACTGCTTGTTTTTACCCCTTCATTGCATAATATAATATGGTGGCTTTTGGTATAGTGAAGTAGGAGGCTCAGCCACATGAGGGACAAGGGTTATGGTAGCGTGAAATAAGAGTATGTGAATTACAAGTCATAAAATCTAAGACATCTTCTTAATGACTAAGTGGCAAGTATTAATCGAACTGCACAGGATCAGAAAAGGAATAAATAAAGCAGTGATAGCAAGACCTTTAAGCGAGAATGGTTTATAATAATAATTTTAAAATTAGCCTTTAAACACATAGCATCTGAAGCTATTATCATGAGCAGCTGTAACTATTTGTTTAATGTATCCACACTGAGGAATAGTAACCTGCATCTGAGGAGTAGGAGCATCTTTGTGGGGCCCAAGATGCTTCTAGCCACAGATTGAGGCATTATTACCAACATTTTAAAAAGGAACTGGAGTAAGGAAGATACAGTTATTAACTTCTAGTTCTTGCTTCAGTCTGGTACCTAGGTACCTTTCCAAAAGTGTTAGTATAGTGTGAGAGACAATGGAAAAAGGCAGGAAATTAGGAACACATGGAAGAATCTAGAAAACAAGGGGGAAAAGATGAATGATGATAGAACAGAAAGGATCAGGGTATGAATGTTAATATTCCTTTTGACAGAAGATATCTTGTTCTATTGTCTTTGGTTTAGCTGCATATTCTGTGAAGTCTTCTGCCTCTGAGAAATATTTTTTCTGGGTAATTCAGTCTTAGGGGTCTGTCATAGAACACTTGTCTACAAATTGTCCAGCTTTTCCCACTTACATTGAGAAACATTTTATCTATGGAGCAACATCTTGGCATTTTAAACTGTGGTTTCAATTGTTAATAGAACCTGGGATGGGCCTTTCCATCTTATTTCTAGGACAGATCTGAAGAAGTGTTTCTTACAGTAGATCCACTTGTCAAATTACAGGTCGTACAATATGCTTTGTGATTATTCCTTAGGGAATGTGTTTCAAACCTGCTAGTGATAAGAATACATAATCACACTGGTGTTCCAATAACTATTTTATTTTCTTAAGGCCTGTACATTTGATATTGTCTGAAAAATTCCCAAAACAGGAAAAAAAACATTATTTAAGAGTTTCCTCAGAACTAATAAACTAATTTCATTGAAAGATTAAATCCAGTTTGAGAATTTACAGAATTTATTAAAATATAATATTTAAGCCCTTGTATTTAGACATTTGAATGAAATCCATCTATGGATGTTCAAATTGGCCTTCTGGAAGAATATCTTGTTAAACCTTTTCCAATCTCATAACCTATTACTTTGAGGACCAAATATGAAATAGATATTATATATGTATACAATATGTGTGTATATATATAGGTATGTATGTTATGCATTAAGACTATCATCTTTACGCATCTTTTTGTGATTGTATTTGTAGAACAAGCTAATTTCATCAATCTCAGTCCTTAAGGGAAATAACCTGCTCATGCTGCCTTTTCAAGTTAAGGCTTACTACTCAATTCAAACTTAGATTTTTACATCTTGAACATTTTCCCCACTTATCAGGAAATAATTTATCTCCATAGCTTAGCTTAAGGTCACAGGAGGGTGACAGGTTGTTTGGAGAGAAAGAATGTAAAAGTATAAAGACATTATCTTCTATCTGAATATATGACTATCAAACGAATGAGCAAAGAACTAAGAACTAGTCTGAGAACTTTTCTAAGAACTTTTCTGTCCTAATTGCCTAGACTGGGAAGCTGAGACAAGTAATGATCACAAAATGAGAACAGTAGAAATACAATCTATAGAGTCCTTTCTGCTACATCTTCAGGGATGTCTGATGAAGGTAACAATATGTTTTATTTAAAAACATTTGCAGTTATCCTGCCATGGCGAGAGACATTTGCTATGAAAGGAAGAGGAACATGGTGGTAACCGCACCAATACTATTCTATTAGGCTTAAGCCCAGTTTCACAGACTGACATATAATAAGTTTAAATTACTTCCCAGAATGGCTAGATGAGTTCCCAGCTCCACTTTAATCAACTGGTTTTCTCACAAACCCTATGCAAGTGTACTTTTCCTTTTTTGCCAACTTTGGCAATTTTGTAGAGGTGAAATGAAACTTCAGTTGTTTTAATGTGAATTTTTCTAATTATTAGTGACATTTTTATACAGTTATTGATAACTTGGATTTCTTCCTCTACAACTACTTGTTTATAACTTTTAACCACCTGTCAATTGAGTAATGTCTCTTATAAAGCAGAATCAATTCCATACACAACACATACAGAGACACAGAGATACAGAGACACAGACACAGACACAGACACACACACACACACAAATTTTCAGATTAGATACACAATATACAGAAACAAGCCAAAAAGTAGACTAGTGTTTCATGAACCCAAAGGTTCTAGCTATTGGAGCAAGAAATAAGTGTTCTTTGAAAAAAACATGTTGGGAAAACTAGAAAGCACTCAAGTAGAAAATAGGTATAGATGACTATATCTCACACAGCTCTTCATATATAAGAATATATGTCTGTATCATATATCATATATATCATAAAAGACCTTTATCTGCTTTGTTGTTTCATCATTACTGTTTTTCACATAATTGTCAATAATTTCTATTTGGTTTTTTACCTACTCTTGATTTACCAGAAACTGAGGTCCTACAGTCTCTCTGAAGAACTTTGGAATTGATTGCATTACATGGGAGGCATGGGCACAGGATCACCCAGAATGGTGTGCCCTCATCAAAGCAGGTGCTGCGCTCCATGAGCAAAGCAGATTTGAATTCTCTTGGATTATTTTCTTCATCAGAATAGCTAAGTTATTCAGAGTTGGCCATCCCTACAATATATATAGTATTCTCCTAGCTCTGCTTACTTCATTTTTCATGAGATCATATAAGTTTTCCTAGGTTTTTCTGAAACCTGCCTCATATTAATAACCGGAGGATCATCCAAGTTATCTCTGCTATTACACGTTTCAAGTATTAATATTTAATTTTGATATGTTAATGATGAATCCTTTGATTTTCTACAATTTGCAGTAATCTGTGTGATCGTAAAGAATTGATACAATGGGGCAGCTGGGTGGCGCAGTGAGTAGAGCACCAGCTCTGGAGTCAGGAGGACTTGAGTTCAAATCCAGCCTCAGACACTTGACACACTTACTAGCTGTGTGACCTTGGGCAAGTCACTTAACCCCAAATGCCTTGCCTTGCCCCCTCCAAAAAAAAAGAAGTGATACATCCCAAACTTTTATTGAAGTTGCCTTCAATGGATGTGTAGTTCCAGGGTGAAGAAAGTAACTTAATATAGTTTACAATCAGATTTATTGATTATAATTCAGTACAGTATGATTTTTAGGGTTTTTTTAATAGATTTTGGGAATTAGACTGCCTGCCTCTGCTCAGGTAGTCATCTTTTCTGGAAGTTTCAAAAAATATTGCAGAACTAGTACAAGATTTTGAGAGGTAACCAACTATTCATAAAAAAGAAAAAAAAAACTAGTAAGGGCGTAGGGAGCAAAAAAAAAAACACTTAAAGTAAAGGTCTCAGAAAGGATCAGATTAACCAATGTTGAAATAATGTTGTGGTTTAAAGAGTGAATTCTTATATTGAAAACAAAGAACTTGGGGTTAAATCCCATATCTATCACTTGCAACAGGTGTGACCTTAGGCAGTTCACTAAATCTCTCTGCATCTATTTCTTCATCCATAAAATTACCTGGTTAATCTATATGACTTGGAAAGTCCTTTTTAACTCTCTATCTACAATCTTATGATCCTAAGTCACCAAAGGTCAAATAAATTAGGGAAAGGACAGGCTTATGTCTTTTTGTGGGCATTGAGAGAATAGTTCTTAAGGTACCTGAAAGAGAGGAACCTATCAAGGGTGTGGAAGAAACACTGGTCTACAGGATTAAAGAAAAGATGAACAGAAGATAGCAATAACTTCAGACCCACATGCCTGCTTTCTCATTTACAGAAAATTTCTCTAGGAATAATTTACACATCCATTGAAGGCAACTTCAATAAAAGTTTGGGATGTATCACTTCTTTTCTTTTGGAGGGGGCAAGGCAAGGCAATTGGGGTTAAGTGACTTGCCCAAGGTCACACAGCTAGTAGGTGTGTCAAGTGTCTGAGGCTGGATTTGAACTCAAGTCCTCCTGACTCCAGAGCTGGTGCTCTACTCACTGCGCCACCCAGCTGCCCCATTGTATCAATTCTTTACGATCACACAGATTACTGCAAATTGTAGAAAATCAAAGGATTCATCATTAACATATCAAAATTAAATATTAATACTTGAAACGTGTAATAGCAGAGATAACTTGGATGATCCTCCGGTTATTAATATGAGGCAGGTTGTAACACAACGTGCCAAAAGTGCTCATTACTATCATTGAGTTGTCAAGTCAGTAAGCACTTACTAAGAGCTTACTATGGGCCATGCACCGTTCTAAGCTCTAGAAAAACAAATGCTAAGAAAAATTAAGACTGTTTCTTCCCTCAGTGAGCTTATATCCTAATGGAAATAGACAACATAATACAAATATAAGCTCATTGAGGGAAGAAACAATTTTAGCGAAGTGGTGGGATAGAAAATAAACACACAAATTAGCAGCTTTTCTACATACTGCTACAGGCTTCATTTCTCAAGTATGAAGGGAACAGAGCCAAATTTATAAATATATGACCCATTTCCCAATTGATAAATGATCAAAGGATATGAAAAGGCTGTTTTCAGAAGAAGAAATCAAAGCTATTAGTAGTCAAAGAAAAAAATGTTCTAAATCACTTATCACTTAGAGAAACACAAATTAAACCAACTCTAAGACACCGACTCACACTTATCAGATTGGCAAACATGATAGAAAAATGTCAAATGCTAGAGGGAATGTGGAAAAATTGGGATATATGACCTGGGTTTTTAGAGTTGTGAACTCCAACCATTCTGGGCATCTCTATGAACATTTAAGTATGCCCATAGGGCTAAAATAATGTGCATTCCCTTTGACCCAACAATAAAACTATTAAGTCTGTATGCCAAAGAGATCAAAGAAAAGGTTAAAAGGACCTATGTATACAAAAATATTTGTAGCAGTTTTTTTGTAGTTGTTACAAAGAATTGGAAATTGAGGGGATGCCTATCAATTGGGAAATGGCTGGATGAGCTGTGGTATATGGTTGTGATAGAATATTAATATCCTATAAGAAATAATGAGCAAGATGGTTTCAGAAAAACCTAGGAAAACTTATATGATCTCATGAAAAATGAAGTAAGCAGAGCTAGGAGAATACTACATATATTGTAGGGATGGCCAACTCTGAATAACTTAGCTATTCTGATGAAGAAAATAATCCAAGAGAATTCCAAAAGAATCACGAGGAAAATTGCTATCTACCTCCAGAATGGGAATTAGGGAACTCTGATTTCAGATTAAAACATATTGCTTTTCACTTTATTTTTCTTGTTTTTGGCAACATGGCTAATAAGGAAATATGTCTTGGATGATTTCATGTGTGTAATCAATATTATATTGCTTGCCTTTTTAAAGGGTGGAGAAAGGGAGGAGGGAGGAGAGGATTTAGAATTCAAAATTTAAAATGTTTAAAAATTTGCATGTAATTGGGAAATATCTAATGAAATAAATATTTTTAAAGAACAAAACAGCAAAATAAAAAAGAAATTTGCCATAAAGATTTTCTAAAGAGTTAACTTTTGCCCTTTGAATTCCAACTGCAGTGGGAGAAGAAGAAAAAGAATAATAATAATAAGAAGAAGTAGAAAAAGAAGAAGAAGAAATCTTCCCTACCTTCATTGAAAGTAATTTTTATTCCATTGTGGACAGAAAAAAAGGCATTTAGTAATTCTGCTCATGTTTATAAGGTTCGTGTGCCCTAATGAATGGTCAATTTTTGTGCAAGTGCACAAATATATATTCTCTTTCTAAATCCATTTCTATCTATATGTCTACATATACATACACACATATATATCTATACACACATATATAGTATTTATATTAATTTGTTGTTTTGATACTTTTTAACAAGATATAGATTTCATGTATCTCTTTTAACTAGGTCTAATTTTGCTTTTGCCATGTCTGAGATCATGATTACTACTCTTGTCTTTTTTACTTTAGCTGAAGTATAACCAGTTGCTCTCCAGTACCTTATATTAACTGTGCATATCTTTCTCTTTTAAATGTGTTTCTTATAAACAGAATATTGCTGGATTTCCCTCCACCCTGTTCTCATATTTCTCTTTCATTCACCCCATCCAGTCTTCAAGAATTTGTTTTGCTTCTCAACACCACTCTTCATCTACCCACTCTCTTATTCCTGCCCCCCTGTTAACTCTTCCCCTCCTACTTCCCTGTTTGGTAAGATGAGTTTCCCTAACCAAATTTGTGTGTATGTATATTCCTCCCTTCTTAGACTAGTTCAAATGACAGTGAAGTTCAAGCATTGTCTACTCTTCCTTTCCCCATTTACCCCTTGTAACAGCAAGGCAATAAATACAATATCGATGATATGGCTGTGTAGTTCTGTATCACAAAGTATGAAAGACTCTCCATATAGAAGGTAGAAGTAAAACATTTATTCAGACACCGGAGAACCAGCTCCCATAACCGAATGTTCAGCTCCAACAACAGTCAGCCCACTTCATCATAACAGCAAGGAACTTAAAACACAATATCACAACATGGAGCCTTGCCATCCCAAAACCTGACCCCCCTGCTGAGGCCATCTCCAAAACTCACAGTACAGCTATCACAGATTGACTTTCTTTCCTTCAGTTGTAACTCTCATGATGGCCATTAGCAGCCATAATGGCTCTCTCTCAGCATTTCCTGTGACACAACTTCCTTTTCCTCTCAGCAAGCTCCTCCCACCACATGTGACTTAAGCTTCCTGTGACACAAGCACATCACATGGCCTATTAATGGGTGGTAAAGATCTTCAAATCTAAATTGCTATTACACCCCTCCATTGTAAAAAAATTTCCTTGCATGTCTCATTTATATAAGAAAAATTTCCCCATTGTTCCTTACCCTTCTTCCTTCTCTTCTACATCCCTCTTTCTCATCCTCCCATTCTTTTGAGATCATCCCAACATCTATGCACTCTGTTTAACTAGATTCTCTCTAACTGCTTTAGTGATGATAAAAGTCTTAATGGTTACATGTATCATCTACCCATATAGGAATGTCATTAAGCTTGATAATTTCACACTCATTTTATGCTTTTTCTTGAGTTTTGTGTTTGAAGGTCAAATGTTCTTACCTTCAAATATCTTGTTCTTTTTGCTTGGCAGATAAGCTCAAAATTCTGATTCAAGGAATACTTTCAGTATTAAATTCAGGAAATATTTCCTCCAAATCCCACAAACTAGAGCAATGCATTCTAAGCAATGTCTCCATAACTATACTGGAATAATTTGAGGCAGAATATCTTAAAATGGAAGAATTTCATTTGTAGTCCTTTTGAATTTATTTTCCACATTCTAGTAGCTTAAAGTCAACTTATGCAACATTTGTTCAAATGGCTTATGATAATGTATCAGGTATTTACTAATCCAAGGCCAGTCATTATAATGATCATCCTTATTTTAAGTGTCAATTGTGTAAAAATTCATAATATATTTTCTAATTGCAATGTTGGCTCAAAATAGAAATATGATCTAGGTTATAAAAAAGAGAATGCATAAATCTGAGTAATTCATTATATCTTCCATTAAAATTTTATGCTGCAATCTGATACAGAGCTCAACTTTGGGCAATATATAAATATACTTTACAGATGAAAGATCGGGGGCTGCTCTAACTGTATAGTAAGAACATTTGGCTTTTCTCTATATAGTCTTTCTTCCAGAGAAGTCCTATTTGCCTAATTCCAAACTGTTAGGGTGGTATATTCCTTTAGGATCAATTCGAAGATGACCTAGAAGTTAGTCATGTATTTGACTGACTGGTTCAGTATTCTCCCCCCTTGTACATAATTTTTAAAAAATTGAAATACATTCAAGTAACATGGATGAGGACGAATAAAATCAAGGTAAATATTGAAGTTCAATTCCATTACTGCTGTAAGTGCTTGCTACAAAAAAGTTTATGGAGGCCACACTGCCCCAATAATCTGGACAGTTTTCCTCGGTGGGAATAACGTGCCGTACACAGACACAAAGAGTGTAAGTTGCATTACTGATGATATTCATGTTTGCCTTGTTCTTCAGACTGGTTAAGTACCAAATTCTCTACTGGTGAGTGGCAGCATTTAGATGTGCAAACTGTCAGAGCGAATATGACAATTTATTAATCACAAAATAATAATAAATCTTTTACACTTAAAAAACCCTACTGTTCAGGAAAAAAAAAAACTTCATGTATTAAAGTTTAATTTACATTATTGACATTTTCTTCATCATTTTCTTAAGACTAGACAATTAATAAAACAATAAATTGAGGTCTGATAAATAGCATTTGTTGATTTCCTAAGTATACATGCTTACACTCTCTGATGTAAATTAGTTCTAGCACACCCCTGTAAGTCCCACTGACATGTAAAGTTTCCACGCACAGGCTTGGTAACAAATTGTAGGCTTATCATCTGGTGATTAGCTCAGATTCAAAGAGGATCATCAATAGAAGATTGACTTCAAAGTGACAATTTCTTTTCATAACAACTCAAAAAGCTCTGTTTTGGTAGATGTGCCCACACTGGGAAAATTCATAAATTCTTTACTCCATTTGAAGAAACCAACTTTGGGAAATTACATTCTGTATGATGATTTGGAGACATTTTTAAAAAGCATCTGAAAAGTAACACTAACAAAATGGGAACCCTTCCATTTTATAAAGAAAACTTTAAAAAATTTTTTAATTTACAGTTGCCCTACTGTAAGCTAATTTCATAGAACTTACTTGGCACTGGAAGAGAACTTAGTAATCATGCAGTCCACGCTGCTGAAACCAGAGGAAAATACATGAACTGATGTGAAGGAGAAAAACAAATCTAAAAGCACCCAGAGGATAATGGAGGCACTAAAAATAGAGCTTATCAATAATTCATCTCACCTAAAATATGATCATTTTGATCAGATTACAAAATTGAAAATAGAAAAAAATAAAATAAACATAATACTAAAGTGAATATCATGGATCTAAATAAAAGTTATTTGAAAGTCAATTCAAATGTGTCTAGAGATGAAAGTTGTGTTGGATGAGGAAGTATAAGGAAAAAGTTATAATGAATTGTGGAATAGCTAGTGGAAATCAATATTATGCTCTGTTTTCTTGAAGATTTATTAATGATTAATGAATAGGAATAAGAGATAAACAGGACATTGCTTAAATTTGCAGATTTTCAAATTACTTGCTTCTTCCTCTCTCCCAGCAGACAAAGGTAATGTTACTTTAGCTGGAGCCAGGGACAAAAGCAAAAAACAAATAGTACAACAAATTTTAATGCTATTGTAATCCTAAGTATAGCAATACAAAATGGTAGTTAGTAATATTTAAGGACTAAGTAGGAAAAACAAGAAAATGTATAAGCAATTGTATTAGGATTACCTAAATCCTATATTTAGACTAGATCTTATCACCGCCCATCTTTACTTTGAAGACTGTTTAAAAGGATTTCTACATTGGAGATTCATTATAATATTCTTTAGCTTCATGCTGTGATTGTGCCTTATTTTTGAGATCTTCCTTATTTATAATTACCATGAATAAATACTTTTGGTTAGGTATCTAGACACAAAAGTCTTAAGCTACATCCCATTCTTTATTGATGAAGTGAGGTTCTAATTATATCCATAGTCCTATGTTCACAATATTAAGTATTGAGTATGTACTTTTAATGACACATAGCAGGCAAAAGTTCTCTAAAGTAAATATAACACACTTGTTTCTACTCCTGTATCTTTAATAACTACAGAAAATAATAATAAAACATCAATTTACCCTTAACAACAAATTCCATATTGAGTTAAACGAGGGTTTACCCAGCTCAGTATTAATTCTCTGACAATGTTTAATAAGCAAATGCTATTGGCTTTAAGCCCTAAATAAATCCTTAGGAATGTGTTCCAAAACACTATAGTTGCCTTAAAAATAAAAAAAATCTGCTCCATAAGATCTTACAATAGATCTAGTATGTATAAATTCATCTTAGCCCTTATGATCCTGTCTATATTTTCTGACTAGTATTTGAGGCTGATAAATTACATACATCCTTTTACTACCCAATGTGTAAAGCTTTAGTATTTTTTTTACTTCCCTTAAACTCCTCCTTTCAAGTTTGAAGGAATACTATTATGTTCTAATATTACAATTTTTATAAAAAAGCTTTCAACTTATCCTACTAATGAGTAGCTTTTATAACTTTAAAGACTATATAGATTTATGAAATCTTAAAACATTATAGTTGGAAAGGACCTTAAAAGTCATTTAGTTCAATCTTCCACCTTCTTCAGCAACCTCATTTAAGGTTTGCAAAGCACTTTACATTTTATCTCTTTTTTTTTTTAGGCTACATGTGTTTACTTCTCTCGAAGCTTGCAGAACATGCATATAGACACACATGTGAGCTCATTTGTTTTTTCTTCCAAATCCATACTGTGCCTCATCATAGGTCCTCTGGAATTATGGATGGTCATTCAGTTGATTAGAATTCTTACAGCTAGGCTGTGTCCAAGGTTGTCCTCAAAACTCTTCCCAGGCACAGACATCCACCTGTAGCAGTTCTCAGCCTGCAGGCGTGCCATTCTACTGCTGGCTTCATGACGTGATACGTGATCCCTCCTTCTGCTGTGCTTAACTATGTCCATTCATATGGTTTTTCTCTAGTATGAATTCTCTGATGCCTATTAAGATTTGCCTTCCTCCCGAAAGCCTTCCCACATACAGTACATTGATAAGGTTTCTCTCCAGTATGAATTCTTTGATGTCAAAGAAGTTCTGAGTTGTAGGGGAAAGTCTTCCCACACTCCTTACATTGAAAAAGAATGCCTCCAATATGCATTTGCTGATGCACAGTAAGTTGCTTCTTTATCACGAAGGCCTTTCCACATTCACTACATTCAAAAGGTTTCTCTCCAGTACAAACTCTAAGATGCATTATAAGTTGTTGCTTAATCCAGAAGGCCCTTCCACATTCATTACATTCATAAGGTTTCTCTCCAACATGAATTCTCTGATGCATAGCATGCTATCCCTCACTCCTGAAGGCCTTCCCACATTGACTACATTCATGAGGTTTATCTCCAGTAAATTCTCTGCTCTCTGTACAGCTGCTTCTGAGAATATCTGCCTCTGGCATCCAAACTATTTCCTTTCTTTCCAGCTGGTAGTTCACATCTGGTTTGGAAACTGCAAACCCCAAAGACACCAAGTTCCTATAGTTCTCCAGCATCGCATCCCTGTACAACTTTTTCTGAGATGGGTTCAGTTGTACCCACTCCTTTCGAGTGAATTTCACAGCCACATCCTTGAATGTGACTGATTCCTTTCTGGGCCTGGCTGTCAGCACAGGAACCATTCGCTCTTCCTCAAGGCTCCCACCTACTGTGTCAGGGCAGAGGCCACCAAAGGCAGGGCTGGGGATGAAAGGAGAACCATGAGAATAAGGGGCCATGCTGTGGGTCTGCCCTGCTCAGAAAACAGGAAGCCCCACTTCTGGGGAGGGATAAGGAAGGAGGTGCCACGCTTTTGGGGGGTAGGGGGCCAGAAGGAAACAGTCATTTCTTGGGGGGGGGGTGCAATATCTCTTTAGAGACAAAACTAGAGAACAGACACATGACCCCCTGAGCAGGGACGGCACAGACCCCCGGAAGCATCAGGGAAGGCTTCCTGGAGGAGGGGGTGCCCCTGAGGATGCCTGGAGGAAGAGATGAGGGACAGGGAAAGACAGACGGAGGACCACATGGACACACCGGGCGCACTTGCCCTCGGACCCTGGGCACAGAGGAAGGATAGAGGCCTGGAAGGGCAGGACCTGAACGTTGTCACGGGACGCGGCCGTGAGTGATGGAAGATTAGAACCCATCCCCCAGACCCCAACTTCGCCTGCTCCTCCGATAACCGCCCCGCCCCCCCCCGCGGGCCGCCCCCCCCCGCCACCATGGGCCGCCCCCCCCCCCACCATGGGCCTCCCCCAGATCCCTGACAGCCCGCGGGGGCTTCCTTCCTCCTCAGGCGGACGCCCCTCCCCTTCTCGATAGCCTGCCCAACCACCCTCGGAGCCCGCCCTCTCCGCGCCCCCTCAGCTGCCTCAGCCATGACCTGGCCTGGCTCTCGGCTGCCCCTCCCCCCGTGACACGTGACCTCGTGACGGAGTAGCGGAAGCCGCCTCCAGCAAATCCAGAAGAGGCGGAAAGCTACATTTTATCTCCACAGCTCCCCCCCCTCCCCCCCCCCCCCCCCCCCGCCCCAGGTGCCATGATTGTCCCCATCTTACAGATGTGGAAATTGAGGCAGGCGGATGCCTGCGGTTCTAAGGGTCTTCGGCCAAATGACTGCAGGCCCGCCACGGTGTTCACCACCCCAGCCTGCCTGGCCTCGGTCCTGACCAGGGCCATCCCTGCTGCTCTCCTAGCACGCTCACGTGGATGATTAAGTTCACTGGGTCACAAGATTGTCCGCAATGATAGTGTTAACAGGAGCATCGTTCCTTATGTTGAGCTGAAATCTTCTAACTGTTACTTGTTCTGGAGCAGAAGCTGATCTTGGAGGAGCGGAAATTAACCCTTTCCAGACCGTGGCTCTGCACTTTACTGAAAGCAGCCACCCTGTGCGGGCTGAGGACTCCCTTCTCTAGGACAAGTGCAGCCAGTTCCTGCAGCTGGTGTTTAGTGACGCGAGGTTGAGGCCCCTTCCCATCCTCCGTCCCTCTTACGTGGACAGTAACAATGTATCACTCTCTCTTTTACAATGTGACACTACAAAGAAATATAAAAGTTCAGATGCAGTCTGACTTGTTGACTACTAATGCGTTTACTTATTCGGCATCTTTAAGCTACTTATTGTCGAGGGTAGGGCATTTCATTAGGGAAGTTTATTTTCTATTTTTTAAAAAAAGGATGTGCATATACTAAAGAAACCTAAAGAAATAAATTAATTTTAAGCTAATACCTAAATTTCACTTAAAATATGAATGTTGAAAAATGAAACAAAAAGTTGGTTTTAGCAGTATTAAAATTAAAGTGTATTTAAACACAGTTGGTAATTGTTATGATAATTAGGGCGGGGCTTTTTTGTTGTCTTCTCTTTTGGAATGCTGAGGCCATCAAGGGCCTTTGATGAATAGTGCCTTTGTTTCAATTGGGAATCTTTGATTGAATTGGGAGCTTTTGATGACCTCCTTATATCAAGGGAAGGCCTAGGGTTTGAGTCCCTTGGTTGTGAGGCCCTTTGACCCTGAAGAAATGTATATAAACTCAGAGGTTAGCGTTTTGCCTTTGGGGATACACTCATTGAAAGAGTGTTGGTGACTCTGGGTAGCTGTTGAAGCAGCAACTCCCACTCCCCCAAAACCCAGATGTTGGCGCTTCTCTCTGGTAACTATATATTGCTATGGATAGAATGATTTGTGTTTATTTGCTCTTTTTGTGTAATATATGTTTGTGATTTCTGTTTGGTTCTCTTTGGAGTTCAGGGTACTGGCTTTTCCCCCTGAACTAAGTGAATGATGTATGTATGTTTAATTAAAGTAAGATTGTTAACCCCTTAAAGTTGCTTTCCTTAGAAAAGCAGATCAAAGAACTTTTGCTAGCAGCCTTCCTGTGTGCTTTTGGTGTTGGTCTTTCACCCCCACAATAGCTGCTAGAAACATTGTTGTTAACAGTAATACTTAGGTATACCTGCATATGACCATATGCATATACTTGAATTAATTAAAACCTTCAAATGTTTTTCTTGTGAAATAATATTAAATCAGGTCTTGAACATCATGCACTTCAGTTATTTTGTTTTCAGCACAAATGCAGGATATTATATTTGTCACTATTAAAATTTCATTTTATTAGCTTGAGCCAATTATTCCAAAGTATCAGGAACATCTTGGCTTTTGATTCTTTCATTCAAATTATTAACTCTCTCTTAGAATTCTTTGTCATTAACAAGTTTGACAAGCATAACTCGTATGTCTTCAATCTTGTCATTGATAAAGATGGCAGGATTAGATGTTAGCCTTTAAAAATAAAGATCTAGGTGGATGTGGATATAGATTATTAATGAACATTCTTTGAGAAATATAATTCAATTTACTATAAATCTAACTTTATAATTATACATTCCCTAATTTTTTGTCTTGCCATTTATTCATTTCTTATTTCAGGAAATTTTCACTGTGTATCTACTATGCAATGAATGGTGATAAGACCTGAGCATGAGACAAAAAGTAGCGTACGTAGTTCCTGCTCATGGATATTTCCAGCAATAGAGATAAGACAAATGAACAGGTAATTGGAATAAATAGGAGGTACAAATAAAATAGAATTATATGGGAGATTTGAGAAGAGCAGCATTATTTATGACTGGAGGGCATAAGGTAAAGCTTTTTGGAGGAGTTGGACCCTCAAAAAGAGCATTGAACGTAAGAAAAGATTTCTACAGATGAAGGTGTTGGGGTAATCATTATACAGATGGAAGACATGGTCAAAAGCATGGAGAAAGGAACTGGCAAGATAGTTTCAGTTTGTCTAGGACATGGGTGGAGTTTATGAAAGGAAATGCTATGTGATAACTCATGTCAACTCAATGAGTATTTATTAACTACCTATTGTGCACCAGGCATTGTGCTAAGTGCTAGGGAATCAAAGAATGGCAGAAAATTTCTTTTCTCTCAGGGAGTTCACAGTCTAAAAGGACAGTCAACATTCAAACACTATGTACAAATAAAATACATACAAGGCAAACTGGAGATAATCTCAGAAGGAGGGCGTTGGAATTAAAGGGTATCATGAAAATTGGGGATTTATCTGAGATTTGAAGGAAGCCAGGTAAAACATATTGCAGAAATGAAGAGGGAGGGAATTCCAGTCATGGGAGAAAGCAACTGCAAATATTTAGAGTCAGAAGATGGATTATCTTGTGTGAAGAACAGCAAGCATGCCAATGGTATTGCATCACAGAGTATGTAGAGAAGAGCAAAGTAGAAGAAGACTGGAAAAGTAGGAGATGGCCACGTTGTGAAGTGTTTTGAATACCAAACAGAAGCTTTTATGTTTGATCCTGAAGGAGATAGGGAGCCACTGGAGTTGCTTGGATTGGGGAAGGAGGGTATTAGACCTGCAGAAAGATCAATTTGACAGGTAAGTGGAGGATGGACTGGAGTAGTTTAAGCTAACTCTCTCCAGGGACTTTCTGTGTGTCAGGGAAGAGTGTGCCCTTGGGGTGAGGGGAATATTTTGTAACTATTGTTTGTGCCATACCTTCTCAGAATATTTTATTTCTTTTTTAAAAATTTATTTAGTATTTTATTTTCCCCTAATTACATGAAAAAAACATTTTTAACATTCATTTGCAAAACTTTGAGTCCCAAATGCTCTCCCTCCCTCCCCACCCCCCTCATTGAGAAGGCGAGCAATTCGATACAGGTGATACATGTATAATCATACAAAACATATTTCCATATTAGTCATCTTGTGAAAGAAAACAGAGCAAAAAAAACCTTAAGAAAAACAAAGTTAAAAAATGTTATATTTCAATCTTTATTTAGACACCATGAGTTCTTTGTCTGGGGTTGGATAGCATTTTTCTTCATAAGTCCTTAAGAGTTGTCTTGGATCATTGTATTGCTGAGAATAGCTAAGTCATTTACAGCTGATCATCTTAAAATATTGCTGTTACTTTATACATAGTACATTTCACTTAACATCAGCTCATGTAAGTCTTTCCAGGTTTTTCTGAGAGCATCCTGCTCATCATTTCTTATAGCACAATAGCATTCCATCACAATCACATAGCACAATTTGTTCAGCCATTCCCCAATTGATGGACATCGTCCCAATTTCCAACCCTTTGCCACTAGAAAAGAGTTGCTATAAATATTTCTGTAACACATTGGTCCTTTTCCCTTTTGTTTTTTATGTTTTTTTTTTTGGATATAGACCTAGTAGTGGTACTGCTAGGTCAGAGGGTATTCGCAGTTTTATAGGGATACTTACTTCTAGGGATCTGTTTGTTTTCAGTTCTTCCAAGGTGGTATGATGTAAGGAGATGTGTTTACTCCTCTCCTGGCCTATGCTCTGCTCTGTGAGTGACCGACCACAAGCACTATTTTCCGCCCTGGAACTGTGATGAGGGTCCCTGCAAACTCTTGTGTGCTCACCTCCTCACCCTAGGATTGCCACCCAAGACTGGGACCCAGATCTGAGTATGGTCAAACCAACAGAGTCCTGCCCCCAGTACCAAGAAAGATCTCCTTCTGACCCGTTGTTCAACCACCTTACCATCTATGGTCTGAGAGCTCCAGAAGCAGCTACCACTGCTGCTGATTCAGTGGCTCCCAGGACCTGCTCCTGTTTTGCTGGGGCCTGTTTTGTGCGGGTGCAGCCTTTGCTGGACTCTTCTCTCGCCCAGGTGCGACAGACCTTTCCTGCCAACCTTCTAAATTGTCTTTGGTTAGAAAATTATTTCATCCCATTCTTTTGTGGGTTCTGTCACTTCAGGAATTGTTTTACGGCATTATTTATAGGTGTTCAGTGGAGTTCTGGGGAAATAGCTGCCTTTTCTCCACCATCTTGGCTCTGCCTCTAAGTATCTTTTTTTTTTATAGAAGCTAATGAAGTTTTATTCATTGGTTGAAACTGGAGAAAACACTGGATGATAGCTCCTGAGCAACAATACTAGAAGGCACAGCCCCTAATGATCACTCCTGGAATCTGGAGAGTAGAATTACGCAACTTCCTTCTGAGGACCAAATGTGCTAGTGTGATAGGGGTTTGGAGAGTGGGCTAAAAGGAGGTGCTATGCAAGTAACGGATAAGTCATTGCTGAATGTGAGTATGCTTTTTTACCATCAGGTTTGATAATATATCCAATCATTCATTTCAGAACTATTTGCAGAGTGCTATAGGTATTCTGGGCACTTATAAATGAGTAACGGGTAAGATGGGACATGGAAAGTGGAAGAGAGTTCTAAAAGTTTTTGAAGGATACAGATATTCAAAGAGGAGTATAGAGTAAACATTAGTGCCCTATTGGTGGGGCAATTATACCTCAGGTTAGAGGACAAAAGGTTATGAAGGGCCTAATAGTAAGAATCAACTGGAAAATCTCTTATGTCCATCAGCTGCAACCAACTAAGGTTTGAAGTAAGCCCTTGAAAAGAAGGTACTAATTGCCAACCAAGGAGTGCTGAACAAGCTAGGGTCATCTCAAGAGAAAAATCATAAAATATTATATACGATTCTCTGAATATGATAAATTTCATTGTTAGACTTATAGCCTAACTGAAGAAAATAAGACATGTGTATAATGTATCTATGTCTGTGTATGTGTATATGTATATGTGTGTGTACACACATAGACACACACACATTTAAACAGCAACACAGGAAAATACAAATAGTTAAGCCCAAACAGCAGACATCTTCCACAGAACAGGAAATATAATTTATCATTATGGTATGAGATTAGGTAGAAAAAAGTTTGACTCATTTCTCTTCTAAGATGTCCCTCAGTACAAGTTGAAAATTTTGACTTCTAAGTGTAACACACAGGTTAGTAAATGAAATTTATCACAAAACAATGAAAATGAATAAAAGTCAACATGTATTGATTAATAGTTGCAGACTAACAGATAACCATATAAATTGTTGAAATGTATAGAAACATATATGACCATTCAGAAGCAGCTTAAGGGTATAAAGGAAGGAGGAAGAAGGTTTTTTTTTGGTAAATCAAGAGAAAATAAGTAGTAATAATGGGATGAAATTGAGTAAAGGCAATTTTTGAGTGAATATCTGAGAAGAAATAGCTCAGTTGGTTCTATTAGTTGGAAGAATTGTTTCCTATGGGAAATGGTGAAAAGCCTCATCACTTGAGCCATTAAAGTAGACCTGACAAAGGAGTGGGTATAGAGCGCAATCCTGTGTTCACAAAGGTAGAGAAATTTTTATCTAACAGGCCATGTAACACTACAAAAATTTCTAATGCACTAAATGTTTTGGCTGCCAGGCTCTTTATCCTTCTCTCTCAGGAAAAGTTAATAGACAGCTGGCCTTGCCCTTGGAATCTGAGTTCTACCTCTAATGATAACAGCAAGTTACATAACTACTTTATTTTATTAAACTGTCATCTATCCACTCCATATATTTCTATGCAGTGACTTCTAAGGAGTTAGCTATTTACATTTATTATGATGTTTTGAAAATGTAAAATACTCTAGAAATGATATTTTTGATTTATTTCTGTATATTTTGAATTTGGTTTCCAAAGTTGTTAAAATAACTTTTATAAGTTACATATAGCTTGAAATTTTCTATTTTTTTCAAATCAACAAATGTTTATTGAGTGCTTATTGTATACATCAGATAGGTTGAAATTGAAAGGTCAGTTCATTGTATTAATACTTCAGTTCATGTAATTAATAATATTAATTAGTATATATATGTAGGACATCCCCCACCAAGAAAAATGACTTGGACCCATAATTGAATATGAGTTTAAGAGCAGACTATATTACATTTGGGAAATGGTATAGAATTGAAATTTTCAAAATTATATAGAATTACTGTAATACCTGCAGTTTCTGGCAGACACTAAACCAGAAAGCTCCAATAACTTTAATATTTTTCTCAGTAGTATGATACAGATATTATAATGGTCATATTGGCAATCCAATGTAATCAGTAAGTAGCAGAACTAGAAAGGACATTTGGGCACAGAGGTAAGTGATTTGTCCAGGATTAGATGGGCAGACTGAGCACTCAAACCCAGATCTTCTCACTGATAATCTAGTATTTTTGACTATGTACTATCATTCGCATTTAACTCTCTTCTGACTCATCCTTAGATTTTCAAGTGCAGTCAGCAAAACAAAATAGGTTTCTATCTTATTTGCAATTTATAATATTAAATCATGGCTTGGAATATTGGGAAATTAAATGACCTGTCCAGGGTCACATAGTATATTTCAGAGGCAGGACTTGAACCCAATTCTTTCTGGTTCTGACACCAGCTCTCTATCCACTTTGTCACACTGCTTCTCATGATGCAATATAGTACATCATAATGTAATAAAATACAATAGAAAACAATGTAGCATAAGACAACACAGCACAGTATACTATGGTTTAGTATAGCACAATATGATGCAATATAATAGTATAAAATATGCCACAAACTTCTTAAGCACTGACTCCTTGCACAAAACTGTACAAGGTGCTAGGGGAAAATAGTCAATTTTTGTCATTTGAGGCAATTGTGTTCTGTAAAGTTGCCTTGACAACTGAATTAATGAATACTAAATCTTTACTCCTTGGGGTAGAGTTAGATTCCTGTGAGTTCCTGGTCACATCATTTACTTTAGCACTTTTTCGAGCAGCTTCATGTATAGATGGGTGATGGATGTATCATATTGTTGATTTCATTAACATCGAACTCAAAGGCAATGGCACTATAACTTGTGTAGGGATGAAGTTTATTATAGGTATTTTCTCTGCTGGATACATCACAGCTTTCTTAAATTTAAGAACACCTGAAAGTACTTCAGCACTATGCTGGGGGGCATTTCAAACCGTAAAATCAACAAAAAAGTACAAAAATAAAAAAGTGACATAACTAGACTACAAAAGAGACACTTATTTATAGTATGAGAGCTAAACCAGAGAGGCTGAGAGTTGCATTGTGGAATGTTAGCTGGGAACGGGTTTGTTGGGTCACTTGAATTATTTTGCTTCTCTGCATTTGTACATGAATTACCACAAAACACTGTGAGTAATGATTGTGGTGTTACAAATAAATTTTAGCAAGTGGACAAATTCTTATTTCTTCTCCAATGACTCTTTTCTCTCTCTCTTTCCACCCCCAGTCCTCTTGTGAATCTAGGTTATCCTCCCTATGGACTGTACTCAGAAGGGAAACTTAATAACCACTAGAGAATTAATCCTTCACCCTCTTGTGAGCATCCCAGCTCCCCTAGAAAAATAGATGATCTTAAAGACTTGTAATAATGACTGAAACATTTGGGGCTCCCCCCAAAAGGATTTGCTACTTAGAGCTGGTAGGGAGGCAACTCTGCTGCAATCAAATCTTCAACGTCTGAGTAACTCATGGTAGGAGGCTAGTTTTGGTAACCAACATCATGGTTAAGTCCTCTCTTGCTCTTCAGCTTCTGGGCCTAGAAAATTATTCCTTTATTCTCATTAACCAACATTCCCCTTATTTTTTCCAAGTCACAGATTTCTCACATGTAAAATAGGGCTTGTTTTAGCTCTCCTGTCTGATTCAGATAGTTAGGTAGAGATTCCAGTGAAATTCTGCACAGAAAAGGTGTTATAAATTCTGACACTGTATGAATACAATCACATCACTATTACTACCTCCTGCCATTATACTCTTCATCATCATATTTATCCTCCTTTTCCTCTTCCTCCTCCTCATTTTCTTCTTCATCTTCTTCCTCCTAATATTCAGAAGGAAGAATAGTAGTAGTAGTAGTGGTAGTAGTAATTGCAGTAGTTGTTATAGTAGTACTACAATTACTGCAACTACTACTACTGCTACAATTACTGCTACTACTACTACTACTACTACTACTACTACTACTACTACTACTACTGACTACACTTGACGACATTTGGAGTGAAGATTAAGCAATGCATAAGGGTCAGGAAAGAAGCCAGGAGCCAGGAAATATCCAAAGAGAGTAGTAGCTTTAAAATTACAAAAGTAGAGGACTTCTAGGAACCAAAATGGCGGAGTAAACAGTCAATCACTGTAACTCTCCCATATTCACCTTGAAACAAACATAAAATAGCACTCTCCAAAAAAAAAAATCCTGGAATAGTAGAACCAGCAAAAAAGACCAGGGAAACAGTCGTTTAGCCTGAGAAACTTGGAAGATTGGCAAGAAAAGTTTTTCTCACTCAAGTAAAAGGGGAGCGCATTCTTGGATAGGAAGTGACCTAGCAAGGCAGTGGCAAGCCCCACCTCAGTAAACCAGTGAGAGATGCTGAACTGTGGTGGAGCAGGCAAATGCAAACACTGGGTCCCTTCCATGTACCTTGTTATAGCAACAGAAACCATAAGAATCTCTCTATATGAGAGAAGCACCATGCGCTTCAACAAAGTCCTGGGAAAACAGGCATCGTTTAGCAGCCAGACCTTCACATGCTTCAATATAGCTCTGGGAAATACAGAAACACTTCACTGGGCCTCAGCAAATACCAGACACCACCATTAGGATCCCAGCTAAGAAATGGGTGGGATGTCATGCCCCCAAGATCTCCTGCAGCATCAGCTACACTCCCACTCCAACCCCTCAGCACAACACAAGACCCAAGAGTCCCCTGGGGCATCATGGCAATATTAATCCACGACCAGGTAAACAGCCAGGGCCTGCATCCACTGGTACAAGAAATCTGAAACAGTGCCCATTTCACCCTGGAAACAGAGATAAAATTTAAAAGAAAAGAAAAAGGCAAAAGAAAAAAAAAAGATGAGCAAACAACGACAAAAAGGAATCTTACCATAGAAAATTATGGTGATAGGGAAGAAAGACCATGACACAAACTCAGAAGAGGACGGCAGTGCCAAAACACCTGTGGGCAAAACCCCAAAGAAAAATGGAAAGTGGTCTCAAGCCCAGAAAGAACTCATGTAAGAGCTCAAAAAGGAGCTTAAAAATCACATAAGAGAAGTAGAAGAAAAATGGGAAAAGCAAAGAGAATGATGCAAGAGAATTATGAAACAGAGCCAATAGCTTGGAAAACTACTTAAAAAGTAGAATTGGCCACATGGAAAAGGCCAAAAATCCACTGAAGAAAACCCCTCCTTAAAGAGTATAATTAGTTAAATGGAAAAGAAAGTCCAAATGCTAATTGAGGAAAATAGCACCTTAAAAGTTAGAATGGGAAAGAAAAAGCTAATGTCATAATCTATGAGACATCAAGATTCAATCAAACAAATTCAAAAGAATGAAAAAATTGAATAAAACATAAAATACCTCATGGGAACAACAACTGACCGGGAAAATGGATCCAGAGAGACAATATTAGAATCATTGGACTACCTGAAACCCATAGACAAAAGGAGGACCTGGATAGCATCCGCTAAGAAATTATCAAGGAAAATTGCCCTGATGTCCTGGAACTAGAGGGCAAAATAGGCCTTGAAAGAATCCACCAATCACCCCAGGAAATAAAAACTCCAAGGAACATTATGGCCAAATTTGAGAACTATCAAGTCAAGGAAAAAATACTGCAAGTGGCCAGAAAGAAACAATTTAATATCAGTGAGTCACAGTCAGGATTACATAGGACTTGGGAGCTGCAACAGTAAAAGGATTGGAGGACATGGAACATGATATTCTGAAGGCCAAAGGAACTAGGATTACAACCAAGAATCACTTACCTGGCAAAATTAAGCATAATACATCAAGGGAAAAAATGGTCATTCAATGAAACAGAAGGATTTCCAGCTTTCATAAGGAGAATACTAGAGAATCATAAACAGGTAAAAAGGGAAATGAAAATATAAGAGATCTTATAGAGCTAAATTACTTACATCCCTACACAGGAAGATGATATTCATAATTCTTAAAAACTGTAACGCTAATAGTACAGCTAGAAGGAATATACATAGACAGAGGGTTCAGATATAAAGAGAATTTGAGGGAATGACATAAAAAATTAAGGGGATACTGTCTTCAAGAGTTACTGTGGGGGTGGAGGCAAGATAGGGAAGTAAAGACATGGACTTTCCCAAGTTCTCTCCCCAAATCCCTCAAATATCTTTAAAAAACTGATTGTAAACAAATTCTAGAGTGGCTGAATATACAAAAGGATGTCATGAAATAATTTTCCAACCCAAGACAACTTGGAAAATTGTCATGAATTGTCTGTTGCATGAGGGCGAGAGAGGAGTACAGTCCAGCACAGGCCTTGCCAGTGCAGACAGGGCCCCAACAAACCAAAAGCAGGCCCCAAGGAGACTAAATCAGTGACAGTAGTGGCAGTTTCCAGACTTCTCAGCCCACAGACACCAAAGAAAACTTGGAAAGTCAGTAGGAAAGATATGTCACACCTGTATGAGAATGGGCACGGTCTAGTACAGGCTGCACAAACACAGAATGGGTCCCCGCAAAAAAAGAGCAGGCCTTGGGGGTGACTGAATCATCAGTAACAGTGGCTGTTCTCGAGCTCTCAGTCCACAGATGGTAACGTGGTTGAACACCTGGACAGGAGATTACAGGGCTCTCTTCACTAGCACTGAGGCAGGACTCTGTTGCTTTACCCATACTCAGATCAGTGTCACAGTGCTGGGTGGCAGACCCAGGGCCAGGAAGAGCACTAGCACACTAGTGGAGCAGGTACCCTCATCACAGTTCCAGGGCAAAAAAGAGTGCTTGTGGTCACTCATAGACCAGAATACAGGCCAGGAGAGGAGTATACACCTCTTCTTAGATTGTACTGTCTTGGAAGAATGGAAAACATCCAGGTTCCTAGAGATATCTCTGAAAACAGCTGCACAAAACCCCCTGAAGCTTGGGACAGTGCACCTCCACCTTAGAAGC
Source organism: Trichosurus vulpecula (assembly GCF_011100635.1). NCBI lineage: Eukaryota > Metazoa > Chordata > Mammalia > Diprotodontia > Phalangeridae > Trichosurus > Trichosurus vulpecula. The sequence goes on along the minus strand of NC_050576.1, from coordinate 419,197,057 downwards.
AGAACCCCACTTTAATAAAGAGTAAGAAGTCAAGGCTAGGAAATAGGCTAGGAAAATGAAAAAACAACAGAAAGATTCTGACCGCAAAAAGTCATTATGGTGAGAAGGAAGATCAAAACATACAGCCAGAAGAAGGTAACAAAGTCAAAACTCCTGTGTCCAAAGCTTCCAAGAAAAATATGAATCAGTCTCAGGCCATTGAAGAGCTTGAAAAAGATTTTAAAACTCAAATGAGAGGTAGAGGAAAAATTGGGTGTAGAAATGAGAGTGATGCAAGAGAATCATGAAAAAAGACTTATCAGCTTGGCAAAGAAGATACACACAAAAAATTTTGAAGAAAATAATCTTTAAAAAGAGTAAGCCACGTGGTAAAAGAGGTGCAAAAAGCTGATGAGGGAAGAGGGACAGCAGAATTGACAAAATTGAAAAAGAGACACAAAAATTCACTGAAGGAAAAAATTCCGTAAAAAGTAGAATTAGCCAAATGGAAAAGGAGGTTCAAAAGCTCACTAAAGAAAACAATTCCTTAAAAATTAGAATTGAGCAAGTGGAAACCAATGACTTTAGAAGAAATCAAGAAACAATAAAACAAAACCAAAAGAATGAAAAAATGGAAGAAAATGTGAAATATTTCATGGGAAAAAACAACTGACCTGGTAAATAGATCCAAGAGACATAATCTAAAAATTTTTGGACTGCCTGAAAGTCAAGATCACAAAAAGAGCCTAGACATCATTGGTCAAGAAATTATCAAGAAAAACTGGCCTGATGTTCTGGAACCAGAGAGTCAAATAGATATTGAAGGAATCTACCACTCACCTCCTGAAAGAGATCCCAAAATGAAAACTGCTAGGAATTTTATAACCAAATTCCAGAGCTCCCAGGTAAAGGAGAGAATATTGCAAGCAGCCAAAAAGAAACAATTCAAGTATCATGGAGTCACAGTCATGATAACACGAGATTTAGCAGCTTCTATGTGAAAGGATAGGAAGGCTTGGAATGTGATATTGTGGAGGCAAAGGAATTGAGATTTCAACCAAAAATCACCTACCCAGCAAAACTGAGTATAACCCTTCAGGGGAAAAATTGGACCTTCAATTAAACTTTCAAGCATTCTTGATGAAAAGACTAGAGCTCAATAGAAAAGGTGACTGTCACATACAAGTTCCAAAAGAAGCATGGTAAACAGGAAAGGGAAATCTTAAGGTTGAATTCTTTCCACGATGGTACTTGTAACTTTTAAGAACTTAATCGTTAATAGGGCAGATTAATACACCCCCCCCACACACACACCCACACACAGAGATAGAAATACACACACACCATACATATGTACACATGTATGACTTTTATTGAATTGCTTTCCTTCTTAATGAGGGGGGTGGGAAGGAAGGAAGGGAGAGAATTAGGAACTCAAAAATGCATATTAAAAATTGTCTTTACATGTAACTGGGGGAAATAAAATATCAAATAAATTTTTAAAATTAGTGATGAGAAAGAGGAGTACTATGGGTACAAAAAGAAGGGAGAGGTACAATGAGGTAAATCATTTTACATGAAGAGGCACAAAGGACCTATTACAGTGAAGGGGAAGATGGAAAGGTGGGTGAGGAGCATTGCTTGAACTTTGCTTTCATCAGTTTTGGCTCAAAGAGGGAATTTTATACACAATCAGTTAAATATTGAAATCTATCTTACCTGACTGGGAAATAAGAGGGGAGGAGATTAAGCAAAAGGGTACTGGGGGACTGACAGAAGTAAGGGCAGATCAGAGTAGGTGGTAGACAGAAGAAAAACACTGGTGAGGTAGGAAAGGTTGAAAGGAGAGAGAAGACTATCAGGAGAAAGTATAGGATGGAGAGAAATACACTGTTGGTAATCACAACTGTGAATATGAATGGGATAAGGAGTCCCATAAAACAGAAGTGGATAGCAGACTGGATCAAAAACCAGAATCCTACAAAGTATTGTTTACAAGAAACACACTTGAAGCAGAAACACACACAGAGTAAAGGTAAGGAGCTGGGGCAGAATCTATTATGCTTCAGCTGAGGTTAAAAAAAAAGCAGGGCTAGCAATCCTGATCAAAGACAAAGTAAAAGCAACAATAAGCCTAATTAAAAGAGATAAGGAGGGCAACTACATCTTGCTTAAAGGTACTATAGACAATGAAGCAATATCAATACTAAACATATATGCACTCAGTGGTATAGTATCTAAATTCTTAAAGGAGAGGTAAAGTGAGTTACAGGAAGAAATAGACAGCAAAGCTATACTAGTTGAAGATCACAACTGTTCTCTCTCAGAACTTGATAAATCCAATGAAAAATAAACTAGAAAGAAACAAGGAGGTAAATAGAATATTAGAAAAGTTAGATATGATAGACCTTTGGCATGATTTGGACATGAAGGGTGACACCATAAGCAAATTTCAAAGATGAAGGAATAGTCTACCTGTCAGATCTATGGGAAGGGGCAGAATTCATAACCAAATAAGAGATAGAGAGCATTGCAAAATTTAAAATAGATAATTTTGATTATATTGTATCAAAAAGCTTTTGTACAAACAAAACCAATACAACTAAGATTAGAAGGAAAGCAGAAATCTGGGAAACAATATGGCAAGCATCTCTGATAAAAACCTCATTACTGAATAGGGAATTGAGTCAAATTTATGAGAATACAGGCCATTCCCCGACTGATAAATGGTCAAAGGATATGAACAGGGAGTTTTCAGATGAAGAAATCAAAGCTATCTATAGTCATATGAAGAAGTGCTCTAGATCAGTTTTGATTAGAGAAATGCAAATTAAAACAACTCTGAGGCATCACCCTGACATCTCTCTGTTGTCTAATATGATGAAAAAAGGAAAATGATAAATGTTGGAGAAGATGTGGGAAAATTGGGACACTAACCAATCTGGAGAGCAATTTGGAACTATGCTCAAAGAGCTATAAAGCTGTGCATACCCTTTCATCCAGCAATAGCACTACTAGATCTGTATCCCAAAGAGATCATAGAAAAGGGGAAAAGTCCTACATATGCAAAAATATTTATAGCAACCCTTTTCAAAATATTAGAATTGAGGGTATGTCCATCAATTGGGGAATGGATAAAATGATCTGCGGTATATGAATGTAATAGAATACTATTGTGCAATAAGAAATGATGAACAGATTTCAGGAAAACCTGGAAAGACTTGTACAAACTGATCCAGAGGGAAATGAGCAGATATAGAAAAACATTGTACATCCGATCAGCAGCATCATGTGATGATCAATTATGAATCACTCAGCTTTTCTCAGTAACCCAAAGATCCAAGACAACTACAGGGGATTCTTGATGGAAATGCTATCCACATGCATATAAAGAGCTGACAGACTCTGAATGCAGATCAAGGCATATTTTTCACTTTATGGCTTTTTGTGTTTTCTTAGCTTTTGATCTATTTCTTCTTTCACAGCTGTGACTAATGTGGAAATATTTTTACATGATAGCACATGCATAGACTATATCAAACTGCCTACCATTTTCAGAAGAGGGAATGGAAGGGAGGGAGAGAGGGACAAAAATTTGGAACTCAGAATCTTATAGAAATGGGTACTAAAATTTTTCTTGACATGTAACTGGGGAAATATAAAGTATTACTAAAAAAAACCTCATAGTAATGTCATAAGGAAAATATTTTGCAACCTTAAATCACTCTATAAATGTCCATTATTTAAAACAAAGTTATTACAGTCTGTCCTATATCAAAAAATACATAAGTAATGAAGTGAATAAAAACATATGCAATGTCACAGACACTATAAAAGCAAAAATCCAGCAATAATGACAAAAATATTCCAACAGGTAAACACAGTAATAGTGAAAGCTCATTCTACTTTTAGATCATATGTCTTAGTATATGGTTTCCTAGAATATAAAGCAAGGATCAATTGTATTAATGGCTCCATCATTTGATGCATTCCCAGTAGGTTTCTAGGGCCATTGAGTCTATATTTTCCCCCAAATTTTTGACTAGTCTGAGGACTGTGTTTCTTTTTTCTTTAAGATAAGCATTGTGATTATGATATGTGTGAAGACTTCCTATTTGTGATGTGATCTAGCAGCGCTGCTGGTGACTGCCCTTCAAACATTATGACTAATACAGAACACAATAACAATCATACTGAGTAAGCAGTATCTAGAAATAGATTTAAAAGAAGTCCCTGTTTACAGAAATGGTAAATGGTGAAACAAACATTCAGGCATTCAGAAGAGTAGGACATTTTATTTATTTATTTTCGTTTTTCAAAAATTGTAACCATTAGATGAAACCAGGCTGGAAAGATGATGAGAATATTGATTATAAGTAAATCAAGGTTTGAAATAATTTGCTTGATACCTTTTCTCAGTGTAATAAACACTGCCTTGGGAAACGTTTAACCCATTGGGGAGAGAAACACTGATGAGGAAGTTATCTGTTGCAGAACCTCATCCGCTAACCTAGGGATCCCAAACGGAAGGCCTAACCGGACGTAAGGAATTCTCTTATCAGCTCCAAAATGTATCAGACGTGGATTTCCTTTTGGACACTAATAGCAAAAAGTGATTGAACTGAATCCTTGCATTGAAGCCGACGTTGAAGGCTCGGACGACTAACGACAATCCACCTTAGATGCTTACAGACTTTATTTCACTTCACCAAGTAACACCCCATACATAGGATTGGGCACGATTCCGTGATTACTTCAATTTGAAATTATTCTCTGACTCCTCTTCCTTTAACCTGACTGATTTGCCTTTTGCTTTTTTCCCTGTCACAGTTCTAACTGATCGGATTGAATCTATTATGTGAAATTCATCTTCTTTCTTAATCTTTGCTTCACAGGAGAGTATGCTTTTGCCCACAGTTACCTCTGATCACTAAGGAGACTTGCTGACCGTAGAACTTGGGCTTCTGGTAGATGGATTAAGTCTGTTATTACACACGCCCACACACCCACACACACCCACACACACACACACACCCACACACACACACACACAGATACAAATACACACAAACCATACATATGTACACATGTATGACTTTTATTGAATTGCTTTCCTTCTTAATGAGGGGGGTGGGAAGGAAGGAAGGGAGAGAA